>NC_043001.1:34166681-34224181 GCF_006345805.1 Octopus sinensis | reverse complement strand
ATATCTATGTGTATATATATATACATATATATATATATATATATCATATATATGTGTGTACTTATATATATATATACTATATATATATTTATATATACATGAAGGTATTTATGTATGTATGTATGTGTATATACATATGTATGCATGTGTATATGAGTGTATGTATGTAAAGATATGTCTGAACATATGCAGGAGTGGCTGTGTGGTAAGTAGCTTGTTTACCAACCACATGGTTCTGGGTTCAGCCCCACTGCGTGGCACCTTGGGCAAGTGTCTTTTACTATAGCCTCGGGCCGACCAAACTCTTGTGAGTGGATTTGGTAGACGGAAACTGAAAGAAGCCCGTCGTATATATGTACATATATATATATGTATGCATGTGTGCATATGTTTGTGTGTTTGTGTTTGTCCCCCGAACATCGCTTGACAACCGATGGTGGTGTGTTTACGTCCCCGTAACCTAACGGTTCGGCAAAAGAGACTCATAGAATAAGTACTAGGCTTACAAAGAATAAGTCCTGCGGTCGATATGCTCGACTAAAGGTGGTGCTCCAGCATGGCCACAGTCAAATGACTGAAACAAGTAAAAGAGTAAAAGAGTATATGTTCGTGTGTGTTTGTGTGCGTGTGTGTATGCAAATATATATCTGAGCATATGCATATATATACATATATATATATCATATATATATATAGATATATATATATATATATATATAAAATCTGCGATGAGGAATCGGTTTCTGACTGAAGAACGAAGGCTTTGAATGACCCGTCTGTCTCTTATGTTCGTCCCTTCGTGTATTTCACGTTATTTATATATGTAAAGGTTTATTCTTTATATATATATACATATATATATGCATATAAATATGGCTCAGAGAAAAATCATAAAATCGTTTATTTCAGTTAAGTGGAACTTATTGTTCAAATGCATGTTCAGTGTTTGGTTTTCCTTTTTTCTTTTGTCTGTACGATTAACGGCGTTCATTTGGTATAATAAATATCAGCGTGGCAATGTAGTCTTAATTACAATATGTCATGTTGAACGCGGTTTCTTCAACCCTTTGACGTGGTCATAACATTTGAATGACATAGCGGGATCATTTCGGTGTGGCGACAGCAGGAACAGTTTTTTGTTTTTGTTGTTGTTGTTGTTGTATAGCGTCAGGTTAGTCTGATTAAAGAGTCCTGTGACAAGCACGTAACCAACTGAATGGTAAGGTTGCACCATACAAATTTGTTTTTGTTGTTGTTGTTGTTTCAGGGGATTTTGTTTCTGATATATGTAAACATTTGTATTTTTTTTTATCTTTTATTTGTTTCAGTAATTTGACTATGGGATTCCCTGGCGCACTGCCTTGAAGAGTGATACTTTATTCTATGAAACTTTTTCTGGCCAAGCCACTATTGTACGAGGACGTGATTCAAACAGTGGTAATATACCCAAACACAAAGGCACACACAAAAATATACACCCGTGGTATAATTCAACAAACAGAGCACGCCATCTGGTGAGAGACAAATATTGTTGTTTAAGGGTCACGATAAATGTCTCCGGGCGCTACTAATAGTTTCACGAGTCTGAAAATCTAAACAGGTTCTTCAGGCGCAGGCCACTCTTCGTGCTGAACTAAGAACTTTAAATATGGCTTTGGACGTGAGAAATACGAAAAAACGTGAATAAATGGTAGCATATAGAAAACGAACTCAGGAGACTTGATGTAAATGTAAATAATGCACGAAATTAAATGTAATGTAAATTGTGTACGAAGAGTAAAAATGTATGCGAAAAATAAATATATAAAATATAAGGTAAAAATGTAAGGGTATAAATATAAGAAATGTCAGGGATATAAAAACTTATAAAGGCCATAAAGGATAAAAACATTAAACCTAAAATAAATACTGAAATAAACGGGGGAAAACTATAGTAGTAAGCAATCTAACTTCCTTGGTCTTTAGATAATAAGGTCAGAGGGTGGATGTCAAATCAATCAGGGATACGTGAGATTGTCCAGTTCTTCAAAATATATTTTTACATGTGTCTGCAATCTCTGAAAATTTCAGACCTCGAGTTCAATAACGAGTTAAGGATTTTTGATCTGAACAGTATCTGTGCTCTTTCAGCCAAGCAAAGCCTATGCTTCTTTGATCCATTCACATAAGGTGTAGATTTTTCGATTATTTTCCATTTAATCGTATATGGCGTTCTATTATCTTTCAAAGCCCACACGTGGCTGGTTAACTTTGTGACCTTACACTTGTCTTTATGTCCGAAGGAGACTATGTGGTTGGCATAACGTTTTTTAAAGACCTATATTGGATTATGGACGCCATATTTAAGTTCTTAGTTCAGCACGAAGAGTAGTCTGCTCCTGAAAAGTGTGTTTAGATTTTAAGACACGTGAAACTATTAGTAGCGTCTGAAGACATTTATTGTGACCCTTACACAACTACACACACACACACACACACACACATGATGGCTGTTCACCGAGGTAGACCATCACTGGCCATTGCCTGTGCAAAATGCCAGCAATGTCAGCAATGCTCGAGCATGGGTTTATTGTACCAGTAGTCGGCTACACTTGGGTTCGTGTACGTGGCTTCCATGTTTGCCGCGGCGCGCTCCTACTCGACCGAGTATCGGATAGCTGCCTCGCCGGCGATTGCACAACCTAAAATTTTAGGACTAATAATTCTTACACAACCTCTCTACCCTACTGACATGATCCAGAGATAATCCAGGACAAGATAACCAATGCCAAAATGGGTTGCATCCTCAGGAATGTGAGAGCGCCGTGAATTAAGGCACAAGCGAAAGATCCCCAAAGTGTTCAAGGCCATATCCGGTTTTATATCAAAGTGATCTTTTACTAGAGACATGCTTTAACAAAAACGTAAGGGGTGTCTTACTCTCAATAGTCTTCTAGCACACCAAACACCAACCCGGAATATCTGAAGGCCCGTACTATTTGCTAGATAGTCGTAGAATCTATGCTAGGTTCGTCAGGTCCTTTTCACATGTCGCATTTTTAGGCCTATAGGGTTTCTAGCAACCCTCTTCTCCAGGCAAGTCTACTAGAAGTGCCACTTTGGTCGGCGGCAACCCGCCATGCAACAAGTTTTACTGGACTCTATGTCACAAGTGACCTGATCTAATATATATATATACGATATAATTTAAAATAAAAAGAAACATGTTAGTAATAGACTTCCGGTAAATGCATGAACAATGATATACAGGCAATAAGATTACAAATGTTCAATTTGGGCCTTTTTTCTAGGTCCCTTTCATTTTTATAAGGTGTCCTGAAATGAAAATAATAATTATTCACTTTTTTACATCTATACATCTAGATAAATAATTACATACATACATAAGCCAGCAAATACACAAACATACACACACACTCACTCACTCACACACACACAGGTGCACACACACACACACAGACACGCTCTCTGTCTCTCTCTCTCTCTCTCTCTCTCACACACATATTACACAAATACTCTCTGTCTCTTTTAGATATACATGCATACACGTATTTGCACATACATTCACATGCAATCACACATACGTATATATGGATTTATATCACTGATATATAACCAGATGTATAAATATATATACACAAACATTTCACACAGAGAATCCTCTGCACGTACATAGGCGGTTGTATGCAGCCAGCTTGACAAACACATGCTAATACATGCAATTCTAAGCGCACGCATACACACATATACACACACACACATATACAACTCTAGCGCGCGCACATATGCGCACACGCACGCACCCACACACATTGAAGGAGAAAGAAACAGATATTAATAGATAAATCGATCGATCGATAGATAGATAGATAGATAGATAGATAGATAGATAGATAGATAGATAGATAGATAGATAGATAGATAGATAGGTAGACATACAGACAGACAGACAAATAGATAACTAGATAGATAGATAGATAGATAGATAGATAGATAGATAGATAGATAGATAGATAGATAGATAGATAGATAGATAGATAGATAGATAGATAGATAGATAGATAGATAGATAGATAGATACGCAGACACACAGACAGACATAGATAGATTGCTTGATAGATAGTTTGATAGATAGATAGATAGATAGATAGATAGATAGATAGATAGATAGATAGATAGATAGATAGATAGATAGATAGATAGATAGATAGATTACGCAGACACACAGACAGACATAGATAGATTGTTGATAGATAGTTTGATAGATAGATAGATAGATAGATAGATAGATAGATAGATAGATAGATAGATAGATAGATAGATAGATAGATAGATAGATAGATAGATAGACAAATTTTACACACAGTTCACTTTTATGCAACTATACAAGCGTGGACTCCACCATCCGCATATATTTTTGCACATATGTAAACTAAAAATAAGAATAGATACGACGCGTTCCTCCTCCTACACACACTACACACGCACGCACACACATACATACACTTCCGACCGCGCCTGTACACCTATAAGAAATACTTGTGCGCCCACGTATATACGTATGTACATAAGTTATATGCATAAATATTTAGATATATGTTTACACAGAACTCTTTTCTTTTTTTCCTTCTTTCTCTCTTTTTGTTTCTCACATATACAAAGACATAATAATGGACGTGCGCGTGTAGATAATACAAACAGCTGTAGTCGTTCATTTCACTGTAGCAGACGATATTTCAACGAAACTGGAGCAGTGTGTCCGATGTAGAATATACTTTATAACAGACACAAAACTTGACGATTTAAAAATATAGGAAAACAAAATAATCAAAATAATTTCAAGAAGAATTACTCAAAGGTAAGCAAATAATAAATTTAATTCATTTTTTTAAATATATTTTCATTATTTTTCTCTATTATTTTGTTTTGTGATGTAATCTAATTAAAACATTTCTTGTATGAATACTTTAAATTTATGTATGAAGCAATTTAGAAAATAAACGAGGAACAAGAAAGTATTAAAGACAGAAGGAAAAAAAAGAGAAGACAAAGAATTCCAGAATTAATTATGTTGGTGAGGGAGTAAATTGTAGAAGCTAAATAATGAATCTAGTCACCACATTCACATTACTTCCGCTCAATGACAGT
This sequence comes from Octopus sinensis, assembly GCF_006345805.1. Lineage (NCBI taxonomy): Eukaryota > Metazoa > Mollusca > Cephalopoda > Octopoda > Octopodidae > Octopus > Octopus sinensis. The sequence continues at coordinate 34,219,033 of NC_043001.1, read as the reverse complement.
GTGTGTGTGTGTGTGAGTGTGTGCGTGTGTGTGTGTGAAAGAGAGAGAGAGAGAGTTTGTGAGTGAGAGTTACATACATACATACATATACATAGAGTTATATACAAAGTTATATTCATACATACCTATATAAATATATATATACATATACATATATATATACATATACATATATATATACATATATATATATATATTATATATATATATATCTATATATATATATATATAATATATATATACATATATATACATATATATATATATATATATATAATATATATATATATATATATATATAACTCAAGAAAGTAAGAGGTTGTGAATCCAACCCACTAAGGAATAACATTTCTTAGAATACCCAATTATTAATACACAAGTGCTTTTTATTACATTGCAATTACATTACCTAGTGTACTAAATGGGTGAAGGTAAAGAGATATTTTACTATTAATTTATATAGCAATAAGAAAATGGAGGAGAACAATAGGTGGTTCATCAACATTTAGACATTATATTATGTTAACTTATTTATTTACTTAACTGATAATTTCAATAATATACATACATATAGCATATTATTCTTTACATATAAGATGTAAGATATAAAATATAGTAATATATAAGGATACCAGTAATTATTATAAAAAAACAATTACTGGTATCCTTATATATTACTATATTATATATCTTATATCTTATATGTAAAGAATAATATGTTATACGTATGTATATTATTGTAATTATCAGTTTAGTAAATAAATAAGTTAACATAATATAATGTCTAAAAGTTGATGAACAACCTATTGTTCTCCTCCATTTTCTTACTGCTATATATATATATATATATATATACACATGTCCAAGGTGTCACAAGTGGGACTGAACCCGGAAGCATGTGGTTGGGAAGCAGGCTTCTTACCACGCAGCCACTGCTGCCCCGATGTATATATATATATATATTCTATTTCTATTTCTATGTCTTGTTATATTTGTAATATATTATGTATAATGTCATTGCTGTTGTGTAATGGTTTAATAAAGTATTGATTGGGTATTATCTGATGGTTGATGATTGATTTAGGTATGTTTCTCCATTTCTCATTTTGTATATATATATTATATATATATATATATATATATATATATATATATATATATATATTGTAAGCAAACTTTTGGAAGCGTCGAATTTGTTTCGTATTTCACAAACAAGCAAGTAAAATTTGAATGCAGTATAGCCATGAAAGCCGCAGAAATATCGGGTATTTTTACCCTTAGAAGGGTAAAATACACATTTATTGGGAGCTACATGTATGGATCAAACAGTTTGATTCAAACTCCTTGGTACTCAGAGTTTCAAGCATGTCGTTAGTCAGGGGGCATTAGAAGTCAGACTCCTAATGGCCGACGACCAGCGACACGCTTGAAACTCAGAGTGCTAAGGTTTTAATCAAACTGTTTGATCCTATATACATACACACACACACACACACACACATATATATATATATATATATATATATATATTATATATTATATTTAAATTTAAATAATAAGGGTGAAAAATTGAATATTAATTTGATTAATATCAATTTAAAACCAATGGCCTAGCATATTGAAAAATTTGAAGATTCAGAAAAATTTATATTACATACATATAAGAGGGATGACCACTAAGTGGACATCCATTATGCTAGAGGTAGAACCCATATGGTCTGACCACAAAGAAAAGATTGTTCTCAAGAAAATTTAGCAAACGCCAGAACGTAAGCGGGCAAGACAAATGAAAAGATACAAAATATAGATTAATCACAAACCCGATTTCATTGTTACCACTTTCTTTAGTCTTGATCGCTTACGTCATGGTGTTTGCTGAATTTTCTTGAGAACAATCTTTTCTTAGTGGTCAGACCATATGGGGTCTACCTCTAGCATAATGGATGTCCACTTGGTGGTCATCCCTCTTATATGTATGTAATATATATATGTATGTAATATATATATGTAAGGATAGCTGACTTCCTGGAGACCCACAAACTCCTAAATGCAAATCAGCATGGCTTTCGCTGTGGCAGGGACTGTCTAACATAGCTCTTACACCACATTGAAGATGTACTCAAAGCCTTGGGAACAGGTTCGAACTCTGATGTCATATATCTTGACTTCAGTAAAGCGTTCGACAGGGTAGACCATAATATCCTACTCTCAAAATTGACAGATGTTGGAATCCGTGGAAAAGTTCTACACTGGATTAAGTATTTCCTGGCGAATAGAACACAACATGTTGTAGTTGATGGAGTCCACTCAAGCCCAGCAAAAGTCACCAGCAGTGTCCCCCAATGGATTGTCTTGGGTCCGCTACTCTTCATAATTTACATAAACGACCTTTCCAGTGTCGTACATTACTGCAAAGTGAAAATATTTGCTGATGACACTAAGCTCCAGCAAATCGTCAATGAAGAAGCAGACCGAACTCAACTCCAGTCTGATCTATATACTGTGAGTCAATGGACAGACAGAAACAAAATGCAACTGAACGAGGGGAAATTTGAGCTGATGCATTTTGGAAGAAATTCCTCACTAAAACAGCCATACTCTCTTGCTCCAGGGGAACCGCTCACAGCCTCTAACAATATCAGAGACCTGGGTGTAATTGTTGATGACGATCTCAGTTGGAGTGCACACATCAACAAGAAGGTCGATATAGCTCATAGGATGAGTTCCTGGATCTTAAGAACTTTCCGGTCCAGAGAACAAGGTGTCATCATACCACTTTTCTCCTCCTTTGTACGGCCACACCTCGAATACTGCTGCCCACTGTGGTCTCCCCATACAAGACAAAACATCTCCAGGATTGAATCACCCCAGAGGGCACTCACTAAACGAATTGAAGGCATGGCTGCTCTCAATTATTGGGATCGCCTTAAAGCCTTGAAACTACTCTCTCCAGCGTCGCCGTGAGCGGTACATCATTTGTACGATGTGGAGAATATACCGCCAACTTTGCCCAAACGACCTGAACATTAGCTTCAAGGTTCATCCAAGACTGGGACCACGGGCCATACGTCCCCTGCCCAATTCAAGATCACAGCATACATGTACACTGCAACATAATTTCTTTTCCTCAACAGGCCCTGCCCTGTTTAACATTGTCCCGAAAGAGATTAAAGAGGAAAAGGATCCCATCAACTTTAAACGGAGTCTGGATAGATTCCTTCAAGGAATACCAGATAAGCCACCCATAATTGGATACAACTCACCCAACAAAAACTCACTACTTCAATGGACCATAAACAAAACTTGACTTAAACAGGATTCAAATAATCCTATCAGGTGGTGCTATTAAGTTAGACTTGGCCTGGACCAATCTTTGGTCGAAACATATCTAAGTTTATGTATGTATGTATGTATGTATGTATGTATGTATGTATGTATGTATGTATGTATGTATGTATGTATGTATGTATGTATGTATAAATTTAGATATATTTCAACCAAAATTGACGAAGTCCATATCTAATTTAATGGCACCTTCTGACTGATCTTTTTCGGGATAATATTACATAGATCTAGACCCTTTACAATGTACTAATGTGTTATGAGTCTGAACTGTGTGGGAGACCTAAGGTTTGGTGTCCCAGCCTAGGATGAATTGCCAACTTGATGCTTATGTCGTTCGAACAATGCTGGTGCCATATTCTCCAAACTATGCTAATGATATAGCGCACAGGACGGCGTTGGAAAGAATAAAGTTTCACTCTCATAAAGCGGTGCCAATTACCACAATTAATCATGTTTTATGTGTGTGTCTAAGTGTACTTGCTCCCTGGATGTCTCAATTCTCGGGAGTTGAAATTTATATATATATATATATATATATATATATATATATATATATATATATATATATATGTATATATATATATATATATATATATGTATATATATATATATATATATATATATATATATATGTGTATATATATATATATATATATATATATATATATATATATATATATATATATATAAATTTCAACTCCCGAGAATTGAGACATATATATATATATATATATATATATATATTATATATATACAGTGTACATTTAAACACATAAGAGATGGCCATAACAGGACATCTGACTCGCTAGAAAGAGTAGTTAAACTACAAACCTCTATTAGGGGTAATTTCGAAAGGGAATGAAAGATAAAAATATTTACCCTATATTTCCTGGACTATGCATAGCTTCAAACAATCTTTTGTAAATAAAATAATCTGGAATTTTATATGAATAATATATAGTCTATTGACTAGTTTTTTTTCTTCTCGCTTGACCACTTGTAGCAAAAAAGTTTTCTAAATTTTCTTTTGCTACCCTGAGATTTACTAATATATATATATATATATATATATGTATATAATACACTCACACAATAATTTATCAAAAGCATTAAACAGTAATACCTAGATTATAGATTAGACTGACTCTCCAATCTAGGTCAGTCCCCCCAAAACATATTTATGATGAAAGTTGTTCTTACTATGACCATCCATCTTGTTTTGTTTCATTTTTCGGGCTCCTTTTTTAAAAAAACGTTTAGCGTGCGTGCAATCTGATAAAGATTTGCTTGCTATTTGCAGCTAGTCGTGTGACCTCTTAGAGCAGGCATGGCCAACTCGAATTACACTGAGGGCCACTTTAATCACAAAAAGGTTTTTGAGGGTCGCTTGTATACTTTATGCACTAATAGTCAAATGCACTAATAGGCAAATATCTTTTCTCGAGTCACCCAAACAACAAAGTTAAATCCAATGAGGTGCAAAGCAATAGACGACTCGTTTTTGACAGTTCCACAGTCACAAGAAAGGATGTTGGCCAAATCTAATGTAGAACCATTTAATACATTCCCAACCGCTCCAAGTAGACCCCGAGTGCCTTGACAAATCTCAGCGGGTCTACCTTCATGTTCACAAGTACCAGATAATATCACGCGACAGTTTTTCTCTGATGACATTTTTTCCAGAAATGTTAGCACATGAAGAAATGAGTCACATCCATTGGATCGTAGGAGACGAAGAACGGAGATGGTTAATTTTGTAATAGTATATCTAGAGAAGAATGTCAATTTGGTGGGTCTAATATATTTGGCAGGTCAACTCTGCTTTTCATTCCTTTCGGGGTCGGAAAAAAAGCCCCATTAGAGCACTGGGGATGGTGTAATCGACTTAACCTCTCTGTCGAAATTACTGACCTTGTGCCAAAGTCTGAACCAATAATTTAATCCTTTGTTATGCATTAACAACATCTGAGTTCAAAATACTTTTGATCATATGTCTACGTACTTGATCAGAAATAACTTGGGGTTAAATAACAACAACAATTATTATTATCCCAATTTCTCTCTGACTGGAATCTTGCTTATTCAACCTCAATGATCGTTGTTTTTTCTACTGTGTATGTTGAAGTTTTATTTCCATTAATTGGTAATTATTCTCGTCACCTCACGTAAATATGTTTGAGTATCTGCGTGTGTACTTGTGTGCACACGGTAAAGTAGAGGTAGGCTTTCTGCAAATGACATGAATCTCTGGCAAATATTCGTTTGTTCTATAACTATGGTTTTCTCCCGTAGTCAACAATAGCCAAATCCTAGTCACATGTAATGACGACGCCTTTAGTAGTCCTCAGACGAGATTCGAAATGGCGCAGAACTCATATATGTGAGTTTGGGTATTTATGTGAGTTTACGCGCATGTGTAATAGGAACGTGTGTAATGTGTGCTTTTGTGTGTGGTATTGTGTATGCGTTGTGTGTACATGTTGTGTGAGTACATGAACGAATATGTGTGCAAGCAAAACCGAATGATAAAGCAGTTCACTTCCCGATCAAGATGTCACGAACTTGATCCCATAGTTCAACACCCTCGACAAGTATCTCTCTATTGTAGGCCCATGCCAGTGGGGTAGCTAGGATGTGCGTCACCCGGAGTAGACCTTGAGTTTGTCGCCCTTTGCAGATTTGTAGAGCAGACGCAAAAGTGCTGTCCCCATAAAAGCTCACACGATGCAGACCTTCCACAGTGTAGCTACGCCGCTGCCCTGTACTGATAGAATCCTTTTGATTGAAATTGGGTTAAAGGAAACTGTGTAGAAACTCGTTGGATTGTCTGTACTTATGATTTGAAGTTCAAAGCATTGTCACACAATGTTACATTGATTCCGTCCAAGTACCGTTAAAGAAGACACATGTCTGCAGAATATTTATCCACTGGCAGAAACGTTAGCGAACTGACAGAAACGTTAGCACGCCAGGCGAAATGCTTAGCAATATTTCGTCTGAGTTCAAATTTCGCCGAGGTTGACTTAGCCTTTCATCCTTTCGGGGTCGATAAATTAAGTACCAGTTACGCACTGGGGTCGATGTAATCGACTTAATCCCTTTGTCTGTCCTTGTTTGTCCCCTCTATGTTTAGCCCCTTGTGGGCAATAAAGAAATAAGAATACTTATCCACTTAAATACTAACTAAAGAATTGAATAACTCAGTTGACAGAACAACCAGAATACTCAACGTCGAAGCAGATAGAGAATTCCTTTACCACCTCCCTATTCTTTTTTTTTTACATATATTCGTTACTCTTGAGAGTTCCAACTTTTTCCTTAAACACACCTCCTTTTTATCTTCCCCTTAATTTTACCCCTTAAATACCTTAATATATAATTTACAACATGTACACTTTTTTGCTGTAGATGTTGTCTTCGGCTTTGCTTTGTAGGATGCGCCATTTTACTGAATGTCATTATGCCAAATAGATACAACAATCTGTCTTAATTACCATCTTACTGACACTGTAATGATATGCAAACAACGAACATCATACGTTGTACTCACGAATATCTATGCATTAGTATATTTTTACATGTACGTATACTTTTATGCATGTATTTCTTATACAAATGTACAGGTGTACATTATGTATATATTTACGTATGTGTTAGTGTGGGTAGACGGGGAAGGAATTAATACATTTCTATACATATATGCATGTTTTCTGAATGCATGAACAAACAAGTCTGCACATGCCTTAATATAATATACTCCTTAAAGATCAATTCAGAATCTTCTAATCGCGGTTTGTGTCCACCTAACATAAATGGAAAACGAAAAGGAGAATGAATGTATTGTAAAGAATATATGTTCAAAACCACACAGGTATAATACTTTATTTAATTTTTTTTTTAAATTATAAATGTCTGGTTTTATTCTCTTGTGAATCTTTTAATTCGAAATATTTACCTTTGTCGACATTGTCCTGCAGACGAAGGCGACGAGCTGGTAGAATCGTTAGCACGCCGAGCAAAATGTTAAGCGGTATTTCGTCTGCGTTACGTAGTGAGTTCAAATTCTGCCGAGGTCGACTTTGCCTTTCATCCTTTCGGGGTCGATAAATTAAGTACCAGTTACGCACTGGGGTCGATGTAATCGACTTAATACCTATGTCTGTCCTTGTTTGTCCCTTCTGTGTTTAGCCCCTTGTGGGTAATAAAGAAATAGGTATTTCGCCCAGCTTTACGTTCTGGGTTCAAATTCCGCCGAGGTTCTACTTTGCCTTACATTCATTCAGGGTCGATGAAATAAATACGAGTTGAGCACTGGACTCGGTGTAATCGACTTACTTCTTCCCCGAAATCGCTGACCCTGCGCCAAAATTGGAAACCAATACAGTTCCGAGTTGGTAGAATCTTTAAAGTATTGGACAAAATGCTTTACAACATTTAGTTATATTACCTTTTAAGTTCAACTCCCACCGAAATCAGCTTTGTTCTTAGCCTTTTCGGAACGGATAAAGCAAGATGCCAGTAAATAATGGAATCGAACTAACTGACAAAACTCTTCCCAAACTTTTTATGGCTTTGTTTATATTAGACACCAACGCTGCTTTGGTAACGATAGTCATGGAATAGCAAAAGCGTGAGTGACGGACAAAATACCTTGTACTTTATAGTTATGTACCCAATGTTTTTCTGATGTTTATGATTTCTCTCTCTCTTTCTCTCTCTCTCTCTCTCCTAATATATATATACTCAAAATAAGCAACAAGAATAACTTAGGTAATTTGGTACGATCGTTTCACGCTACATCATTTTAAAACTGTTGTAATACTTAATAAAATGATGTAGCGTGAAACGATCGTACCAAATTAGCGAAGTTATTCTTGTTGCTTATTTTGATTATAATCACCCCATGGGTTTATAAGGATAACACCATACAAAATTCTGGTACATCTAACTTAAGTACCATATTCATTTGAATCTAAATTCTGCTGAACTTATATATATATATATATATGTGTGTGTGTGTGTGTGTGTGTGTAAGGACTTTAATAGCCAGAGACAAAATATCTACAACTTTGGACTGAAACTGTCAGTCTCAAATTACAGTGTTCATAGTATACTAATATTGTTTTTACTACTTTTACTATTAGCCCCAGAGAATGAAGTTTTTGTCTTACCTTTTTCGCTATCACGGATTCTCATCACTGTCTGTCGCCATCCAATTCCATTATTATGAATTTGAATTGAGAGCATGAGTCACAGAAAATTTTTTCATTAGCTGATTACACAACCACGGATGCCAAACCCTATGATGAGTTACTGTTAGAGCTTGGTCATCTTAACCATAGTTCATCTAGGATTCTTCCGCTCAGTATCAATGTAAGAAACAATATTGGCCCAGTCGAGCACTTCCGCTAGCTCTTCACAACCACCATGCTGAAGTACCATGACTTCGCAATATCCTTGACATGTAGAGTGAACAGGTGCTATGCATTTCCAAAGAGCAAACCGTAACTATGCAGGACACTGTCATCACTCTGTGTGGTATTTTTAAAATACCCGCATACCTCATAAAATTATGACCTTCAGCAATATTTAAACTTAGAAGATGTAGCTAAACTAATCTTTTTCAAATAACAATAAACATACTCTGTTGTGTCTGGTGAGAGTCACAACAGAATATGCTTCAACACACGAACTCATATAAAGAATCTTGCAAACCAAATCCAAAAACGAAAAATAAACATACTGACTGATATTTATGTTCAGTTTTTTTTTTTAGAGTTAAGTAGATGAAAGATAAATGTCTCTCTGTCAATCGCAAGTAGTTTTATTTTCTCCACACAGGAGTGGCTGTGTGGTAAGTAGCTTGCTTACCAACCACATGGTTCCGGGTTCATTCCCACTGCGTAGCACCTTGGGCAAGTGTCTTCTACTATAGCCTCGGGCCGACCAAAGCCTTGTGAGTGGATTTGGTACATGCAAACTGAAAGAAGCCCGTCGTGTATATATATATATATATAATATATATATATATATATATATGTATGTATGTATGTATGTATGTATGTATGTATGTATGTATGTATGTATATGTGTGTGTGTATATGTTTGTGCGTCTTTCTTTGTCTCCCAACATCGCTTGACAACCGATGGTGATGTATTTACGTCCCCGTAACTTAGCGGTTCGGCAAAAGAGACCGCTAGAATAAGTACTAGGCTTCCAAAGAATAAGTCCAGAGGATAGAATTCCAGAGGGATCTTACTCAGAGAAAGAAGGATTAGTCTCAGTGATTAATACTGAGTCTAGGAACGACATAACGTAGAGGGAGAGTGACGGATGTGGTACACAGCTTGCTGGGTTCGAGGTGTTGCAATCGTAATAGGATGGGAAGCGAGAGGAGCTAGCACCTCTATTGACCTAAAATTGTGTTGGTGAATGGGTCTTTACTAATCGGTCGGATGGCTTTCAATGGCTTTCTTTAGGATGTGTTCTAGAATTTTTATGTGTGCTGTAGATAATTGTAAATGTTGTTTTAGTGTATATTTTCATTTAACAGACTCATTAATAATCGAAACCTCTAATTATTAGCTGTTACTTACCTAGGATAAATGAAAGAACGATTGACAAATGACAAATTGATATTTCCTTTAGACTTCATTGAACTTCCTTTTCATCGTTGACAGATCGAGCAAACATTTAATAGAATATTCAATTACTGTCTTTATAGTTATATACACTAACATTAGTTATTTAACAAGCTGTTGTTGTTGTTGTTGTTGTTGTTGTTGTCGTGGCTACTTAGTCCAATGTCGAACCTGACTGAGATAACATATAATCATATATATATACATACATATATATATGTGTATATATATATATATATGTGTATATATATATATATATATATATATATATGAGTGAGAAAAAGAGAGAGAAACGAAAAATGTGACGAGATGGTCATAGCTGGAATACCTTTATATGTATATATATGTTATGTGTGTGTGTGTGCGTGTGTGTGTGTGTGTGTGTGTGTGTGTGTGTGTGTGTGTGTGTGTGTGTGTGTGTGTGTGTGTGTGTGTGTGTGTGTGCTTGTGCGTGTGTGTTTGTGTGTGTGTGTATGTATAAGGTCCTCGGGAATTCCCACCTTGGCCATGTTTTTTAATAGTTAGCGACTTGCAATTGTTATTTAATCGACCCAGAAAAGATGAAAGGCAAAGTCGACCTCGGCGGAATTTGAACTCCGAGCGTAAAGACAGACGAAATACTTATTTCTTTACTACCCACAAGGGGCTAAACACAGAGGGGACAAACAAGGACACACAAACGGATTAAGTCGATTATATCGACACCAGTGCGTAACTGGTACTTATTTAATCGACCCCAAAAGGATGAAAGGCAAAGTAGACCTCGGCAGAATTTTAACTCAGAACGTAGCGGCAGATGAAATACTGCTAAGAATTTCGCCCGGCGTGCTAACTTTTCAGCCAGCTCACCACCTTAATCATTGTTAATAACAAAGTGACAAGCTGGATGAATCGTTAGTGCGTCGAACAAAATACTTAGCTGCACTTCTTACGTCTATTTGCCTTCCATTCTTTTGGGGTCGATACAATAAGTGCCAGTCGAACACGGAGACGGGTCGATGTAGTCGATTTTTTTATCCACCCCCTTCCATTCTAACCCAAACTTTCAGGAACTGTGTCATAGTAGAAATTAATAAGAGCACTCTGTCGGTTACGAAGACGAGGGTCCGAACTGATATGATCAACGGAGCAGCCTGCTCGTGAAATTAGCATGTAAGTGACTGAGCAATCCGCAGACACACGTACCCCTAATGTAGTTCTCAGAGAGATTCAGTGTGACACAGAGTGTGACAAGGACGGCCCTTTTTTGAAATACAGATACAAACTCATTTTTGTCAGCTAAGTGGACTGGAGCAACGTGAAATAAAGTGTCTTGCTCAAGGACACAACGCGTCGCCTGGAATTGAACTCACGTACTTACAATCGTGAGCCGAATGCCCTAACCACTAAGCCACGCGCCTATAGAAATGAAAGAAATAGACTAAAACTGAAAATTTTTGAAACAGATACAATTTTAAAGACGTTTTTAGTATCTATGACTTTAATTTAATGGAGGCGCAATAGCCCAGTGGTTAGGGCAGCCGACTCGCGGTCAGAGGATCGCGGTTTCGATTCCCAGACCGGACGTTGTGTGCGTCTATTTAGCGAAAACACCCAAAAGCTCCACAAGGCTCCGGCAGGGGGTGGTGACGACCCCTGTTGTACTCTTTCTTCACAACCTTCTCTCACTTTCTCTTCCTGTTTCTTGAGTAATGCTGCGATGGACTGGCGTCCCGTCCAGCTGAGGGGAACAGGTACGCCATAGAAACCGGGAAACCGGGCCCATGAACCTGGCTAGACTTGAAAAGAGCGAAAAAAATTGACTTTAAGTTAACCATAAAATCTAGTTTAAAAAACTATTCCCAGTGTGCATATGAAGTAGTTATAGGTTTTCTTTCAACAGACACAAAGCCTAATATTTATAGCTGTATGTCTGAGGTATTACATCATTCACTCCTCTTACAAGAGATATGAGTGTCGTTTTGTTATACTGACTGATGATTAATGACTAATACAAACCTCATGAGCTTCACAGTGAAATGCTGTTTTGCTTTAAATGTTCATTTAATATACGTGTTTAGCGGGTTGTCGTCAACATATTGCTCATTGATATTAAGTTACAGTGTCGGGACACATACATACATACATACATACATACATACATACATACATACATACATACATACATACATACATACATACATACATGCATGCATACATACATACATACATAGACATACACACATACATGCGTACATGTATACATATATACATAGACATGTGTGTGTAAGTGAGTGTAAGTGAGTGTGCGTGTGTTTGAGTATGGATGTATACATATGTATGTATACACACACACACTCACACGTGCGCGCGCACATACGCACACACACACGCACACGTACATACATACATACATACATACATACATACATACATACATACATACATACACACATACATACATGCATGCATGCATACATACATAAATAGACATGTGTGTGTGAGTGAGTGTAAGTGAGTGTGCGTGTGTTTGAGTATGGATGTATACATATGTATGTATACACACACAAGCTCACGCGTGCGCACGCACACACACACACACACACACATGCAATGATGATTTATTGTTAAGACATATTTGTAGTGGAAAGAGTAGGGAACGTATCAAAGTATTGCATGACTTTCATAGTGTGTTCAAGGACACGAGTTCCTTAGAGAAAGATAACATATTTCAATGAATGGTCCCATAACATTTGAACTTAGCTTCTCACAACGTTTAACATAAGACTGTAAATGCAGAGGAAGGTAAGAATATATTAATTTATCACGTAACTGTCATATATTGCTAAACAATGATATAAGTACCTCAGGGAAAGAGAACCTAAATATATTCTCAGATGATCGAGAGTGCTCTAAACTGGCTTTCTGTCAGTTACGACTACGAGAGCTCCAGTTGGTCGGATCGACAGGCACTTGTCAGTTACGAAAACGAGGGTGCCCGTTGATCCGATCGACGGAACAGCTTGCACGTGAAATAAAGGTGCAAGTGGCTAAGAGCTCCACAGACTCGCGTACCCTTAACCTAGTTCTTATGGATATTCAGCGTGACACAGAATGTGACAAAGCTGGCCCTTCGAAATACAGGTGCTACTCATTTTTGCCAGCTGAGTAGATTGAAGCAACGTGAAATAAAGTTCCGTTACTTAGCGGTTCGGCAAAGAGACCGATAGAATAAGTACTGGGCTTACAAAAGAATAAGTCCCGGGGTCGAGTTGCTCGGTTAAAGGCGATGCTCCAGCATGGCCGCAGTCAAATGACTGAAACAAGTAAAAGAGTAAAAGAGTACCTTGCTCAAGAACACAACGCGCCGCTGGGAATCGAACTCACGACCTTGACGATCGTGGGCCGAATACTCTAACCACTAAACTACGCGCCTTCTCTAAGAAGTACTCTACAACACTAGTCTGCACTTGGCTTGTTTTTGACTGATTACAAACGCTCTATATCTTAGAGCAGTGCTCCGCAACCGGTATATCGCGGCACATTGGTATACCACGAGACGCAGTGAAGCCTGAATATGATTTTTTCCCCTATACTTTTAGTTATATTTTTAGTTCAGGTGTGCTCCCGAATTTTGAAAAGAATATATCGTAAATCCTCGAGTATAATCTGCATTTTTTCCCAAAAATTTAAAAGTCAAAATCCCTAGTGCGTACTATATACGAGGTTAAAAATGAAAAATTATTTTCTAAGTAATGTCCTAGTTGCTATTTCCTGTCCGGCAATGTTTATTCAGACGCATTTTATGATGTAGGGCGCGAAAATACCTTAAGCTAAGCCTGAAAGCAATGAAGTCATAAAAGAATCATCCATAACTTGCAATAAGCAACTTTTATTAAACGTTATTAGTTATTACTGTTATTTGTTTATTTTGTTATTACTGTTATTTCTTTATTTTCTGTTACCGTATACATTTTCTGTTACCGTATACATTTTCTGTTACCGTATACATTTTCACAAACCAAGGATGTTATATAGACCTCCTTGACTCAAGTTAGAGAAGGGGTGCGTATTATACACAAGGTTTAGGTTTTTCAGAGGTACAGCCCCTCCCCCCAAAGTCCCCTGCGTATTATACTCAAGGGCGGACTATACTCGAGGGTTTACGGTAAGTGTACCGCAAGTGGAAAAAAGGTTGTGGAGCATTGTCTTACAGGAAGGGGATACTGTGTCAAATTTGTGGTTTTGTTAAGAGGATTGTCGGCGAAGAAAAGTCAACTTAAATCAATGAAAAATAATTAACCAGGTCATTACTTCGATCTATCTATAGTTTTTTTTTTTCTTATATTCAAATACTCATCCAGTCGTGTTTTGTTTCTTCTAGAAATATTATTCATGTTTTAACTTGGCACAATGGTCCCATGACTTCAATCAGATATTACGATGCTAATGCTGTACCCACCCCGCTTTAGAATCGTACACGAAACAAAATCACATCAACCGAGAATCGAAATCGGCTGGCAGTGTCACTCTGTCATGAGTTTATCACCATCTCAGGTATTTATCATCATTATTACTTGAAGTTTAAAAGCCTCGCAAACCTGCACAGCCGCTCTCAACTGACTGACAGATACCGACTGGATTTCCCGAACATGCCAATGTAGACATAGGCAAACAGTACCGAGTCTTCCAGATCGTATCTAGATAGAATATTCTGTAGGCCAGTTGGTAGAAGTAGCATAAGTCGTCCACAATTCAAAGTCATCAGCTACGCAGACCACAAATTTGTGATCTGTGCTGTCGGCCAGGATAGGATTCATAGGCACAGCCTTGGATATTGGAAGCTGAGCACGTCTTTCCCTAAGCTTTCAGAGACCGGGTTAGAAAGTTAGTCCATCGGAAGTTGTCGAATGAAATCATCAACAATCGATGGTGGATAGCTCTGAAAAGGGCTATTAGATTAGAGGCGTAAGGATTTAGTAAAGAATTAGCTTAGAGGAATCTTGGATATAGGGAAACCTAGTTAGGAAACAAGAAGAGGCATTTAGTAGAGGAATTGCGACCGATGTGCTGGCGGCAAGATTGTCTCTTGATTACTTCAATGTCAAGCACGAAGGATGTGTTGTTAGAAATAAGGTACGTGCACTAAGACACGAGAAGATGGAGGCCGTTTGATGGACTGGATAACAGAGGCGAAACAAAGTCATAATTTGGTTTTTGACAGGCCGGAGCAGGCTCTTGCTTCTTATGTGCGGAATTTCAGCGGCACTTTGCAGAACTGTACGGAACCCGCAGTGGAACGAAACCAGAAATGGATTGCACCTCCTAGCTCGACTGCATGCCGTGCCTTTCGGCCAGGGATGCGGTGTTCTACGAAATGTTGATAACACTCGAAGGCATACGGGGCGCGATGACTTGCTACACAAGGAAGAAGTTTCTGGGGCTGGATGGTCTAACTTTCGAGCTTTATCTTCATACGCCAGGCTTGTTTGGTGATCTCTTGGTAGATGTCTACCGCAACTGGCAACAGAAGCAGAGAATTTCCTGTGCCGTGAAAGGACCCAAATAAGAGGAACCCAATAGATAATTTTAGGCATGTAACTCTGCTAAATGCAGATTACAAGATTTTGGCCAAGGTATGAACTAGGAGGTTGGTACTTGTCGATAAAGTGGTCGGTGACGCGCAGACAAGCGCTATCCCAAACAGATCGGCCCATAACAACCTCACTTCACACCTTACACCTTACATAATAGAGAGGGTTCGGAAAGATCCTGGCATGGGTGGAACTCTGACCAATTTGGACCAATCAAAAGCTTTTGATAGGGTCGACCACTAATACTTGGAAGTTGTCCTCGCAGCAATCGTTTGCGGTTCCGTTTTCCGAGGCTGGATAGCTGCAATGTGCAGTGACATCTGTTCCGATAAGTGGATGGTCCATAATCGGAATCGTTTAACAGTGCACGTTCTGTCCGTCAACACTATCCACTCTCGCCCCTTCTGTACGAGCTGGCTCTCGAGACATTACTGAATATGTGGAGAAGCATCTCGCGGGGACTAGGATTCTCTGTCGGCTTATGTTGACGAGGTCACCATTATTGTGTCGGACATATCTGGAAACCGAGGTGATTGGCAGTACCCTAAGGAAATATTGTCGAGAAAAGAACAAGTAATGTAATTAATCTAGATTGTTGTACCGAATTGACACTATTAACTGTCATAAGCAAGAAACTATGTAATTTTTTTAACATATTCTGGCAACATGTAAACCATATCCTGTTGAGTGTTCCTGATATCGTAAGCAAGTTCTGAATGATAACGCAGAATTCTCAAAGCAATGATATTAAATATCCATATACACATCATGGTTTTCCATAACGAATGTGGAAAAGAAAAATATGAAGTAAGAATTGTGTTAATTAACCGGAACGTGTTGGTGTATGTAGTGAAGGTGCTCGTGTTGCTAATCTATGTTGAAATACCGAAGTAACTCTACGACCTTATGGGGTATTCTGGCGATTTATTGTGAAACACGTGTCGTCGAAAGCAATATAAGACGCGCACAGAAGTTTGTAAAATACGAGGGACGAAGAAAAGCCTTTAGATACGGGAATGTTAGGCTACAGTGGAGTAAGCAAAGCGTAGAGTTGTACCCAAATCAATTATATTCTATTTGGCTAATATTAATATTAAGGAGTCTAAAAGCGGCAAGCTGGCAGAAACAGTAATACGCCGGGTAAAATGCTTAGCGGGATTTCGTCTGTCTTTACGTTCTGAGTTCAGATTCGGCTGATGTCGACTTTGCCTTTCATCCTTTAGGGGTCGATAAAATAAGTACCAGTTGATCACTAGGGTCGATGTAATCGACTTGCACCCCCCTGCCCCCGAAATTGCGACCCTTGTGCCAAAATTTGAAACCAATATGAAGCAATCTAATTAGTGGTATAATGATTATCGAACCACTCAGGAAAATAGAACGCTACCTCATAGTAAAGCTGAAGGAAAAGCAGAAATTACGAACGAACAAATATCTTCGGAAGATATAAATGATAGATCAAAGTAGTTTGAGCGTGTTAAAGATAGTTACAGCAACTCTATGGTCTAGACAAAACTGGACATTTTCAAGGAGTATACATACCGACTGGCATCGCTGCGAGTATACGAAATTACCAAAAATTGTCGAAATTTTTATATTTCCCAGTCAAGATGAAGAATTGCACCTAGAAACTTACCCCTCCCCCCTCCCCAGGAACAAGTCCGGGCAAGGTTGTTTAAGGAAGACCAGCAGTCACCCATGCATACCGGCCTTCCCTCTCCACGCCACCGGTATTCTCCAAGGGAAAGGCAAAGGCTTGGCACCTGTGACCAGATACATGCTGAATATATAAATTCACACAAACATGCACGCATACACGCACACACATATAATATCGGTTTCAAATTTTGGCAATTTCAAGGGACAATCCTCAACTTGTACTTATTTTGTCGACCCAGAAAGGTTGAAACGCAAAGTCGACCACAGAACGTAAAAACGGACGAAATGCCGCTAAGCATTATGCCAGGCGTCCAAACGATTCTGCCAGCTCGCCACTTTACATACATATAATATTAAAATGGAAATAAATAGAATATATGTATGTATGTATGTATGTATGTATGTATGTGAGGGCGCGTGGTTTAGTGGTTAGGGCATTCGGCTCATGATCGTAAAGTTGTGAGTTCGATTCCCGGCGACGCGTTGTGTCCTTGAGCAAGACACTTTATTTCACGTTGCTCCAGTCCACTCAGCTGGCAAAAATGAGTAATACCTGTACTTCAAAAAAGGGCCAGCCTTGTCACACTCTGTGTCACGCTGAATATCCTTGCAAACTACGTTAAGGGTACACGTGTCTGTGGAGTGCTCAGCCACTTGCACGTTAATTTTCATGAGCAAGCTGTTCCGTTGATCGAATCAGCTGGTACCCTCGTCGTCGTAACCGACGGAGTGCTCCTTTATGTATGTATGTATGTATGTATGTATGTATGTATGTATGTATGTATGTATGTCATTATTCAGCTTTATTTCAAGATTTCTTGCTAATAGAGAAAGAGCCAGTTTCTAACCTAAACCCAAGACAACTTCATTGGAATTTCAACAACATCAGTCGGGTAGTTTTGTATGCATGTAAGTATGTATGTATGTATGTATGTATGTATGTATGTATGTATGTATGTATGTATGTATGTATGTATACGTGCAACTTTGTTTTGTTTTATGTGTGTCTTCGCATGCATATATTTGCATATCTAGATGTGTTCATACATACTTAAATGATAAACTTTTGGAAAGTTTTACAGATTTTTACAGTTCCAGTAATGGTTTATATCTGTAGACTTCGAATCAGCTTTCTCCTTTCTGCTTTTGAGCACTTGTGACGTCGCAACTCATTTCTACAGCTGAGTGAACAGGAGCAACATGAAATAAAGTGTCTTGCTCAAGAACACAACACGCAGCCCGCTCGGGGATTCCAACTCACAACCTCACGAGTGATTTACAAGACAAGTTAAAATAATGGTTATTACAAACTATTCCTATATTGGAGTAAATTTGGCTTACAGCTGTTTCCAGTAGTCATTATAGGTATATTACTGCCTCAATTGATTAATAGACCAGTTGAGTAAAAATATCTGTAACCTATAATGACTACTGGAAACAGGTGTAAGCCAAATTTACTCCAATAAAGGAATAATTTGTGATGAGCATTATTTTTTAACTGTTTCTGTTATATTATATATTATATATACATATATATATATATATAATATATAATATATATATATATATATATAATATATATATATTATATATATATTATATATATATATATATATATATATATAAAAGAAACAAGTTAAAAAATAATGCTCATCACAAATTATTCCTTTATTGGAGTAAATTTGGCTTACACCGTTTCCAGTAGTCATTATAGGTTACAGATATTTTTACTCAACTGGTCTATTAATCAATTGAGGCAGTAATATACCTATAATGACTACTGGAAACAGCTGTAAGCCAAATTTACTCCAATATAGGAATAGTTTGTAATAACATTATTTTAACTTGTCTTGTAAATCACTCGTGAGGTTGTGAGTTGGATCCCGAGCGGGCTGCGTGTTGTGTTCTTGAGCAAGACACTTTATTTCATGTTGCTCCTGTTCACTCAGCTGTAGAAATGGAGTTGCGACGTCACAAGTGCTCAAAAGCAGAAAGGAGAAAGCTGATTCGAAGTCTACAGATATAAACCATTACTGGAACTGTAAAAATCTGTAAAACTTTCCAAAAGTATCATTTAAGTATGTATGAACACATCTAGATATGCAAATATATGCATGCGAAGACACACATAAAACAAAACAAAGTTGCACGTATACATACATACATACTACATACATACATACATACATACATACTTACATGCACATACATACTACATACATACTTACATGCACACACACATACATATATATATATATATATATATATATATATATATATGTATGTGGTGTGTGTGTTGTGTGTGTGTGTGTGTGTGTGGAGGCGCAATGGCCTAGTGGTTAGGGCAGCGGACTCGCTGTCGCAGGATCGCGGTTTCGATTCCCAGGCCGGGCGTTGTGAGTGTTTATTAAGCGAAAACACCTAAAAGCTCCACGAGGCTCCGGCAGGGGGTGCTGATCCCTGCTGTACTCTTTCACCACTCTTTCTCTCATTCTTTCTTCTGTTGGCCTGCTCGCTTAGCCAGCGGGGTGGCGTCATTTGAAGGCTAAAACAATGCGAAGCGCATTGTGACCAGCGATGTGTAACAACATCTGATGGCCTGGTCGGTCACGGTGATCACGGTGTGATTATATATATATATATATATATATGTATGTATGTGTGTGTGTGGTGTGTAACGGGAGAGTGTGTCGGTGAGAGGGAGCCGTACTAAGTAGCACCACTACTCAGCTGCTATTCATTTTCATTTGAGTAGACTACAGCCACGTAAAGTGAAGTGTATTGGTTAAAGACACAACCCACCGCCTGATCCAGGAATTGAACTTGCGTCATTATGATCGTGAAACGGATGCCCTATCCTCAGGGTCACGCCTTTTCACACACGTTTGCTCGTACGCACGCACTAGTTTCGAACACATATGCACATTAGGACGTGATGTAGAACGTGTTCGTATTTTAGCCTATGTATATTTGTGAATAATTTTCATGTCTACGTATATATATATATATATATATATATATATATATATATATGTAGGTCCCGGGTTGAGTCGGGGTTAACCACAGTAAATAAGGTACTCAATACATAGCAGAGTAAAGTAATTTATTTTATAGAAGGAGCTTCTACAGGACTCGAAGGGCTGGAGTTCTAGACCTGTTGAAGCTCCTTCTATAAAATAAATTACTTTACTCTGCTTTGTATTGAGTTCTAGTCCTGTAGAAGCTCCTTCTATAAAATATATATATATATATATATATTTGTATAAGTGTGTGCGTGTGCGTTAATATGTTCTTTGTCATCAGAACGGAACTAAAACACATGTCTTAGTAAACGCCGAGTAAATATGCTAGCGTCACACGCAACCTGTACGGCTTTTGCAGCTGTCAAGTTCATATTTTATATGCAAATCAGAACACTCACAACCCGAATCTAATTTCCAATTCAATTTATCTTCAAACATAAATGAACGACGAATCTTTTGATAAGCTTTTACTCATTTCTTTCTTTATTCATTTACTTTTTATTTTGGTCGACGTTTATTCTAAACCGGCGTCAAAAATAACTATGGCGTGTGAGATACAGAGTATTGGCAACAGATATAACGTTAATGAAAGTGCTTAAGTGCTTATATTAATTACATGCAAATTGACAGTAGACTGGCAGAATCAGTTCGACATGAAGGCGGCGAGCTGACAGAAACGTTAGCACACCAGACGAAATGCTTAGCAGTATTTCGTCTGCCGCTACGTTCTGAATTCAAATTCCGCCGAGGTCGACTTTGCCTTTCATCCTTTCGGGGTCGATTAAATAAGTACCAGCTACGCACTGGGGTCGATATAATCGACTTAATCCGTCTGTCTGTCCTTGTTTGTCCCCTCTATGTTTAGCCCCTTGTGGGCAATAAAAAAAATAAGAAACGTTAGCACGCCAGGTGAAGTGCTTAGCGCTGTTTCGCCTGCCGCTACGTTCTGAATCCAAATTCCGCCGAGGTCGACTTTGCCTTTCATCCTTTCGGAGTCGATAAATTAAGTACCAGTTACGCACTGGGGTAGATAAAATCGACTTAATCCGTTTGTCTGTCCTTGTTTGCCCCCTCTGTGTTTAGCCCCTTGTGGGTAGTAAAGAAATAGGTAATTCGTCTGTCTTTACGTTCTGAGTTCAAATTCCTCCGAGATCGACTTTGCCTTTCATCCTTTCGGGGTCTATAAATTAAGTACCAGTTACTCAATGGGGTTGATGTAATCGACTTAATCCCTTTATATGTCTTTGTTTATCCCCTCTATGTTTAGCCCCTTGTGGGCAATAAAGAAATAGGTATTTCGTCTGCCGCTACGTTCTGAGTTCAAATTCCACCGAAGTCGAATTTGCCTTTCATTCTTCGGGGTCGATAAATTAAGTACCAGTCACGCACTGGGGTCGATGCAATCGACTTAATCCCTTTGTCTGTCTTTGTTTGTCCCCTCTATGTTTAGCCCGTTGTGGGCAATAAAGAAATAAGAATCAGTCCGACATTGGGAGTCATTTTACGTTCAAGAGTTCAAACTCAGCAAGGTCCGATTTCCCGTTTTATTCTGTTGCGATTGATGAAACTGGTTCAAGTTGATTATCCGTTTCAAATTTTGATGCAAGGCCATCAATTTCGCTGGAGGGGCTAAGTCGATTACATCGAACCTAGTGTTTTGATGGTGCTTACTTATTTTATCGACCCCGAAAGGACGAAAAGCAAAGCTGACCTCAGTGGAATTTGAACTCAGAACGTAAAGGTGGACAAAGTGCCGATAAGTATTTTACCCAGCGTGTTAACGATTCTACCAGCTTGTTCAAGTTAAATATTGACTTTTGTCAGGTGCTCTAGCGATTCTGCCAAACCATCATCCTGACGACAATATGTAAATGATTTCAAATTTTGGCAGAGGACCATCGGACTTTTGTGGGAGAGGGAAGTCGATTACATTGACCCCAATACTCGACGGAATTTGAACTCAGAATGTAAAGACGGACGAAATGTCGCTAAGCATTTTATCCGGTGTGCTAACGGCTCTGTCAGCTCGCTACCTTTGACGTGAATATAATAATAGTTTAAAATATGGAACAACAATTTCGCGGTAAGTGATAAGACGATTATATTGGTTCCAGTGCTTGACTAATAGTTATTTCATCAATCTAGTAAGGATAAAAGGCAAAGAACATCTCCGTGGAATTTGAACTCAGAACACAAAGACTATCGAAATAACGCTAAACATTTTACCCGGCGCAGTAACGATTCTGCCAGCTCGCCACCTTTGCTGAAATATATGCAATTAAAAATGAATAATTAAAATTTTTGTATATTTTGCAGTTTTATTAAATATCTGGCCCCAACTGACAGATTTCTTTTCTTCGACTGTCTTGAAGATGCGTAAAAGACAGAAGGTAAGAATATTTTCTTTCTAAATTATTTGTGGTCGATCTAAGACGGTAAACAAGCAGAATCATTTGCGCTTCACACAAAATGCTTAGTGACATTTCGTCCAGCTCTTTACGTTCTGAGTTCAAATGCAATAAATACCTCCGAGGTCAACTTTGCCTTTTATCCTTTTGGAACAGATAAATAAATACCAGTTCGAGTACTGGGATGGATGTAGCCTCACCCTCGAAATAGCTGGCCTTGTTTATGCTGCTGATTTTATACCGCTCAAGCGGTCTAATAGCGCAATTCAGTCAATGTTGTTGACTGCTTTTTAGTTTGAGCTACAGTTTCGAATCTGCCCAGAGTTACCTCTCTTTGATATTTCCCATTGATGAAAGCTAAAGAGCTAGAAACACCGTGTCTGGGAATCCGATACTGGGCAAATATGTTGTTTTAACACCTCTTTACCATAAGAGAGAATTTTTCTCCACGGTAACTGCTGTGAATTTACCTTTAGAAGTTGAAATATCTCACAAACATATTCTAACTAGCCTAAAGTTCGTTTACTCCTAATCCCTGCTTGACGTTGATGCTGCTTACATATATATATGTATACACACACACGCACACACACACACACATACATACATACATATATATATATATATATATATATATATATATATATATATTATATATAATATATATATATATATATATATATACAAACACACATATGTGTGTGTGAGACGTGCTTCTACACGGTTTCAGTCAACCAAATCCACTAATTTACTCACAGGGCATTGGTCGGCCTGGGGCTATAGCAGAAGACACTTCTCCAAGATGCCGCGAAGTGGACCTAAACCCGAAACCACGTGGCTGCAAAGTGATCGTCTTAACCACACGGTCATGTCTGCTTGATATATAACGAAGAACATCTTTATTCTTCCTCAAACATGATGATTATTGTTGTTGTGGTGATTAAGTGTGAAAAAGGAAAGGTAATTGGTTTCTTTACTAAGTACGTAATTTCTCTCTCTCATTAAGGTGGACGGTTACAGTCAACGAATAGAGGGTGATGGTCAAGTTGAAATCATTCCCCCGTCAATGTCATTCGATCCACAGACTCCAGTCTCAACGCAGTATTCATTCCAAGTACCCAACAGAAACCAAAAAGGTAACGACTGCAGATATATCTCGATTCTATTTGCGTGGCAAGCGTTGAGGAAAATATTATTAGCGACGAGCAATTTCGGTTTCTTGTGGAAGTCTATACATTTTTATTTGCACCGCGTATTTTTATAAAAAAACACATAAACAATATCATTACTTTTCTCTATGAATTTGTTTGGTCTTGCGCTTTATATGACAAAGTATTAAAGTTAAAGGGTAATGTTCTGAATTTGTCGGGCTTTCAGTGCATCATCGTTTGATTTACTTATCCAAATTAATGCCATTAGCTACTTTGATTTATTTCATTTAGCTCATTCTAGTTTTAATTAAGAAAGCATTGTTTACAGGTGAGTTGTTCGCCGGTGTATACGATTTTCTTCTGCTGAAATGAATCCCTGAAACCAAATCTCATACCTAAGAAATCATTATCAAAGTATTTTACGTTGTTTTGTTTTTTAATGTATGGATTGTTGCAGAAAATTCTTTGACTTCGACAAATAGACTCCTTGTCACAGTTTAGATTCTTCAATACCAACAGTTATGTTTCCAATGCTATTGGTCATAACAAAATTAAGTCTCGAAAATCACGAGTTATTTTTTCCTCTATTCTGTTTTTAATTATATCCTCTAATTATCAATGTTTTATTAACTTATTTTTTATTCATTTATTTATTTATTTTCAGCAATGAATTCATTCCCGAAGGAACACAGTCACTATGCGAATTATAAAGACAGTAAGACAATGTCGAAAGAAGGAAACACCTCTATGACTGAGTCGAAGCAGCTCAACGACATGGTAAAAACGCATTTTATTTAACATAAATTTTTCCTGAGGAACCAAGAAGCTTTGATGCGGTCATTCGTCTTGCTAGAAATAGCAAACAAGTTTCCTTCAAATTATATTTGGCTGTCTTTAGTAAGGAGGGATATTTTGTATAATGTAATCCCTGGATTACAAAAAGACCAAAAAAGCCAGCTTGAATGCCATTGACCATAAAGTCTACTCGATGAACGATGATCAAGAGCTAAACAATAGCAACGGCCAAAACGACAAAGCTTTTAATAATCATAAATGATTCAGTCAATCTATGAAATATGTTCGATAACGTAACTGTGAGTGGGTACACATTGTCACTTCTGTTGAAAATAGGAGCAATGTATGATAAACAAGTGTTCCGTTATTTAGCAATATTAACTTCAAATCTCTTCTTGCGCTTCCAGTAGACAAGTTCGGCCAGTCACGAGGGTCCAGAAGAGTTTCTTCTGTGACTAGTAGAAAACAACAATAAAGGTTTTTGGGCTTCCGTAGTAGAAAATGCATAATGTGTGTGTGTGTGTGTGTGTGTGTGTTGTTGTTGTTGTTGTTGTGTAAATGCTTATATAGGTGCAGTAAGGTCTCGAATAGTTAAGAAATTCGCATCGCAACTACAAAGTTTCAGTTTCGATTTCACTGCGTGGCTCTAGGACAGATGCCATTTTCTATAACTACAAGTTGACCCATACCTTAAAAGTGAAAGTGAGTAGACGGAAACTCTATGGAAGCTCGCCAGCCAGGTGGATTGTGCTCATACTTCAAAAGGGAAAAAAAAGGATCAAATTGACGTCACATGTGATATCACATTGATCCTTTATGATCTGAAATCCTATCGAAGTCAACCTTGTTTATAAAATAAGTACTGAGCTCGGGGATCGATATAATTGATTGCTGTTTCCTACTTATAAAATGAACAGGGTTCATCACCCGTTGGTTGATACTTTTGGTAATTGAAAAATCAAGTAATAGACCCCACTTCACTGAATGATGTTATTGATTAGCCTAGATCAAACGTAATCGAGCAGACCAGCGATGAAAGCCTTTCCAATCACGACCAACTCGTCCTACATTCAAACACAGTGTACATAGAACAACATTATGTAATGGGTTTTCTATGAAGCACCGTCGGGTGTAATATTGACTCATTTATCTGCACTGGTGCGTGGATAAATAAATGATAATAGTAACAAATAATTAGCTGATGAATAATTGATATAATCATGAGGCGACTGCTGTAGCATGGAAAGTAAGCAACTATTTCTAGTATGTAAATAAATTATTTACGTTACATTTCTAATGTTCTATGTAAAAAGGAACTAAACATCATGTCATTTATTTTCTTATCCGCAGTTTAAAACTAATTATTATACAACAATAAAATATAATATTATATATAATAATATAACATAACAATTTAATACAATATAACAATTTAATATAATGGTTTCAAATTTTGACACAAGGCCAGTAATTTTAGGTGAGGGTTTAAGTCAATTACGTTGACCCCAGTCTTCAGTCGGTACTTATTCTATCGTTCCCGAAATGACGAAAGGCAAAGTCGACCTTGGCGGAATTTGAATTAAAAACCTAAGGATCGAAGAAATGCCGCTCAGTATAATGCCCGGGGCGCTAACGATTCTGCCAGCTACCCGCTTTATAATAAGACGATCACACGCTACACACCTTCCTTCCAAACACTACTGAAAACAGCAGAAGTGTGCTAGAATGTTAAAACTTAGTGAGCATGCACAACAGAGTTCAAGGTCAATCTTTACTAAGCGGCTTCTCTCTGCGTGCTTTAGCTTCATTATAATGGCAATAGTCCGGATACTTATTGATCAGACCTCGTATTTTAGAAAATAGAGAAAAAAATCAACAAGATTATGGCAGAGAGATAACAGTTTACTCAAAGTAGTCGCACTCAGCTTCCACCACGGACTCAAGACGGCTCTGGAAACTGGCGCATGCATTCCTCGCTGTGTCCCCGGGAAGATCTTCGAACACTTTGTCAACCTTGGCAACCAACTCGGCCTTGGTGTTGCGAGCAGAGCGGTTGGTGTCTTTTTCAACTGCACCCTACACATAGGAATCCATGAGATTACAATCGGGGAAATCAGGAAACCAAAAATTGAGACTGGTGAAGACGTAAAAATTTTCCGACAACAACTTCTGACTCTTTCCTCAAGTATGGCAAGGTGCTGAATCCTGCTGCCACACATATGACCTTCCAGCCAGTCTCCATAAGCTTCACGTAGCCGTCAGAATCAAGCCTAAGACCCTGTTCAAAGATGTGGGGTGACATGACGTCGGCCTCACTGGAGGCTCACCCAAAGACCATCAGAATTTGGGTTAACTTGGTTTTCATGAATCGTGAGACATCATTTAAACTGTAGGCAAGACACTTGTTGTTCTGGATGTTGTGCAACTGGTCCTAGCAGAAGTACTTTTCATCCGAGAAGGACCAGATCATCCCCGGTTCAGTATGATGCTTCAGGTTGTTCAGGAGCTTCCTTGCTTTTGTAAAGCAGTTCTCCTTGGCCTTTACTGTCAACATTTGTTCCTTACTCGTCTTGTAGAAGTAATAGCGAAGGTTCTCATTGAGGGCCAGCTTGATAGAGGCGACTCCAACAGACATCTCTCTCGCCAAAGCCCGAATTCCTTTGTTCGGATCTTCCATCACCTTGTCCTTCAGTTATTGGATGAACTCCGGCGTGCAGACGCAGTCAGAATGCCTGCTGAGTCCCGTCCTACTGGCCACGGCTTCGAGATTCAGCGTGACACAGAGTGTGACAAGGCTGGACCTTTGAAATACAGGTACTACTCATTTTTGCCAACTGAGCAACGTGAAATAAATTGTCTTGCTCAAGGACACAACGCGCCGCCGGGAATTGAACTCCCGACCTTACGATCATGAGCCGAATACCCCTAACCACTGATATAACCCTAACCCTAACCCTATAATATGATATGATATGATATGATATGATATATGATATGATATGATATGATATATGATATGATATGATATGATATGATATGATATGATATGATATGATATGATATAATATAAACAATTTCTTTTACTGTATTGTTTTATATGCGTATTATTGTCAACTTTTTATTAATTATGTCAATTGAAATTTAATATGAAATATATCCTAAATTTGAAAACATGCAGACAAGCTAAACTATAACAATAACATAGAAATAAACATTAGTTGAGTTAGTATAAATATATTAAAGCAGAGATCATTAAACGTGTCAGCTTGCTAAGTTGTAACATGATTTATTCTTGGGACCACAGCATAGCGTCGGTTATGCAAACGCGTAAACTCTACTTCGTAGACTATAACTTTCTTCTAATTTTCCTCGTTTCACCATCCTAACTTCTCTTTATTTGCCCACTTACACAAAAATAAAAAGGATCTCACCTTGGGATCTAATTTCACAGCGAGACAAAATATTAAAGATATATGATATGTATTTATATGACAATTTGTCAACAAAAGCTAAATATTCCTTTTATTATTATTTTTTTTCCACAGAGCAGCATATCGTTCGGGGAGGTAACTCCGTATAAGCATCGCCAGAGTTGTCCTATTTATCCATATGAAAGAAAACACAACAGCGTAGATAGAACAGCTGGAATGGAACACAGCAGAATGTATAGAGTACAACAGCAACAAAATGGCGAAAAAAATTTAAGGTCCAACTCGACGCCGGTAAGAGAAAAAAATTTTAATGTATAGACGAGTCGTTGGTTTGTCTTAGGATGTTGAAATGGGGCTGAAGTGTCTGTGCAGCGAAGTTCGAATTTTTTATCTTTTTTTTTTTCAGGTATCGGACGGCGGCCATGCTGGAACATCGGCTTGAAAGGGTTTAGTCGAACTTATTTTTTAAGTCCTGTACTTTTCAATCTGGGGATCGTGAAACTATCATCTTTCTCTTTTCCACGTTCACTAGGCCCTACTTCGAATACTGCTGCCCATTGTAGTCCCCCTATAAAAAAAAAAAGACATAATGAGGATCGAAGTGCCACAAAGATCAATCACTAAAAAAATAAATGGCACGATGGAACTTGATTATTGGGCTCGACTCAGTCACAGCTTCAAGATGGTCTTTATACCATTTGTCACTGGTTTCGATTTTATAATGCTGACATATTGTCCAGTGTAAATACTGGCCGATTCTGTCATGTCTTGCTTTAAATCCTATTATTGTTATTATTATTATTATTATTATTATTATTATTATTATTATTATTATTATATTATTATTATTATTATTATTATTGAGTGAGAGAGCAGTTCATGCCATCAAAGTGACACTGGGGTAAAATATACGAAGCCCAATATACCCATCATGACTACCCGTCTGATAAAGGTATACCAGGCACATGCATCACAACCATATGTGCGCGACATGGTGATCTCATATCAAGATAAACAGCACATGACCTTTCAGGTGGGGCCCAGTTAGAATTTTCTTCAGGTTGAGTAGCCCATCCCGCTCAAACGGTCCCTGAATAAGGGTTATTTAAGGATGTTGAAAGAACCACCCATGTTTCCAGAGGTGAACTATTCAAATCCCAAAGAATCCCTCTCAACACATGGCTATGATGCTCCCCCACTACTTCTGCTCGTGATCAGAGATGTACATATCGTCAGCCACTAAGGGACATGCTCAACTGGTTATGGTCAAACAACTGACAAGCAAATCTGTGGTATTGAGCAGAATATTTGCTGTAGCCCATCTTTTATACCAAGACAAAACAATGTACATGATAACACTTCCAATCAGTTAAGATCAGAAGCCATGAGAGCCACTGCCTGGTACTGCATCAGGGCATTTATTATTATTATTATTATTATTATTATTATTATTATTATTATTATTATCATTATCATTATTATTATTATTATCATTATCATTATTATTATTATTATTATTATTATTATTATTATTATTATTATTATTATTATTATTATTATTATTATAGAAGCTGTGGGTTTGTAGAATCTTTAAAGACAGAATAATGTGGCACGGCATGTTCACCGAGTCTTTATGTTCTGAGTCCAAATCTCGCAGTTTTGTTTTTCCTCTTTGCGAACGCGATAAAATAAAGAAGTTAAATAATGGAGCCGATTTAATCAATTAACATCTCCCATTAAATGTAAGGCATTGTGCCTATGTTAAAGGTCATAATTATTACCATCAAGTTGTATGAAGAGGATGGTCTTTGTGAATGGGCCTACTCTGAGCATACGCCTGTAGGCCGGAGAGTTTGAGGAAGAGGGGTACCTGTCTTAGGTGCACTTAGCGGTCGAGGTGATCAGGATTTGTGGGGTTCCATGGTCGGCCCTGGATGGATCTCCAGTATACCCACCTTTTGGGGAATTTTATTGTTTAAATTCCGTTGTTGATTACCGCTGCCTTAGCAAAGTCGGGGATATTGTTTACAGTCATATTTGTTTGTTTGTCCGTGGACAAGATATCTCAAGAACCGCTGGATGGATTCCGATGAAACTTTCAGGGATGTTTGGCCAGGTGACTGGAACGAATTGATTAGATTTTGGGATCGATCGGGTACCGGACAGAGATTATGGATAATTTTCCGTTTTTTTTACTTCTTTTTTGAGAGCAATTGTGTTCATTTTTAGTATTCTCGTTTGCGAGAGCAGTTGAGTTTATTTCAGATATTCTCATTTTCAAAATCATCTCCGGCTAATCGTTGAGAGAACGTTGGTATTGCCTTGTTATTGTTTTTACTGCAAACACGTATTTTTTTTTGTTTTGCATTCGGCCCTTGTAGTCCAATCATATTGTGTCCGTTTCTTTTCCATTTGAGATGGCAGTGTTATCTTTTATATTGACAGGCAATCTATGCAACTGATATTCGAGTAGCACAAAACAGACATCTAGAAATGAGAGCAGGAAAGAAACAAACCACATTAGGACCTGATGAAGGATATCCAGAGGTAATTAATATGAAATTCTTCATTAAGGAATTATTTATCTTGTATTTTTTTTACTTATATTCTTTTACATTTTTTTTTACTTATTTCAGTCATTGGACTGTGGCCATGCTGGGGAATGCTGGGCCTTGAAGTGATTAGTCGAATAAATCAACCTCACTACTTTTTTTTAACATGGTACTAATTCTGTCGACCACTTATGCCGAACTGCTAAGTTACGGGGACGTAAATAAACCAACACCGGTTATCAAGTGCAACGGTACATACACAGACACAGACACACACCTTCACATACATATACAAACACACACACACACACACACACACACACACACACACACACACACACACACACACATGCATATATATATATATATATATACGACAGGCTTCTTTCAGTTTCTCTCAACCAAATTCACTCACAAGGCTTTCGTCGGCCCGAGGCTGTAATAGAAGACATTTGTCCAAGGTGCCACGTAGTAGGACTGAACCTGGAATCATGTGGCTGGGAAGCAAACACTTTACCACAGATCACGTGTACAAATGTATATCATAGAGAGTTACAATGAATTGTGAAGCTATAGTACTGGATTATTGTCCGCGTAGATTATCATTTTACGACTTAGAGATTACTGTTCACCTGGGCAAGACCTTTAAGCTTCATCTATTCAATTTACTTGGATAAGGAACAAGATCTATTCATGCCCTTGTTGAATGTGTACATAGAGGGACATCCTATGTAAAAATAAATGTGACACAGTTAGTTATGTATTTCTGTTTCAGTCATTTGACTGCGGCCATGCTGGAGCACTGCCTTTACAGTCGAGCAAATCGACGCCAGAGCATATTCTTTGTAAGCCTAGTACTTATTCTATCGGTCTCTTTTGCCGAACCGCTAAGTTACGGGGACGTAAACACACCAGCATCGGTTGTCAAGCGATGTAGGGGAGACAAACACAGACACACAAGTATACACACACAGACACACACACACACACACAACACACACACACACACATACATATATATATATATATATATATATATATATATATATATATATATTATATATATATATATATATATTTCCATTTTCTTATTTGTATTATGAATTTGAGGTAAAACATTTTACCTTCGCCCATATAATACAATAAATGAATTAATTGCATTGCAATTCTTAGCATTTATGTTTAGCCTTCTGGGTACTTTACTAGCAGTATATTGGATAAATGATATCCCATAGTGGGTTACACTCATAAATCCTATCTCACTTTCTATATATATATACGACGGGCTTCTTCCAGTTTACGTCTACCAAATCCACTCACAAGGCTTTGCTCGGCCCAAGGCTATAGCAGAAGACACTTACCCAAGGTGCCACGCAGTGGGACTGAACCCGAAACCATGTGGTTGGTAAGCAAGCTACTTACCACACTGTGTGTGTATATTTGTGTTTTTTTAAACTTTTTGATCTCTATCAGCATGGAAGAATAGACGGTGACAAAAGGAGGGAGAAAGAGGGGAAATGTGGATACATAAATATCTAAATATTATCGTGATTGTTCTGTGGTTAAGGAATTCGCTTCGCCTCCAAGAGGTTTCAGGTTCTGTCTCTGCAAATGTCCTCCACTATGGCCTCGGGCTCTTGCAATAGCCTCGGCTTTGTGAGTGAATCTGGTCGACAGAAACTGTGTGGAAGCCCGTCGTATATGTATGTATGTGCAGGGATGTAGTGTGTGTGTGTGTGTGTGTGTGTGTGTGTGTGTGTATGTGTGTGTGTGTGTGTGTGTGTGTGTGTGTGTGTGTGTGTGTTTATGTGTGTGTGTGTGTGTTTATGTTTGTGTTTGTACCTTCGCACCTCTTGGCAACAGGTGTTGGTTGTTAAAGATCCTATGATTTAGCAGTTCGGCGAAAGGAAGCGATAGAATAAGTACCAGGGTTTAAAAATTACTTCTGGGGTCGATTTGTTCGACTAAAACCCCTCAGGACGGTGCCCCAGCGTGGACGTAGTCCAATGACTGAAGTAATAAAAAAAATAACATGCAAAAGGTATATAACAAAATAATATAACTTAACCCTAGCCCTAATTTACATTATTTACATTATTTACCTTCTCCCGGATATTTGTCCTCATCTTTGTTGTTAACACGTTTCGGCTGATATACTCTCCAGCCTTCTTCAGGTGTCTTGAGGAAATTTCGAATCTGGGTTCTCATTCCTAAGGTATTTTTCGATGTTATTATTATCATTATTATTATTATTATTATTATTATTATTATTATTATTATTATTATTATTATTATTATGTTTGACTTTTGCTTTATGCTTGTACAAGTTGGCTCCAAGTCTCACCCAGAGACCTCAAGAGACAACAGTTTGGAAGTTCACGTTGTTGTTATGCCTAGTGTGCCATATATTTGGGGTGGTTTTTGTGTTGTACTAGTGAATGTCTAATAAAGAAATTTTTTTTAAAAAGTTTGTTTTAAACCTTGAGATTACATAGAGAGTATTTTGCGTAGGATATGAGCAGTTCCCATGAGCACTATCTTTTGAATTTCTGCCATTTTGGGGTTTCCTGGTATCTGAGTTAGGTAGCAATCAGCACCTTTCGCTATTATCATTATTATTATTATTATTATTATTATTATTATTATTATTATTATTATCATTATTATTATTATTATTATTATTATTCAGGTCACTGCTTGGAATTGAACTCGGAATCTTGGGGTTAATAGCCCGCGCTCTTAACCACTACGTCATATGCCCATGGGCATATGGCGTAGTGGTTAAGAGCGATTCCAAGCAGTGACCTGAACAATAACAATAATAATAATAATAATAATAATAATAATAATAATAATAATGACATCGAAAAATTCCATAGGAATGAGAACCCAGGTTCGAAATTTCCCCAAGACACCTAAAGAAGGCTGGAGGGTATATCATCCGAAACGTTATGTGAACAACAAACAAGATGAGCTCAAATATCCGACGAATGTAAATAATGTACATAATTCCTCATCTCTTAAATATAGAGTCTAACCCTAATGTTTACAAACAGGTTTCACTTGCTAGCCATTGGGACTAAACTTATCACTTTGTTTTATGAGGAACGCGTAAAGAACTGATAATATGAGCATGTATGTAATTTATATCTCTATCTATAGCAGTGCTCCGCAGCCGGTATTCCGCGGCACACTGGTGTGCCACGAGACGACGCCAGGTGTGACACAGTGTAACCTGAGTATAATATTTTGGTTATATTTTTAGTTCGGGTGTGTCGCCGAATTTCCAAAAGAAAATAAGTGTACCGCAAGTGGAAAAAGGCTGTGGAGCACTGATCTATTGTTCAACAATATACATAAAGTGAACACCAAATCTATAACGTGGAGGCGCAATAACCCAGTGGTTAGAGCAGCGGACTCGCGGATCGCGGAATCGATTCCCAAACCAGGCGTTGTGTGTGTTTATAGTGCAAAAACACCTAAAAGCTCCACGAGGCTGCGGCAGGAGGTGCTGGTGACCCCTGTTGTACTTTTTCGCCACAACTTACTCTCACTCTCTCTCCCTGTTTCTTGAATAACGCTGTGATGGACTGGTGTCCCGTCCAGCTGGGGGGAACACATGCGTCACAGAAACTGGGAAACCGGGCCCATGAGCCTGGTTAGGCTTGAAAAGGGCGACAAAAAAATAAATATATATATAACGCGTAAAAAATTGAAAATATGACCACTTGTGTCTTCCATATCTCTATCTTTAGTTCAACAATTTACATAAAACTCTCGCTTCTTTTTTGTTTTTATGAATTGCTAGCTTAATATTTAAAAATTATATACAATATGAAAGCAAAAAATAATTAAACATCTCCATATTTTAGCAGGTTTTAAGAGGATCATCCGAGAGTATAAACATGGAACCTCGAAAGCTTAGCGGTACCCGATCAGATTTAAAATAGCTCGTCCTTATCAGAATCAGGTATCTGCAGTTAGTGGTGGAGGTGGTGGTGGTGGTGTTGATGGTGTTGATGATGGTCAGAGATTTATCAGGAAACCTCAACGGTGAGAAAACTTTATTTATTTGAAATAAAGTTTTTGGTGTGTTTATAATTGTTGATAAAGATTGCCAAGGTATGCCTGTGTAGTAAGAAGTTTGTTTCTCACCCACGTAGTTCTGAGTTCAGTCCCACTGCATGGTACCTTGAGCAAGTGTTTTCTGCTATAGCCTCGGACCGACCAAAGCCTTGTGAGTAGATTTGGTAGACAGAAACTGAAAGAAGGCGGCGAGCTGGCAGAAACGTTAGCAAGCCGGGCGAAATATTTAGCGGTATTTCGTCTGCCGTTACGTTCTGAGTTCAAATCCGCCGAGGTCGACTTTGCCTTTCATCCTTTCGGGGTCGATTAAATAAGTACCAGTTACGCACTGGGGTCGATGTAATCGACTTATTTCGTTTGTCTGCCCTTGTTTGTCCCCTCTGTGTGTAGCCCCTGGTGAGCAGTAAAGAAATAAGAAACGTTAGCGCGCCGGGCGAAATGCTTAGCGGTATTTCGTCTGCGTTACGTTGTGAGTTCGAATTTCGCCGAGGTCGACTTTGCCTTTCATCCTTTCGGGGTCGATAAATCAAGTACCAGTTACGCACTGGGGTCGATGTAATCGACTTAATACCTATGTCTGTCCTTGTTTGTCCCCTCTGTGTTTAGCCCCTTGTGGGTAATAAAGAAATAGGTATTTCGTCTGCCGCTACGTTCTAAGTTCAAATTCCGCCGAGGTCGATTTTGCCTTTCGTCCTTTCGGGATCGATTAAATAAGTACCAGTTACGCACTGGGGTCGATGTAATCGACTTAATCCCTTTGTCTGTCCTTGTTTGTCCCCTCTATGTTTAGCCCCTTGTGGGCAATAAAGAGATAAGAAACTGAAAGAAGCCCGCCGTATATATACATGTGTGTGTGTATGTGTGTGTGTATCTATATTTGTCTCCGCCACCGCTTGACAACCGGTGTTGGTCTGTTTGCTTCCCCGTAATCTAGCGGTTCGGTAAAAGAAATGCAATAAGTACCAGACTTTTAAAAAGAAAATAAAGTGCTAGGGTCGATTCGCTAGACTAAAATTCTTTAAGGCGATGCCCCAGAATGGCCGTAGTCTAACGACTGACACAAGTAAAAGATAAAAGATCAATTGCAAAACGCTGATGCCGCCAAGAACTATGGTCAGCACGTCCAAACCATAGCTATATTGTCAGTCATCGTGTGTCTGAAATTATACTGTCCGATGAATCCCTGCGTTTTTTCCGACATGTTATTTAGAGCAGGACCTTATATTTTGCGAATATGCATTTTTAATTGTTTTTGTTGTTACTGTTGTTGTTGTAAACTTCAATTCAACTATGACTGAGCAGACTTACAATCTTCTTAAAGAAAGAAAAGGCTACCTTCTCTTAAGTATCGATACATTTTTTAAGATGTAAGCGTGGAATTTGAGTGTAATTAATTAGTATTTCTTAAATGTATGACAACCGAATAGAAGTTACCGTGTTGACTCGAGAATATACATCGTATTAGAATACATAATAGTAATATATAGAGATAGATATAGATATATATATTTCTTTTGCAGGATTCTTGATGCGAAATTGCGTGTTGAAACAGATATTATTATACATGAGGGTGGTCATATTTTACCCAATTAAAAACACGCACTTATTTACACTTTTACTCTTTTACTTGTTTCACTCATTTGACTGCGGCCATGCTGGAACACCGCCTTTAGTCCAGCACATCGACCCCAGGACTTATTCTTTGTAAGCCTAGTACTTATTCTATCGGTTCCTTTTGCCGAATCGCTAAGTTACGGGGACGTAAACACACCAGCATCGGTTGTCAAGTGATGGGGTGGGGGACAAACACAGACACACAAACATATACACATACACATATACACATATATACGACGGTCTTCTTTCAGTTTCAGTCTACCAATTCCACGCACAAGGCTTTGGTTGGCCCGAGACTATAGTAGAAAACACTTGCCCAAGGGGCCACGCAGTGAGACTGAACCCGGATTTGATCATCACTCAGCTTTATTATTATTATTATTTTATTTTCTTTGTCAAAGTTCTTTCGTAGCACATCCTGTGACCGCTTCAGCGACTCTATATCTCTAGAACAAGAGGAGACACGCGGGATAAAGAGTCGTTGAAGAAGTCACAGGATGTGTGACGAAAGATCTTTGACAAAGAAACAAAAAAATATTTACTATAAAGCTGAATTGATGACCGAATATACAGTGCGTGTGTTTCATTGGGAAAATATGACCGTCCCAAAGTATAACAATATGTATATATAAAATAACGAAAGCGTCTATGTTCAATATAAAACCAAAAATGAAGAATTCAATTGTCACTAATTGTGATTGACAGTGCAGTGTAGCATCTACGTTGCTAGAAATAAGAGTTAAAACCCTTAGAGGCGCATAGAAGCACATGTCTTTGCACTGACAGGGGAGATCTCGCTTTGGGGTGGTTACTTTCCCTGTCAGTGCATAGACATGTGCTTCTTTGCGGCTCTAAGGGGTTTTAACTCTTATTTCTAGCAATGTAGGCGCTACCCTGCACCGTCAGTCAAAATTTGTTATATATATATATATATATATATATATATAAGTGTGACTAATTATATATATATAATCTTCCAAATTCCATATTTTAATAAAGGAATTATTTTTTAATCTTATTTTCATCCATTACTACACTTGATGTCTGTGATAAAAGTCTTGAAAATAACAATGAATTGAGGAAAACCTGCGCCAGATTATACGGAAAAGATTCTACAATTACAGAGAAAACCATATTGCCGGGCAATAATAATGTACAATTACCTTTAAAGTCTTCCATAGTAAGTAATGTTATTTCTATGATTTTATAAACCTTAATTGATAGTCGTACAGTAGCATTGTTGTTAATAACTTTTCTCAAATTCCAAGTGAGTGAAATTTGGCGCGGTGGGGGACGTGTGTGTGTGTGTGTATTGTTTATTGAAACTGGACTTTTTTCTTACAGCTCTTGTTTTATGTCTGCGACCTTCAGGCGAATTTTCGTGTAGCTCATTCAGCGGTGATACCCCAGCATGGCCGCGGCCTTCGGGCTAAAACATTTTTAAGGATTTAAGGATGTATAAAATGTGTAATGTAATATGAAAATAGGTTAAAACATTGGTAGAACCGTGGCCAAATCGATAAAATGTCATTCAACTGAAATCATCCAATGAAATTTAATTAAAGACAAATTCCATCGGGAAAGTTCTTCGTTTTTTTTTCTTGTTTAGTTTGTTTTTTGCTCTCTTTTTTCATTTATTTCTGCCGGTTGGTTAAATTGTGAACGGAAATATAGTAATTCCTCGACTATCGCAGGTGCTACGTTCCAAAACCTTCTACTATAGGTGAAAATCCGCGAAGTAGAAACAGTACTGTACTGTATATATATTTTTTTTTAATTTTTATAATTTGTATATATTTATTTTATTATAAATGCAAATCAACAACACGGAGGAATCGACATAAGCTTAAATAATCACCCGCGATAGGTGAACTGCGATAGGTAAGCCGTGATAGGTGAATCGTGATATGGTGAGGAATTACTGTAGAACACGGAAGAAAAATAGTCACAGAAAAATATTACAATTTTGACCTTGAAAACCATAACAGGAAAATATCACTTCGATAAAAGAAATAATATTTTAATTCACAAGACATTTATGGTTTATATGCCATGCTAACTTTTTCTGAGTGGGAAATATATTCGAATGAATTAATTACGGGCAGAATAAAATAATCAGGCATTTAGTCCAGCGCTTTAAAGATCCTATCATGGGTATGATAACTCAGTATTTTGCTTCTTTTTTTTTTTTGTATACTGCATCATGCTTTTTTGCACATTACGTCACCTATATGGTGTATTAAAAATTCCATCATTTCTGCTGTTTATTACAATCTGAGACCCACTTCGGTCACGACACATACCATGGGATTGCACCTAGAAAGTTACCCACCCAGGCACAAGTCCGGGCAAGGTTGTTTTATGGAAGACCAGCAGTCGCCTATGCATACCGGCCTCCCCTCTCCACGCCACCAGTGTTATCCAAGGGAAAGGCAACAGCGGATACAGCTTGGCACCTGTGACGTCGCAGCTCATTTCTACAGCTGAGTGAACTGGAGCTATGTGAAATAAATTGTCTTGCTCAAAAACACAACCCGCAGCCTGGTCCGGTCCGGGATTCGAGCTCACAACCTCACGATCGTAAGCTCGACGCTCTAACCACTGAGCCATGCGCCTTCACTTACAATACGTCGTATTATTTCTACAGCACATTACTTTTGCAACAAAGAGAAATTTTCGTTGTGATCATAAAATTCTAAGATGATAGTCGAAGTCGAACACAATTTGTATAATATTATTACTCGTAAAAAATGAATAAAATCCCGTTTCCTTCAATATCCTAAATGAAATAATGGAACGAAAACAAACAAAAAATTATTTATAAGTTCCTGTTTATTTATATATTTGCATTTGATTTCAGGATAAGCAAATCTATGACGAAGACGTTCATTCCCAGCAGAGAACTTCGGTGATATACGAAAATAACACTTCTACAAAACAAGGAGTAGCAAATGCTTCTTACACAACATTCCAACGAAAACATTCGTACTTCTACCCGCCAAATAATAACCAGAACAATTCGACTTCAAATGGAGAATTGGCACCAAATTTGATGACAGACGGTCGAATTGAGAAAACTATGATCGGTAATGAATCACTTTATTTGTACAAAAAAAAAAGAGCAAACTGATTTTAACAATAGAAACAATTATTTATAGAAATTGATTCCAATAATTAAATATATGTCAAAGCTGAATGATCTGTCATTTACGTGATTACTTTGCTAATGTCCATGAGAAAGGCGTGAACATTACATAATATAATTTCGGCGTTGGTCTAAAACTGACAAAGGCGGCGAGCTGGCAGAAACGTTAGCACGCCGGGCGAAATGCGTAGCCGTATTTCGTCTGCCGTTACGTTCTGAGTTCAAATTCCGCCGAGGTCGACTTTGCCTTTCATCCTTTCGAGGTCGATAAATTAAGTACCAGTTACGCATTGGGATCGATGTAACCAACTTAATCCTTTTGGCTGTCCTTGCTTCTCCCCTCTATGCTTAGCCCCTTGTGGGCAATAAAGGAAATATGAATGAGCTGTCATTTACGTGATTGCTTTGCTAATGTCCATGAGAAAGGCATGAACATCACATAATGTAATTTTGGCGTTGGTATAAAACTGAGCAACCACTTTCAAAATATTATGGTTGTTAGGCCCATCTCCAATAAAGGTCGGTTGTAAACATTATTAAAACATACTAATTATGTTTACTTCTTTCTGCCTGTATTCATAAGCATAACGTTATTTCTTATACTCATAACATAAGCTACATTTGTTAACAGAGTTATGCTAGCTGAAACTGAAGTGACGCTGGGCCAATTAAAAGAGAAATTAGTAACCTAAATAAAAATACATTCTCAACCACTGAATATATTATTATCTTTTTACTTTATTTTCTGGAAATGCCCGCGGTACCAGCACTAGAACTCATTCGACACCTTGCGTATCACTACCTTATATTCCTCACAGCAAACGAACTTATCCAGTTTACTATTTCCCACACGTACGACTTGATTTAAAGAACAGTTTGTTAGTCTAAAAGTATTTATTCTTCAAGCTGAAAATCTTCAGGATGGTTATATATATATATATATATATATATATATATATATATATATTAGAAGTTTGAAAACGCCACTATATAAGATAAATTTTAATTTTCTTACAAAAAACGAACCTTCTCAAAAATATTTTTAAAAGTTAAGTGTAATAAAAAAGTTCACAATTATTTCTTACTAGTCTAGAATCGGTGGCTAACGATTCTAGTCAACGCGCAAGACAGCCATTATGCTCCCCCACCCACAAAACACCACCACGTGGACTCTGTTGAGACTAGTAAGAAACAATTATGAACTTTTTTATTACGCTTAACTTTTAAAAATATTTTTGATAAGGTTCATTTTTTCAAGAAGAACCGAAACATGTAAAATATCTTAGAAAATTAAAATTTATCTTATATAGTGGCGTTTTCAAACTTCTTTTTTATAAATATATACCCACTTGTATGCCACCTACACTTTTTATAAATATATTTTATATATATGTATATATATATATATATATATATATATATCTGTCACTGGTATAAGTATTGTGTACAGTCCATATATAGGCTCTTCAATTTCATTACCTCAGTGAAAGTAGCTATGTAACAGCTTCGCTAAAAACGAATGTTTTTATTAACTAGAAATTGTGAAAATGTGTAGTAGCCTTTATATGGACTCTCATGTATGCACGAAACTATGAATTTGTAATGAATAATGTAAAATTGGATGAATTTTATATCGATCATGTTGGTATTTAAAAGGTGAATATAGTTAATTGAACTGGAGACAGTATACCACTGGTATCTTACTTTATCGACCGTAGATAGATGAAAGTTCAACGCAACCCGAAATTAAATGAACTAGAAGGTAGAAGGATGAAACTAATTTGTGTTAGTTATTTGGTCCCACTATCCTCCGTTTCTGCTAACTAACGTACTATTGTCTAATAGTGGTTTCAAATTTTGGCACAAGGCCAGCAAGTTTTGGGGAGGAGCTAAGTCATTTACATCTCTCTCTCTCTCTCTCTCTCTCTCTCTCTCATACATTCAAATCATTTTACCCCTCCTAGTACTTTGGTCTGTACGGTTGCTATTTTATCACGTTAACCCTCTAATTGCCTTTCTGTATTGTACAACTCCTTTCCATTTCTCTCCACTTACTTTATTACTTAGTCACACATTTTCTTCTCCCTTACTTTTCCCTATTCCTTATATTTCACTCTCTGCTTGCATGATAGCAGTTTCATTAACATGCTGACTACTGGTTGTAGTTCTCCCCCCCCCCACTTCTCTCTCTCCCTTTTTCCCAGATTCTCCCACTTTCTCTTTCCCCTCTTTCTCTCGCACATGCACTCACGCCTATCCATTTACAAATCTAGTCCAAACTTTCTTCAAAATACTTTTAACCTGTCTCTTTTATACCTC
Source organism: Octopus sinensis (assembly GCF_006345805.1). Lineage (NCBI taxonomy): Eukaryota > Metazoa > Mollusca > Cephalopoda > Octopoda > Octopodidae > Octopus > Octopus sinensis. The sequence goes on along the minus strand of NC_043001.1, from coordinate 34,177,287 downwards.
TCAGCACATCAAATATTTTTTCTTCTAACCTGACAGAAAAACAGAATCCAACTAACATAAGAGGTGACATAGGCTTTTATATAAAGAGATGATCGGGTTACAGATTGTGTGATAGTAAATACGGGAAAATGTCTGTGAACTTGAATCCTTCCTGTGTCTCTTCTTGCATATATATATATATATATATATATATATATATATATATGCTTGTGCTTAAGCACGCATACACACGACGGTATGTATATGTATCAATTCAAACTTGTGTATGTATACTGGCCTCTATAGATGCCAATAATATCGCTACAAGTTTTTTCCCCACCCCTCCTTCGTTCCTTTTTCTCTCTTTCCCTTTCTTTCGTTCCCCCTCCTTGCTCAGTATATGAGAATTGCTACATAGATGAATTTTAGCTTGCGTGCGAGACGGTTTGCGTGAATATATGTACACATGCTTTTATGTGTATAATTTAGATTCATATTCATACGTCTGTATATGTATGTATGGCGTTTACGCGCATCCTTTTGTGTATGTTGATATATATATGTGGATTTTAATATAAATATGTATTGCAGTATTTATAACAGGTTTAATTTCTATGCATTAATTTGTACTGTCTTCATTAACGGCAATAGGTTTTTTCCTCGGTTTTTTCCTCGGATTTTATAATTTTTATAAGTTTTTTTTATATATATATATACATATATTTTTGACCTTTTTGTTTATCGCTCGAAGATTGACCGTTTTTTCTAAAGGGCCAATCAAACAAGTCCATTTCTTTTTAAAGTGTAAGGTGTAGCGTTTTAAGAGTATAGATTGAATTAATATATAAGTTCCATTCTAACAAAAACTGTCTGATGAACGGCAACGAGAAACTCAGAGTAACAGATTTTGTTGAATTTTCCGCTGCTTAAAATAAAGTATATATATATATATATATATATATATATATATATATATATATATATATATAATATAGTATATATATATATAAGAGATAATGGTGTCATTGAGACCCAAAGGTTTCAGGTAATAGACAGACAATAGTTAAGTTCCAGATTCGGTAATATTCCGAATAAAGTGTTCAACGTTGGTTCTATGTCAGCGGGTGTATATAAGAATTTTTTTCGTAATAAGGTAAAAAACCAAGGCTGTGTAGATATTAGACCATTTATAGATAGAGGGTCTTATAGCTGTAAAACCTTCTATCTATAAATGCTCTAATGGTTTTTTATCTTATTACACTAAAAATCCTTATATATCATGCAACATATACAACTATAAACCAAGAAGATGGGAAGATTATTGCAATAGGCAGCAGAATGTTTTCTTAGCTTATGATGTTGAATGCCAATTCTCCAGTGGATGAAGTTAGGAGTAGGATAGATGGGAGCTAGCCACAAAGCTGACTTGCATCAGATACATTACACGAAGATACCCTCTTACTAGTAATGAGTTATGATTTTTACCTTACCAACGACTAATGAGTAATGGTCTCTCCCCTACAGCAAATGATTTTATGGCCCTTAATAATTCTTTATGGACTTTGGTTTCAAAAATATGTCCTTTTTATTTCATAAAGGAAATCATGGTCAAATAAACCGAGCTTACCAAACCGAAGATTCTCACCAGACAATGCTGGATATCAATGACAGTATTTTCGATTATTCAGTAACTGCTAGCATGAGTGAACGTTCATCTCTGCATTCGGCCCAACGACCTCATCCACACATGTCGTCAAGTGCAAGCAGTAGCGACGTCTCCGAAACAGGATCTGCAATTACGGAAACTAACTGTGTTGATGATGTTGCAAATGAACCGTCAATGCATACAACAGCAATAACAACGACAGCAACAACAACATCAACAGCCGTTAGTCATTTATCAAAAAATTCAGTTGTCGGGATATCACAGAAGCAACAAATACCAACTGCCAAATTTGATAGCTCGGAGTCGCTTAAGAACGTTCCCAAACTGCAAATACCTCAATTTTTTCTTCGAAGATTTCGACGAAATGGTAAGACTTGTTTTCGTTTTGGCAAACTACATTATATTTTCCCCTTCGTTTGCTCTTACCTCTTCCTTCTTCCTTTTGTTAAAGTTCACAGCAGCGCTCCTGTCGATGAATCTTCGCTTTCACTACTGTTCCTCTACAAGCGTGCTTTAGTTAATGGTCCCTCAATTTAAATCTTCTCCATTTTTCCTGCCTCTCAACTATCAGTTTATTTATTCGGTAGCATTAAAGAAGTCTCTCTCCACCCTGTTTCTTGTCTTTTTTCTTTCGTCTCTCACTATCCCTCCTCTCCATCAATAGCCTTCATCAGCATGACAATTGTCCAACCTTATCTCAGTTAGCCACAAACCTTAGACTTATACAAAGAATAGAACACATTGTTGGCATGTACTGCTCTCTCACTCAATAATACTAATAATAATAATAATAACAATAATAATAATAATAATAATAATAATAATAATAATAGAGAAATTAAGGCCAACAGACCAGATATAGTTGTCAGAGATCATGAAGAAAAAAAATGCTTTCTAATTGATGTATCAATACCGGCTGATGACAACGTGTCTCTAAAAGAAATGGAGAAACTCTCAAAATACAAAGACCTGGAAATAGAGGTAACTAGAATGTGGAATCTGAAAACAGAAACAATTCCTATCATAGTAGGTGCATTAGGCATGATAAAAAAATATTCAGACAAATACATAACAAAAACACCAGGACTTACAAACACATATAACATACAGAAAATTGCACTACTAGGCAGTGCACACATCCTACGCAGAACACTTTCCATACAATAACCATCAGAGCATCACAACAAATCACAGCACATACCCAAGGCACACAGAGCTGTGCTCGGTAGTGAAGTGAAAGCACGCTATAAAAATAAAACTACTGGATAATGATAATAATAAATGCGCTTTTTAATATTTTGATAATATTCCAGGCGATATCAAGGAAACTTTTACTGATGACGGCAGCATGTCTTTTGACATCGATGACACTATTTTGACGGTAGAGTCACTTGAAAGTGATGCTGATCGCGTGAGAATGCAACCACCGTTTAAGAAAAATGCAGCGGACCAAATAAAAAGTGTTGATGAAATGAAGAAACAGTTAGACAACCTAACTGTTATGTACTATCAAATGTCTCGCATGATTAACCAAAAACAGTCCAGTCACGCCCGAAGACCATGGAGCATCGCCAGTTCGGAAGCCAGTTCACTAATTCGAGAGAATCAAATGCAGAAAAACAAGTCTCTGCGAAACAAGGTCATACAAACACGGTAGGTATGTGTGGTGAATACACTGATTATTATTAGTATTATTATTATCATTCATTTATTTAAGGTGGTGAGCTGATAGAATCGTTGGCCGAGGTCCGCTTTGCCTTTTGTCGTCCTTTCTAGGACGATAAAGTAAGTACCAGTTGAGCACTGGGGTCGATGGAATCGGTTTAACTCCCCTCCTCAAATATTTCAAGCCTTATACCTATAATAGAAAAGATCATTCATTCATTCATTCATTTACTCTCTTACTCTCTTGCTTGTTTCAGTCATCTGACTGCGGCTATGCTGGAGCACCGCCTTTACAGTCGAGTAAATCGACGTCAGAGCTTATTCCTCGTAAGTCTAGTACTTATTCTATCGGTCTCTTTTGCCGAACCACTAAGTTACGGAGACGTAAACACACCAGCATCGGTTGTCAAGCGATGTTGGGGAGACAAACACAGACACACAAACATATACACACACACATACATACATATATATACATATATACGACAGGCTTCTTTCAGTTTCCGTCTACCAAATCCACTCACAAGGCTTTGGTCGACCCGAGGCTATAGTAGAAGACACTTGCCCAAGATGCCACGCAGTGGGACTGAACCCAGAACCATGTGGTTGGTAAGCAAGCTACTTACCACACGCCACTCCTGCACCTATTTATTTATTTATTTAAGCCGGCGAGCTGGCAGAATCGTTATCGAGTTGGGCAAAATGCTTAGCGGCATTTCGTTCGTCTCTACATTCTGAACTCAAATTTCACCGAGGTCGAAATTGCCTTTCGTCTTCTCGGAGTCGATAAAATAAGTACTAGTTGAGCACTGAGATCGACTGTTCCTCTCTCCCAATCTTTCAGGCCTATGCCTTTAATAGAAAAGATTATTATTATTTAAGGCGGCGAGCTGGCAAAACCGTTAGCAAGTTCGACAAAATGCTTAGCGACATTTCATTTGTCCTATTCTGGCTTCTTGTTTCGAGGTCAACTTTGCCTTTCATCTTTTTTGGGATCGATAAAAAAAAGTACCAGTTGAGTATTGGGGTCGATGTATTCGACTTCACTCCCTCCCCCAATATTTCAAGACTATTATTTATTTAAGGCGGTGAGCTAGTAAAATCGTAAGCAAGTTCGGCAAAATGCTAAGTGACATTTCTTCAGGCTTGTTAAATTCTGAGTGAAAATTCTACCGAGATCGATTTTACCTTTCATACTTTCGGGGTCGATAAAATAAAGTACCAGCCAAGTACTGAGGCCGATATGTTCAACGTGTTCTTCCTTTCAAAATCACTGGCCTTCTGATAAAATTAGAAAGGGTTATTACCTATTTATTTAAGGCATCGAACTGACAGAGTCGTTAGCAAGTCGGGCAAAAGGCTTAGTGGCGCTTTTTCTGGCTCTTTACATTCTGAGTTCAAATTACGCCGAGGTCGACTTTGCATTTCATTTTTTTCGGGGCCGATAAAAATAAAGTATCAATCAGGAATGGGGATCTTCGGAATCAACTTCTCTCCCCGCTCAAAATTCCTGGTTTTGTGCCAAATGATGATGGAATGTTGCAGTTTGTGTCAATGTTATTTCTTCGTGGTATGTCATTTGAGTTCTTTTTATCTTTTTGCCTATATTTGATGAATAGTTTTGGGGCGGATTTTTATTCATATAGAAGCCAGCCTTACGGTGGTAATCATAGCCACCTGACAATTCTAAGGTAGCCATCTTACATTATACAAATTTTACAATGTCAGAAATATTTAAGATATTCTAAAATGTCTGAAAAGGAAATCACGAATCTGTTCAATCTCATTGTCAGTAGGAAAAAGTCGTATTGCCTTTAGTTCCCTTAGATGTAAAAAGAAGCAAAAAAATAAAACTTCCTAGAAAAAATATCTTCTACATAGAACTCTGTAAAACGCGACTATTCACAGCAAACAACAACATTAAAAACAACAATAACATAAGCAAAAACATCAATAATAATAATAATAATAATAATAATAATAATAATAATAATGTAGTGATTATTGCCGAGGCTTTGGCAATAATAGATAGATAGATAGATAGATAGATAGATAGATAGATAATAGATAGATAGATAGATAGATAGATAGATAGATAGATAGATAGATAGATAGATAGATAGATAGATAGATGGATTGATTTATTAATCACGCAGGATTAAATACAGTGGGGACAATACAATGTAGAACTTTTCGAAAATGATCAAAAGGGATCGAAAACGTTTTGGGACGCGTACTCAAGGAAATAACAAAAGTGTCGTTTTTAACAATTAGAGATCCCAAACGGGGAGTAAATATAACATTGACTAGGCTTATCCGTGGAAACAAAAACCTACGAAAAGGAACCACGGTAATCTTGGAAACGAAAATCAAAACATGAGAGTAAAGTGCTCTTTGTTTTATAGGATCATGCTCATGGTGTGTCCGTCATTCATGCGTACCATCCTTGCCATATTCACCCACCTTTTGTTAAACTTTTCACTAGACAAAACTTCCCTCTCTATTCTCACCTTCCTTTTTAATATTGATGAGAGGTTGGCCAGAGAGGAAAGTGTTTGGCTCTAAACTTTTCAAACGAGTCCACCAAACAATTTCTTTGACCATAGTCACTAGTAAAATGTAAACTGCCTTGCTTTCCTGGTTAAAAGAGGGTGGTGGGACGATATTTGAGAGCATGGTGACACTCGCGATGCCATTCGCCCAGTCTCGGTTTCTGCTTGTTCCATATAATAATAATAATAATAATAATAATAATAATAATAATAATAATAGCTACCTAACTCAGATACCAGGAAACCCAAAAATGGCAGAAATTCAAAAGATAGTGCTCATGGGAACTGCTCATATCCTACGCAAAATACTTTCTATGTAATCTCAAGGTTTAAAACAAACATAATTTTCGGTTTAAAAAAAAATTTTTTTTTAGACATTCATTAGTACAACACCATACCCCCCCCCCAATATATGGCACACTAGGCATAACAACAACATGAACTTCCAACCTGTTGTCTCTTGAGGTCTCTGGGTGAGACTTGGAACCAACTTGTACAAATATAAAGCAAAAGTCAAACATAGAATAATAATAATAATAATAATAATAATAATAATAATAATAATAATAATAATAATAATAATAACAACAACAACAACGGCAATAACAACAACCTGATGATGAGGAGGAGGATTATGATGATATTTTTAAATTACCACTTACAACTTATGTTTCATTTACAATTTTTCTCTTATTTCTTTCAATTAATTAACAGACACACAAAGAGGAAATTTCAGCGGCTTGAATCGAACATTGTTAGTCTGTCACATAACGTTACCAGTTTGACATCGCAAATCCGTTCTTATAGTGGGCTTCACAAACAAATCGATACACTGAAACAAGATCTGCAAGATATGAAGAATTCTTTCGAACAATTTCGCATCAACAACAAAAATAGCAATATCGTCAACAACACCAACAATAATAACAGCAACAACAACAGTCACAACAACTACAGCAACAGCAGCAGCAACAACAATATCAACCAAACATACATCAGGAAAATAAGTTTCGAAAAATTCCGGTGTTGGTTGCCTTCGTTAACTAACCGGAAGCGTGTGCATAAATTGACAAGGTAAGTTTATAAATGAAAAATAATCGATATTATTATTATTGCTAACAGTATCTCCCGGCGTTGCTCGGGTTTGTTTCGACCCTTTAGAATTGGAATTTTTGAAAAGTAAAAATTTTGCATTATGTAGCTTGTTATTCTCTTTAAGTAAACATTTTTCTGGTTGAAATACACCGAAAAATGGCGACACAGCAGTAAAAAAATCGTAAAAAATAGGGATTTTCATAGAAAAAAAGCACCTTTTTTTGGTGTTAACATGGTCCGATTTGAATTTTTTCTTCTACGGAATGAAGAGCAAGCCTTCTTCTATCACATTCTCAATTTTGGTCAACTTGCACCGCAGGGTCTCGGAGGAGATAGTGTTAGTTGAAGGCTACCAAACCTGCCATACACAGACAACTTCAGCTTTATATAGAGAGAGATTACTCAGTAGTTTTTATCACGTGGTTTCACTGCACTACCGAGCGCAGCTCTTGTGCTGAGGTTTATTTTGATGCTGTTCTTTTTACTGTATAGAAAGTGCTTTATGTAGGATATTATACTGTGTCCATTGTTATACTAAGGAGCACTCTGTCGGTTGCGACGACGAGGGTCCCAGCTGATACGATCAACGGAACAGCTTGCTCGTGAAATTAACGTGCAAGTGGCTGAGCACTCCACAAACACGTGTACCCTTAACGTAGTTCTCGGGGAGATTCAGCGAGACAAAGAGTATGACAAGGCCGGCCCTTTGAATTACAGGTACTACTCATTTTTGCCAACTGAGTGGACTGGAGCAACGGGAAATAAAATGTCTTGCTCAAGGACACAACGCGCCACCGGGAATTGAACTCACAACCTTACGATCATGAGCCGAATGCCCCTAACCACCAAGCCACGCGCCTTCACACATTGTTATTCTACATAAGTAGAAGTAACAGTATCAGCAGTAGGAACAGTGACAACAGCAATAGCAACACGACCAACAGCAACACGGGAGCAACAATAGAAAGGCTTCTTTCGCTGGAGTTGTCGCCACAAGGAAATTATGCAGTCTTTTCCTGTAAGATTAGCGGACAAAATTATAAGACACTACTTGATTTGGGAAAATTGAAACGATAAGGTCTGAGCTTGACTCCTGGTGGTCAGGGTGATTCGAGATCTGTGAAGTGTTCCTTGGTCGCCCCTGGATAGCGTTTCCCTCATCAGGCAATTTTGTTGAAGCTAACAATTCTAGATACACTAAACCCTCTATGATTCAATTCGCATTCCTTATTATATGTAACGTACAGAAGTAATTTATAAGCACAAGAAACCAACCATTTTATTGATTTCAGTACTTTCAAAATTTGTTTCTAATTTACAGATTCTTTGGAGAAGAGCCACCGCTTCTGGAAATATTTTTACAGAAACTAGGTTACGAAGTAAGTAACGGTTCTGTATTTTGTATATAAATAATATTTAGTGGAATTAAGAATATTACTTAATGCTATTTTTTGCTGTTTTATGTTGTTGCTAGACACTTAAAAGAAGAAAATTTGATTTATCACTTACAGTTTATAATTTGGGTGGAGAGATAAATTGAAGGTTGTCATGTTCAAATCCTACACAAGATACGATGTATCATCATGCGAAGTAACGAGGTCACCGACTTACCAGGAACTTACATTTTACTCCACAGTTCTTAGCTTACCTCAGGTCTTTACATTTTGTGAGATGCACAAAGCAGCAATCAATCTGCTGTACTTCTCTCCTGCTCCCGTCCAACTGACTCTCGTGCGTTTCAGGTCTTCCTAGAATGTTCGACGCTAATTGCTCTTAGGCATGCACCCACCACCAAATTTCCTTCTTCTAGTGTCCTCGTAATTGCAGTCTTTTCATTCCGAACGGTTGTCAAGCGCAAAAATGTGACCTGCTTAGTGAAATCGATGCGGTGTCACAGTGTTTTGCAACGAGTGGAATACTACTAACAACTGTACCCATTCTTGGAAACAAAAACCAAGAGTGCGACGTAATGATAACCGAGTGAATGCATTTAAAAATAAATCTACTCCATCAGAGCTGACACGAGGCTCAGCGCTGAACCGGTGCTTTTGTACGTTTGATTATTATCATTGAATTGGAATTTACGTTGTACTTATTTATAGACGAGCCAACAAAAAAGACTATTTATATAAATAATAGCCAAATCTCTCTCAAATCACACTCTACTGTCTGAAGAGCATACACTAGATAATGATACAGTTATATATACTTTTGATGGTTATGTCTTTGATGAGATCTACTTGATAAGGACTGACCTGAAGCCAAACAGTTTATATACAGACAGCTCTACGTGATCGCTAGATCTAACTAAAAAAAGTAGTTAAATCTTACTTGTCTCATGAACAACTGTCTTAAAAATGGACACATTGGGTTGTGTGAACCGAGGCACACTATTTTAGAAAACAAATAGTTTGGTCATGGATGGAATGCTTTTGATTATATCTCTGTTCAATTATGACTGACTTTGAGCAAACAACCACAGTTTAATTACAGATAGATAAACCGAAGTAAGAGGTTCGGGGTTCGTCGTGATCACTATGCAATGCATACGACGAAGATTCGAACCCACGACTGCCCTACTGGTAGCCTAATATTCTACATCGTTTTACTATGAAACTCTCTTTTCTTCTCTCATCTTCAGCGCTATGTTACCAATTTCTCAAACGAACACATAGGAATGCTTGAACTGCCTTACATGACGGAAGATCGCCTGAAGAGTATCGGGATACCAATGGGCCCAAGGCTACGCATACTCCAAGAAGCCCAGCTTTGTTTTCGACAAGAAAACTTTGATATTTATATTGTTTGAATGAATGAAAATTACACCCCCTCTGCCTCTGCCCTTCTCTCTCTCTCTCTCTCTCTCTCTCTCTCTCTCTCTCTCTCTCTCTCTCTCTCTCTCTGTCTTTCTAGTTGTTCTTTATTGTTCTTCTCCCTCATTCATTCTCTCACTTCATCTCCTTCTCTTTAATTTTTCTCACTCCTTTCTATCTCCTCCTCTCCTTCAAACATACAAAACACGTACGCACACGTATGCATAATAAACACATGAATCTGTGAACTCAAAGACAATTAATCCGTACTTATCAAACATATGTGCGGGGCATGTAATTACCAAAAAAAAAAAAACTGTGGTCATCAACCTAACACGAGAACTTAATCAGAGGTGAACAGAGTTCGTTAGTCGATATCAATTCCCGGTTTCGGCCAGATTGCTTTATCTATACCACTCACCTTTGGAAACGAACACGAACTTCACAACCCCACCCCATATATAAACACACACATCCTCCCATGTATAAACGCACACGCACACACGACTACACACTTACACACACACACATACAAATAGCTTTCTGATGTGTGTGTGTGTGTATGTAATGGTCCTCCTAACTTGCGCTCTACATCAAAATATCCTGATAAGGATCTTTACCTTTTGACCGACAGATTTCAAAAATAATTTTGATTGGTTGAAATTACCGAAATACTACAACTTTAACGTGAAATAAAACTTCCTAAATATAAGCTTTTCTCAAAAACGCTAAGAGTAAAAGATGTTTTATATGACACATTCTACCAGTGTCCGAAGTTTGAAAGTGTTTAGTTACAAAAAATTATTTTTTAAATCTGTCGGTCAAAAGGTAAAGTT
>NC_043001.1:34141681-34161681 GCF_006345805.1 Octopus sinensis | reverse complement strand
CACACCACACACACACACACACACACACACACATATATATATATATATATATATATTATATATATATATATATATATATGCCACTATAACATAGCTGTTCTATTCAAAACTATGTTACTACATTTTAACCCCAGGAAAACGTGTTTTCCAGCTGGTTAACCACACACAACCTTTGTCCGATATATTGTGAGTAAGAGAGAAAATCGCTCCCCACCAGCTTGACAAGACCAGTAGACCATGGTTTCTAGATTTTTACCTGTCATTGGTACTGAATACCAGCCTGCTAAAGATGGCAGTCAACCGCCTCCACTCTCTTTCGTTTGTCCATTCACACGTGTGTGTGTGTGTGTGTGTGTGTGTGTGTGTGTGTGTGTGTGTGTGTGTGTGTGTGTGAGTTTGTGTGTTTGTGTGTGTATATACTTTTTATTCTTTTACATGTTTCAGGCATTTGACTGCGGCCATACTGGAGCATCACCTTAAAGGGTTTTAGCCAAAGTGATCGACCCCAGTGCTTATTCTTTGTAAGCCTAGTACTTATTCTATCGGGATTTTTGCCGAACCACAAAGTTACGGAGACATAAAAACACCACCATTGTTTGTCAAGCGATGACAGGGGTACAAACAGAGGCACGCACACGCATAAGTATATATATATATATATATATGCAACGGGCTTCTTTCAGTTTCTTTGGTCGGCCCGAGGGTATATAAGAAGACACTTGCCCAAGATGCTATGCAGTAAAACTAAAACCGGAACCATATGATTGGGAAGCAAGTTTCTTACCACACAACCATGCATGCGCCTATGTATGTGTGTGTGTGTGCTTTCTCCCTGCTACCGCTTGACAACCGGTGCGTGTGTGTTTAAGCTAGCGGTTCGGCAAAACAGGCCGATAAAGTAAGTACCAGGCTTTTTTAAAAAATGGTAATTACTAGGGTTGATACAAAAGACTAAAATTTCAAGGCGGTGCCCCAGCATGGCCGCAACCTAATGACTAAAACATGCAAAAGATAAAAGATAAAAGGTGATTAACATCCGATTTTCTAAAAGCCATGTGGAAACAAATTTGGTGGAAGCACACTTGTGTAGGTATGTCTTTGACTAGCTTATACCAGTGATTTCCGACGTTTTTACTCATTTGGTAATCCTTGAAATGCATCCCGTGTCTCCGACAGGGAAACGTTGGTTTATGCCACCGGAATATCGAAACAGATATTCCGATAGAATAATTCTTCTTTCTGCTTATATCCTTCTTATCTTTATGCCCGACAGCATAATGAATGTCTTTTAAAACTACATATATCGAGCGATGCCCAAGCAACACATAAGAAGACAAAGGGTATTGCCTCTTCTCTGATAAAGTACATTTTTTAAACAAAACTAAAAACATGAATTTTATGGAAATTTTCAAAACAAAAATGTGGCTTGATTTGTAAGGAAGGCGTTGTTTTTTAAAATTCCAATAATTTGTCTACATTCTGGAAATTAAATTGTCTGTTTTAGTATTCAAACTTTCTTTAACATACCACTTTATCTTGGTATGTAAGAGTGTCTCTCTAGCTGACTCTCTCTCCCTCTCTCTCTCTCTATATATATATATATACATATATATATATATATAAATATTTTGCGTAATAAGATAAAAAACCAAGGCTGTGTTGATATTAGAATATTTATACATAGAAGGTCTTACAGCTGTTTCTAGGATATTTATTAATTATATCCCTTCATCGGAGACGGTGTGAGAGAATAGTTAAGTCATAGTTAGTTTAGATGTGATACAAAATAGACAGTGAGGTGGAGAAAAGAAAATAGATGCAAGATATATACGGTTATTGAAGTTGTAAATCCATTTTTTTAGACATAATGGCATATATGCAGTATTCCAATATCCTATGAGTAAAGTCCAAAAGTCCAACAGAGTTTAATATGAGTCCTTCCAAATATAGAGTTTATAAGCAATGTAAGATTCCCTTATGAGTGAGATCCAGCAGATTTTTTAAAATCTTTATTCGCAATATAACCGAATCTGGAACTTAACTATGGTCTGTCTATAGCACTTATTCAACATTACCTGACACTTTTGGGTCTCAATGACACCATTATCTCTTATAACCTCAACTATATATATATATATATATATATATATATATATATATATATATTCTAATGATTATGTTGGTGTTTGTCTATAAAGTAAAGTGATTTGGGATCTGAAAATATATTTATTTAACCACGTGACATCCATAAGAATATGGCCGTTTCGCAGCCTGCATGATAGATAGATAGATAGATAGATAGATAGATAGATAGATAGATAGATAGATAGATAGATAGATAGATAGATAGATACTATAGCTTTGGGTCGACCAAAGCCTTGACAGTGGATTTGGTAGACGGAAACTGAAAAAAGCTCATCTTATATGTGTGTGTGTGAGTGTGCGTGTGTTTGTGTGTGTGTGTGTGTGTGTGTGTGCTTGTATGTCTGTTTGTCCCCCCTCACCATCGCTTGACAACCGCTGTTGGTGTGTTTACGTCCCCGTAACTTAGCGGCTCGGCAAAAGAGACCAAAAGATTAAGTACTAGGCCTTCAATGAATAAGTCCTGCGGCCGATTTGTTCCACTATAGGCGGTGCTCCAGCATGACCGCAGTCAAATGACTGTAACAAGTAAAAGAATTGATAGATAAATAGATAGATAGATAGATAGATAGATAGATAGATAGATAGATAGATAGATACATACATACATACATACATACATACATACATACATACATACATACATACATACATACATACATACATGCATACATACATACATAGATTCATAGATATGTATATATACACAGGCTCACACATTCATGTTTATCTATTTACGCAATGTGGGAATATATAGTATCTGAAAAACGCCATTCAAAAATACTTTACTTCGTACGACATCATTCAAAAATTCAGTCTGGTCACATTCTCTTCTAGTCACGTAATTCACCCTGTTTACATTTAAGATTTAAAAGTTCCCAACACCAAGGAACACGCATCTTAATCTATAAACTATCTCCTCAACAGCACTTTCATAAAATACTTGTCGCCAGACCAGCTGGATCAGCTTCGCTATGTAGCATAAGTATTGATAGAGCGTATGTACGTGGGTGGAGACACACACACACACACACACACTCTCTCTCTCTCTCTCTCTCTATATATATATATATATATATATATGTGTGTATATATATATATCACAATCAAGGAACGCCATAATAGGCCATTCACCCACTAGAAAAACAGCCAAAAGCTTCAACCGCAAAATAACATCAATTCCGTAAACCAGGAGAAAATTAAAAACATTTACCCTGTAATTTCTTATACGATGCACCGTTTCATCTACTGTTAATGGTAAACTAACTGATTAAATAAATCAAGCCAATCTACCATAGGCCCTTAGATTCATCAGTAAGAAATAGCCAAGTCGGAACAGATATTTTTCACGAGGCATTCCCGTCCCTGCCTCGGCAATATCTGACCTAAAATTTTCAAATCATCGCACTCGCGCCAAATTATCGGCAGCAAATAAATATAAGCCGCCGATAAATTTGGCGCGAGTGCGATGATTTGAAAATTTTAGGTCAGATATTGCCGAGGCAGGGACGGGAATGCCTCGTGAAAAATATCTGTTCCGACTTGGCTATTTCTTACTGATGAATCTAAGGGCTATGGTAGATTGGCTTGATTTAATTTAATCAGGTTAGTTTACCATTAAACAGTAGATGAAACGGTGCATCGTATAAGAAATTACAGGGTAAATGTTTTTTTAATTTTCTCCTGGTTTACGGAATTGATGTTATTTTGCGGTTGAAGCTTTTGGCTGTTATTTCTAGTGGGTGAATGGCCTTTTATGGCCGTTCCTTGATTGTGATGTTGAACTTAAAAATGGTTTATGACTATTTAATTTTTTCCCACTAGGCCGCTGGTGGCAAAAAAATTCTACAAAATTTTTAGCCACCCTATATTGATTAATTATGTATATATATATATATATATGTATGTATCTAATTGCACTGTTTATATGAAACGTAAACTTCCTAGAACTTATTGGGGGCAAAATCGATTAAAGAAAGTAAATAGAACTGTAGGAGGTGTTGATAGCAATACTTTAATTTCGATAACCTTTGATGTTACTTCTTCATCCGAAAGTCAAACACGATTTCCATGATGATGATGATGACGAAGATTGTGATCGTCGTCGCCATCGTCGTCGTCGTCGTCCTCCTCCTTCTCCTCTTCCTCCTCTTCCTCCTCCTCCTCTTCCATTATATTGTTTATTGCTTCAATGATTTTCATGCGAGTTTCTACTTCATCTCGCCATTTGCTTCACACACACACACACACACACACACACATGGTTAGAGCGTCGAGCTTAAGATCGTGAGGGTGAGTTCGATTCCCGGACCGGGCTGCGTGTTGTGTTCTTGAACAAGACACTTTATTTCACGTTGCTCCAGTTCAATCCCCTGTAGAAATGAGTTGCAACATCACTGGCCCCAAGCTGTATCGGCCTTTGCCTTTCCCTTGGATAACAATGGTCTTGGATAACATCGGTGGCGTGGAGAGGGGAGGCCGGTATGCATGGGCGACTGCTGGTCTTCCAAAAACAATCTTACCCGGACTTGTGTCTGGGAGGGTAACTTTCTAGGTGCAATCCAATGGTCAGTCATGACCGAAGGGGGTTCTCCCCATATATATATATATAATTATATATATATATATATATATATATATATATATATATAGATATATATATATATATATATAAGAAGTTTGAAAACGTCACTATATAAGATAAATTTAATTTTCTTAGAGATTTTACGTTTCGGTTCTTCTTGAAAAAACGAACCTTATCTCAAATATTTTTAAAAGTGTAATAAAAAATTTCATAACTGTTTCTAACTAGTCTCAACAGAGCCCACGTGGTGGTGTTTTGTGGTGGGGAGCATAATGGCTGTCTTGTGCGTTGACTAGATTCGTTGGCTGTAATTGTGAAAATAACCGGTGGCCGAAATAGCAGTAGTAACAGTGTCGTTATATATATAACAATTATATATATAACAACAAATATTTCAAAGAAGTTTCTTTTATTAATGAATAGAGATATTACATCGTGTAAGAAAAAAAAACCGTTTTCATCAGGTGAATATACACAAATCGAACATTTAAAAAAGATATTCCAAGAATCAACAATTTGTGTCACTTCATGATTCCTTGACCAGCTTCAGTCAAAGAATGAATTCGTTCAATGAAGATAGTTAATACAGGAAAAACGTTAATGTGACAATGTTTCATGAAGGTATAAAATACACACACAACACACACATACACTCACACACATACACTAA
This sequence comes from Octopus sinensis, assembly GCF_006345805.1. Classification (NCBI taxonomy): domain Eukaryota; kingdom Metazoa; phylum Mollusca; class Cephalopoda; order Octopoda; family Octopodidae; genus Octopus; species Octopus sinensis. The sequence continues at coordinate 34,156,285 of NC_043001.1, read as the reverse complement.
TATATATATCATGGATTTTCTCTCATATTTGTATATACATATATATATATATAATATATATATATATATATATATATATATATATATATATATATATATTTATAATTAGAAAAAAAAACCTTTTATCAATTCAAAATGAAAAATTAATTACACCATCTAGAAAATTACATATAATAGAAAGATTAAATATACGATAAAAAATATAAATATAACGTATATATTTGGTATATATTACATATAATAGAAAGATATTGTGTGTGTGTTATGTTCTGTTAATTGCATTTGTATTTGTGTAACATTTCTCCGCTTTTTTCCGTCCTTGTTTTCGTATACATTCGCTGCTTTCTTCCAAGGAATCTAATGCTCTTAGCTTAGTTTTTCCTTGGGGCTGGCCAGATTGGAGCAATCTCGAGTAAAACCAGCCGAAATTGCAAAGATAATCTGGAATTCAACTGAGGATAGAAAACTCCGAATGACGCGTCCTTGTTTTCTTTGTATCGTCTGTCTGGATGTTTTGCGTTCTTGTCCCATTTTTGTATTTTATATATATATTATATATATATATAATATATATATATATATATATATATATACATATATATATATATATATACATATATACATATATATATATAATTAGTGAAAGGAAGAAATGGAGTTGAACGAAGATTGTACAGAATTCCTTATCTCCAACCGTGTTTTTTCTGCTGTGATTTTTGCTACTCAGGTATCGGTTAAACTTTTGAATAATCCGTAACAAGATAATTCATCTTTACATTTCAACAAACATATATATATATATATATAATATATATATATATATATATATATATATATTATATATATAATATATATATATATATATATACATATAATTAAGATTCAATTGAATTAGGTACTAAAATTAAAATACCTTGCTCGTTTGGTATAATCTGCACACCCCAACAATAATATCATTTGAATATTGAATATCAAGACCCCCGTGTAGGCGCATTTGTACCCAATATTCCTGTCGTGTGTATAGACAACGCAATCCAGCGAAGTGAAGATATCTACTCTTGGTAATTCAGACATGTACTTTTTATAAAGGTACTTTCTATGGTATTTCCGAAAAGCCGATTCAAAGTTAGGTGTACAGAATACGGTCGTTTCAAGCAGCTCCATTTAGTTGATTAATGAAAACATTACATAAATTTGAAAGAAATCGTTCTCGTCAGATGAACGCATAGACTTCAAACATAAAGGATAAAAAGGTTTTAAAATGGTTAATCCTTTATGTCTAAACTGTATGCGTTCATCTGACGAGAACAGTTTCTTTCAAACTGATGTAATGTTTTCATTAATTAATGAAATGAAGACGTTTGAAACAGCCGTAATGAAATGACACCTGTACATCTTTGTTACTAATTTATACATATACATATATGTGCGCACATGCGTGTGTGCGCGTATGCGTGTGTGCGCGTATGCGTGTGTGCGCGTATGCGTGCGTCGTCTGTCTACATCACACATATTTGTGGGTAGCTGGCTGTCGATAGATAGATAGATAGATAGATAGATAGATAGATAGATAGATAGATAGATAGATAGATAGAATAGATAGATGATGGATGGATGGATGGATGGACGGACGGACGGACGGACGGACGGACAGACAGACAGACAGGCAGACAGGCAGACAGACAGACAGACAGACAGACAGACAGATAGATAGATAGATAGATAGATAGGTAGTTAGGTAGGTCGGTAGGTAGGTAGGTAGGTAGGTAGGTAGGTAGGTAGGTAGTTAGATAGATAGATAGATAGATAGATAGATAGATAGATAGATAGATAGATAGATAGATAGATAGATAGATATGTATGTAGGTAGGTAGGTAGGTAGATAGATAGATAGATAGATAGATAGATAGATAGATAGATAGATAGATAGATAGATAGATAGATAGATAGATAGATAGATAGATAGACAGACATGCCTTTCTTTATCTAGACATCATTCTAAATAGTATTTTTTGAGAATGATAGTCTCTGAGGACGGAAATGTATAGTCTTGTCAGTATCTCTCGGTTATTTTAAGAAGATAGACACTTCTCAGTTACAGTATCTTCTTCATATGCTGGCAGAAGATCTGTGTTTTTAACCCTATCGATGAATGACACTCAATAACGGAATGTTTGAAAGGAATTAACGGCTGTGGATTGCTAAACATAAGCCTTCAGTTATGTAATAGTACCAATAATAAACTCTGACACAGGCAGAAGGCTACAACGTTAAAGAAGAAGAGTCTGTCCATAATATTGATCTCCAGCACATGACTAGCACGTTACTTTATCCAGTCCAGAAGGATAACCAGCAAAGGCGCTTTCGTAATATGTTGAGTGTTTTAGCACGCCTGGCGAAACGCTAGCGGTATTTCGTCTGCCGTTACATTCTGAGTTCAAATTCCGCCGAGGTCGACTTTGCCTTTCATCCTTTCAGGGTCGATTAAATAAGTGCCAGTTACGCACTGGAGTCGATATAATCGACTTAATACCTATGTCTGTCCTTGTTTGTTCCCTGTGTTTAGCCCCTTGTGGGTAATAAAGAAATAGGTATTTCGTCTGTCTTTACGTTCTGAGTTCAAATTCCGCCGAGGTCGACTTTGCCTTTCATCCTTTCGGGGTCAATAAATTAAGTACCAGTTGCGTACTGGGGTCGATATAATCGACTTAATCCGTTTGTCTGTCCTTGTTTGTCCCCTCTGTGTGTAGCCCCTTGTGGGCAGTAAAGAAATCGGTATTTCGTCTGCCGCTACGTTCTGAGTTCAACTTCCGCCGAGGTCGACTTTGCCTTTCATCCTTTCGGGGTCAATAAATTAAGTACCAGTTGCGTACTGGGGTCGATATAATCGACTTAATCCGTTTGTCTGTCCTTGTTTGTCCCCTCTGTGTGTAGCCCCTTGTGGGCAGTAAAGAAATCGGTATTTCGTCTGCCGCTACGTTCTGAGTTCAAATTCTGCTGAGGTCGACTTTGCCTTTCATCCTTTTCGGAGTCAATAAATTAAGTACCAGTTGCGTACTGGGGTCGATCTAATCGACTGGCCCCCTTCCCAAAAATTTCGGGTCTTGTGCCTAGAGTAGAAAAGAATATGTTGAGTGCGTATATGTATGCATGCGCTCTTATGGCTGGCAGGATGGATGGATGGATAACTTAGTAAACTTAGGTTTCCATCATTCTTGGCTCGGGTTATGTCTCACTTAATAGTAGAATCTGGGGTAAACCTTTAAGTTATGTTTTGGGACATGGTAGCCCACTCGAGCTGGGAGATGTTGTCTACCGATAAGTGTACGGTGGGTGAAGGGATACATATCAGTTGATTTTTCTAGTATTTGTTGGAGAAGTTTGTTCAGGTACCGTTTGAATGTTACGGGGTCTTTTTCTTTCTTTCTGGAAGATGTTGAGCAAGGCAGGACCAGTTGAGGTAAAAAGTTGTGTCGCAATGACGTTTTGTAATGTGAGCTCGATCTTTGTAGAGAGCATATGAAGTTTAGCCTTGACTCGGGAGTTTAGCTTTGATTAACTTGTAAACTTGATACTGGCATTGGTTGATGGGATATTTTCTACATTGTACAAATTATATAGCGCTCACAGTGGAGTTGGAAAAAATAGAGTGTGAAGTTTTTGAGTGATACCAATAACCATGGTCTAGTGTACCATTTTTTTTCCTTTTTATTTTGAGATTGATCTCTGGATGCTTCAGTTCTCATCATCATCATCATCACCACGACCATCATCACCATCCGTTTCCTCGTCACCATCATCACTATCGTCGTCGTCGTCGTCATTATACGCAGTCTGCAGGCAGGCGTTGACGCCTGTCGATATGAAATGCTACTGAATCATAGTGTCAGGAGTGAGTTGTCCTCCTCTGTTAGTTTCTGTCCTCAGCTGTTGTGGTTCAACTGCGAGTATCAAAGTCCAATCTTCTCCTGATATGTTAAGCCGTATCCTTGTATCTCAGTTTGGATTTACCTTGATTTCACGTACAACTAGGCAAATATGAACAGAATACATGTTTTAAACGATGCTGTCCCAGAACAAATCATGGAACAAATTATAACCTTCAAACACTCCCTGGACAAATTCCTTCATGGAATAGCATACAAACCACCGACATCCGGCTACGTTTCGTTCAAAAGCAACTCATTGCGTGATTGGTCTTTGGTGTCCTTAGACACGATTCAGGCCAATACAAACCGAAACCTAACGTTTTATATACGTGTGTGTAGATGTATGTATGTGTATATCTTAGTGTGTTTGTGCATGTGTACACACATACATAATGCACAAATACGTTTAAATATGTAAATAGTTGCGTGTGTATGTGTGTATGCACGTGAATGTAGCATTTGCCTAAGATATCTGAGAACAAGTAGAGACAGTTGTAACAAAATAAACTCGTAAACAAATCTCACTGACAAGCTAGTAACTAGAGCCGATATATGCCAAGGGAAACAGTTCCATGGTGCGGTTAAGACTTCTGTTTTATAACTTGTAAAGGAAAATGCTAAATATGGCACATTTATTAAGGTTCACGACACACCCACACGATTAGCATGTGTTTGACATGACAAATTACCGAAATTTATTTCAATGTTCATAGGAACGTCGGTAACCCGAGAATATTCTTCACTCACTTGATTCTTGTTAGTTCTTGTTAGTTAGCTTCTCAGTTTCTTAAATTAAATATCAGAGGAGTTGTAGAGGGTTAAATATATTAGGGTATAGAATGACCGTGTGTCCGTATCTTGTTACCGGTACTCACATTGTAGTCTTTGTCACACGGGCGCACGTACACACATACGCGCGCGCGCATCTACTTTCACTGAAAAACCCCTTTTAATTCGAAGGCATGGCAGTGTAGTTAAGAAGTTCTCTTCTCAACCATGTGATTCTGGGTTCAGTCCCATTGTGTCTCCCGCAATGATATCAAGTAGATCAATATCTTAAGTGGGACTTTTGCTTGACGAAAATTGTGAGGAAGCCTTTCGTATAAATACTTATAAATACGTATATATATATATATAATATATATATATATATATATATATATATATATAATATATATATATATATATATATATATATGTATATATATATATTCATCCAATATATATCAGCGAAGGATAGACAACAGTGAGAAATCCGCTAAAACAAGCACTCTTCCAACGATGTGCTTTATAGAACTTATTCTACAAATTATAGACACTCGCTTGGCAGTTGTGTCGTAAGATAAAAACCCTGACACCTGCAACTGTGTTTGTTGCAACGTTGTATTGAAAAATGCTAACAAATCAATGCTGTTGGTTCATAAAAACACTGCCAAACGCAGGAAAGCTTTTGATTGTGCGATATCTGCTATTAAATTAGATTCATTTATTGTTAAAAAAAACAGATGATACATTAAATGAAAAAGTAGCTATGGCAGACTTGCTACTAACAGGGTATGTTGCTGAATATCATGTACCTTTTATCCATATAAATCAGCTGAAATTTGTAAAAAGGCCTTTCCCGATAGTGAAATAGCTAAAAATCTACAAATGAATAAACAAAATTAACATACACTAGCACTATGACCCGACAACGTGCGTGCACACATACACGCAAGTACTGTCCAAATCTCCGACCAATCACATACAGCTAGCATTCAATTGGCGTATCAAGTTTCGGGCATTTTGATTGGGTTTTGGATAGAAAATTTTTTAAAAAGTCACTTCTATTGATTTTTTTAATGGCTTTACGGGGTGACTGGGGAAATGTAAAGATGTGCACGACCACCCTTGGACGGTTTTGAATGACCATAGAAAATGCGAGCCCTCTAACTGAAAAAATTGTGGGTTTGTATAAAGGACACGCACGCAGACATTTTGCCGTTTATATATAGAGAGATTATGCAAGACGGAATTGCACATTATGAACAAAATGAAGTCTTCATTATCGATACATGAGAGTACGAACATCTCAGTAACACAAACCCTAGCAATAGTTGTTCGCTGTTTTGATGAATAATAGCTTAATGTCGAGGATGCTCTTCTAGATGCAATTGTAGTAGAAGATTGTTCGTCTCAGGATTTGTATGATACCGTCAAGTCTACGCTTACAAAAGAAGATGTATCTATGAGCAACATACATGGATTTGCCAGCGATAATTACTCAACGATGATGGTTAACAAGAATTAACAAGGTTTCAAAAGTTATTGAGAAACAATATTCCGACTGTATTTACAATAGGCTGTGTTTGCCATTCGTTTGCTCTTTGTTCAAGTCATGCAGTGAATGTTTTACCTTCGTATTTTGAGCCCTTTTTAAAGGACTTAATTTTTACTTTTCTCGAAGTAGCAAACATCAAAATGACTTCAATATGATACGAAATGTTGTTGACACAAAAGAAAACAAGATTCCAAAGCTTTTGCAAACTAGATGGTTGTCGTGTGAAAATGTAATTAACGTTAAAACAGAACAGTGGGATGCCCTTGTACTTTATTTTTAGTCAGAGGCTAAAGTAGAAAAAGTGGACGGGGCAAAAAGGATCTATGAAACAATGATTAACAAAGGGACGAAGCACATGCTGCTCTTCTTACATTATAGATTAAAGAAAGTAAATGCTCTTAATGTCGAGTTTCAGTCGGAACATTTTTGACTGCATCTGTTGCATATACTTGTACCCAGTGAATATGAAAATATCCGTAGTTGCTTTATAAAAAGGAATGTTTTAGCTGTATCTAGATTATTAATTATTGATCTTAATAACACAACAAATCATAAAGATATGGGTGATATTACCTCGGTGGACACGCAATGAGATATCTAGAACAAAACTCCTTTGTTGGTGGCTCATCTAGATTCAAAACTGATTGCAAAAATTTTTTAATAGAATTATGTTCTCAAATAAAAATGCGCTTTCCTCTCGATGAAGCTGGAGTGTTCGCCCTCTTAGAAATACTTGATCCAAAAGTAGCGCACGATCTCACTAACTCTCCTCAGTCGATAATTCCCTTGGCATCAAACCTTCCTGCAATTGCACCAGAAAACACACTGGATGAACTAGACGATGAGTGGAGATTATTTCAGCAGTATAAAGATATTCCTGTTTCCTCAAAAAGCATCTCTGAATTCTGGTATTCCATACGCAATCTTAAAGACGAGCTTGACCGCTCTAAATTTGAGAGGCTGTCACAATTCATGATTAATTTGACGGTGTTACCTCATTCATCTGCGTGCATGGAGCGCATATTTTCCTAAGTAAATTGCACAAAGATAAAGTTCACTAATAGGTTGAAGGCCGAAACGGTTGTCTGCTCGCTAAACAAGCAATTACAAGAAAGGGAGCGTCATGCATTTCTTGCGAACCGAATGCTAAACTTATTAAAGATGTAGTGGATGGGTCTTACCATCGAAGATATACGAGCAGATTGAAATAAAAAAAATATGAGTCTATTACCATTCAAGGAGTGAATGAAGATGATGTGGATATGTACGAAACTGACAATTAGCTGCTATATGATATAAAGTAAGTATTAATTTCTGTATTCATTTTGTCATATAACATAATTTATTATTAAATTGCCAATTATGTACCTATTTTCTAACAGCTTTATAAAATAGGATCTGGGTTTTTTTTTGCAGCAAGTAATCTGGATGTTTTATTATTTTATGAGTGGCAACCCGGGTTGGAACTTCTCACCTGTGGACTAAAACTCGCCTGCATTCAAATTTCAAAACGTGACTTGATGATGTCTTTAAAATTCCATTTGCAAAAAGAAAGTGGTTTAACCCCTAAGGCAAAAGCGGTAATCACCAAAGCTAATAATACTCAATTAATACTTGATTGATTTCGCCAAAATGCCACACTAGCTTATATGAAATAAGTCAATATATCACATCTTTAATTATTTCATAGTTAAACAGTAATATTATTATTGATAATATATATTTATTGCAACTAAGCAAATGAAAAATTTGTTTAAATGAATTATTTAAATTTAAAACATTTTTAATTAGTATTCGTTTTATTATTTAATTTTAACACCATGAAATTGGGAAAACGTTAAAATTACAATCATTGTTCTTATCTAACATTACGTTATATTACCCGGATATTCTGAAATTAACTTGTTTCATGGCGGGTAACACTCCGTTTAAATAGCAGTTGCATGCCTAGTAAAGATCTTTTTCGGTCATGAATGTCCATGGGATTGCACCCCTCCAAGGCACAAGTCCGGGTAAGGTTGTTTATGGAAGACCAGCAGTCGTCTATGCATGCCAGCCTCTTCTCTCCACGCCACCGATGTCATCAAAGGGAAAGGCAAAGGCCGATACAGCTTGGCACCAGCGACATCGCAAATCATTTCAACAGCAAAGTGAACTGGAGTAATGCGTAATAATGTCTCGTGCTCAAGAACACAACACACAGCCAGGTCCGGGAATAGAACTCACTACCTCATGATTGTAAGCCCGACACTCCGACCACATAAAATTAGAAATTCATAATTTTTCTCGACTATGTACATGCAATTCGACCCTGATGCTAAAAGGTTCGCCACATTTTATACAGAAACCTCGACATATATACAATAATCCTTTCTACTGTAGGCGCAAGGCCAGACATTTTGGGGGAGTTAAGTCGATTACATCGATCCCAGTGCTCAACTGGCACTTATTTCACCAACCACGAAAGGATGAAGGTCAAAGTTGACCTCGGCAGAATTTGAACTCAGAACTTAGCGACGGGCGAAATACCTATTTCTTTACCACCCACAAGGGGCTAAACACAGAGGAGACAAACAAGGACAGACAAACGGATTAAGTCGATTACATCGACCCCAGTGCGTAACTGGTACTTAATTTATCGACCCCGAAAGGATGAAAGGCAAAGTCAACCTCGGCGGAATTTGAACTCAGAACGTTGCGGCAGACGAAATACCTATTTCTTTATTACCTACAAGGGGCTAAACATAGAGGAGACAAGCAAGGACAGACAGACGGATTAAGTCGATTACATCGACCCCATTGTGTAACTGATACTTAATTTATCGACCCCGAAAAGATGAAAGGCAAAGTCGACCTCGGAGGAATTTGAACTCAGAACGTAGCGTTTCTGCTAGCTCGCTGCCTTTGCCATATATACAATAATGCGATAGAAGAGCAGATATATTGGGAATCAGGCACAACTGAACAGACAATCAGAATTTTGAATAGATAACCTAACTAGCAAACACGTTATGACAATGCCAATAGATCTTATCCCAGGTATAATAATAAACAATGGATCAATGGAATGTTGATGCACACACCCGTCTACGCGCACCAGGATATTATTAGATATATGGGTGTGTATTTATGTGTGCGGAAAGAGAGGGAGAAATTAGGAGAGTGTGGCATCTTAAGAGGAACAAACGGGTGTGTACTTTTGCATTCCATCACAAGAGATATGTATGGACGCGCGCGCCCACATACACACACACATACACACACACATATATATATACACTACAGATGACAAAGAGTATTGAGTAATTCTTCAGTTTAATGTTAAATTGTTTTTATTACAACACGATGTAAAATCGAACACACATATATATTTATATATGTATGTATGTGTGTGTATATTTATATATGTATGCATGTGTGTGTATATTTATATATGTGTGTATATATTTATATATGTGTGTGTGTGTGTGTGCATGTATGTATGTATGTAGGTATGTATGTATGTATGTATGTATATAAGAATATATATATATATATGTATATGTATGTATGTATGTATATAATGCAAATAAGAAAATGGAGAGGATAACCAATCGACAAACATCAGCCTGTAGACATTCATTTAGATGTATTTATTAATTGATTACAATCATATGTAGAACTAATAAAAATAAACAAATGAAATAAGAAAATAAACAAGTAAATAAATAAATAAAAATAAAGGAATATGAATAAATTAGTAAAAAAATACTAAACTTACACCTGTTTCTACTATGGGGTTGTCCAATCTGCTAAGTTTTCCATATCATACCAGTAATATACAAGAATTGTACAAAGGTTGAACAAACATTGGACAAGAGTTGGAGAATGATTGAGCCCCAAAGCTTCATCAGAGAGACCATAATGTTAGGAATCTAACATGTAAGGAAGTGAAATAAAATAATAAAATAAAATAAAATAAAATAATAGAAATAGTAAGGAATGGTAAAAACGTCAATTCCAAGGTGACATCCATAAGCTATGGGATTACATCTTCTGGTAAATCCATAAGATTACATCTTATAGATTCTTTGAAACATACGCAGGCGCTGAGGCTAAAATTTTCCAATGAAGTTCATAACTAATATTCTTAACTTTAAGGTCCCATATATAATTACTTAAACCAATGGAATTCCCCCTATTTCTGTTTCTGAAGATATATACAGATGGTAATTCAGTGTACGTTTCATATGATTTTGGGTGGTCCCCACGTATACCTTATTACTCGATTGAGTATTTACTACATATTGGTAAACTATTTCTTTTTTGCAATTATTAGTAAAGACATAATTGTTACTATTTCTACAATTACAAAGTCTATCCTGTTGTACGGGATCCTCAAATATTTTCTTTTATTTTCTCTTCTTTGTTTGGTATTTTATTGATAGATTTAACGGACCTGAATAACGCCATTGTTTTCAAATATTAGCAGACCAATTAAGTTATAGGATTAACTTTGGCCTCACCCTACTCACCATAGGAGTATTAGGACAAGTTTTGTTTTGTTAATAAGTAATAACAGCGCACTTAATTTTTACCTAAATTATTTCTTCACTGATATGGTTATATATTGATTTCCCCAAATAAGTTCACATTAAGTTAACCTTGTTAATTCTATGATACCCTATTACATAGCCGTTAGCTTTTAACTTTTCACCCCTGTGATATAGACCATCCCATTAACCCCACTCCACTACGTCCTGCTCTTGTTATATCCCCCAGTAAATTGAAATAAGATGTAATTCTCATAACCTTTGGAGATTACAGTGGAGGTGCAATGGCCCAGTGGGTAGGACAGCGGACTCGCGGTCGGAGGATCGCGGTTTCGATTCCAAGACCGGGTGTTGTGTGTGTTTATTGAGCGAAAACAAATCGACCCCAGGACTTATTCTTTGTAAGCCTAGTACTTATTCTATCGGTCTCTTTTTGCCGAACCGCTAAGTTACGGGGACGTAAACACACCAGCATCGGTTATCAAGCGATGTTGGAGGGACAAACACAGACACACAGACATATACACACACATACATATATACGACGGGCTTCCTTCAGTTTCCATCTACCAAATCCACTCACAAGGCTTTGGTCGGCCTGAGGCTATAGTAGAAAACACTTACCCAAGGTGCCACGCAGTGGGACTGAACCCGGAACCATGTGGTTGGTAAGCAAGCTACTTACCACACAGCCACTCCTCTGTGTGTGTATTTGTGTTTGTGCCCACCCACATCGTTTGTCGACCAGTTCTGGTTCGTTTATGCCACTCTAACTTGGCCGTTCGGCAAACGAGACCAACTGAATAACTAACAGACTTTGAAAAATAGTAAAAATAGTACTGGTGCTGATTTCTTCGACTAAACCCTACAAGGCAGTGCTCCAGCGTGGCTACAGTCCTATGACTAACACGGAGGGAAAATAGTTAAAGGGTGTATTATATGCTAGTCGAAAACTAGAAAAATTTATGTCTATTTTGCGAATAACTAATGAGAATCTTTCTAAATGCTCCTTAAACATTTATGGAGATGTCTAACTTTTAACGAAGTTTCCTCACCAATGAATCTGTGTATAGTAAGAGTAAGATGTGTGTCTGGCTACAACATCAATTTAACACTTACTTTTTATCTATCATCAAATATTGAGAAACGCATCAGAGTTTCAGAAAAAAATCTTGACATCAAACGCAGTAATCAGACGCATGGCCATCTCTTCAGTTTTATCTAGACATATTTGCGTACACGCACGCACCACACATACATACATACATACATACATACATACATACATACATACATGCATACATACTACATACAAACATACATACATACATACATACATACATACATACATACATACATACATACATACATACATCATTCACATACATACGTACATACACACATACATACAAACATACATACATGCATACAAACATACATGCATACATACATACATACAAACATACATACATACATACATACATACATACTACATACATACATGCATGCATGCATACATACATACATACATACATACATACATGCATGCATACATACATACATACATACTTACATACATACATACATACATACGTATATGCATACATACATACATACATACATACATACATACATACATACATACATACACACTCACACGCACACACATGCGAGCACATACACTTACAAACATACATATATATATATACACATATACATATGTACACATACAAATATATGTGGGTTACCTATATATGTAACAAATTGTGTGTTTCTCTGTGTATGTGTGTGTGTGTGTGTGTGTGAGCGAGTGAGTGAGCGTGTATAAGTGTGTGTGCATGTATGTGTGTATGTATGTATGTATGTATGTATGTTACATATATAGGCAACCCACATATTTGTATGTGTACATGTGTATATGTGTATATCTATATGATGTTTGTAAGTGTGTGCGTGTGTGTGCGTATGAGTGTATATGTATGTATGTATGTATGTATGTATGTATTTATGTATGTATGTATGTATGTATGTATGTATGTATGTATATGCATGCATGCATGCATGTATGTATGTATGTATGTATGTATGTATGTATGTATGTATGTATGTATGTATGTATGTATGTATGTATACATCCACACATCTATACGTGTATATCTGTGCCTTGCGCGCGTAGATGTCTATTTATATATGCATGCTTTGTTGAAAACTGTATTGCTTGAAATACTTTCACAGCACCTTGTATATGTAAATAATGATTTCTACCCTGGCAGAAGATCAAATATTTGTAAGGGAGCCGCATAATCGCTTGAAACTACTTGTGTGGTATTTATTTTATCAACCGTGAAATGATGAAAGGCAAGTTCGTTCCACCTTCACTTAAAAGCAGGATGTACAGGGCCGTGATATCGAATATTGTTGGACATTTGCAGAACTCCCTAAGGCGCTTCGATCATTTCACTAATTTTGTCTTTGTTGTAGCTGTTTTTGTTGTTATTGTCGTTGACGTTGATATTGTTACTGCTGTTGTTGTTGTTGTTCTTCTTCTTCTTCTTCTTCCAATCAGGACTCACGCCATTAGCCACAAAGAATAATCATTAATTCAAGCATATTCTAAGCTACTAAGAATGCATGTGGCAACTTGAAGATCCACCCACCACACGCGATAGACTGGCGGTTGCACGGGTGCTAAAGCTACGTCATTATCCTTATTCCGTAAACGGTGGCTTTTAACGGGTGGGAGCTGAACCATCCTGGTGGTACAGAGGAATCGAAATCTAGACGAGAGTCTGAAAGTTACCACACCATAGTGGGTTACACCATGGTTCCGCTGCTTTGTGACAGAAGTAGGAAGAAAGAGTGAGAGAAAGTTGTGGGGAAAGAGTACGCCGGAGCCTCGTGGAGCTTAGGTGTTTTTGCTCAATAAACACTCACAATACCCAGTCTAGGAATCGAAACTGCGTTTTTAAGACCGCAAGTCTGCTACTCTAACCACTGGGCCATTGCGCCTCCACTGTTGTTGGTGTTTGTTGTTGTTGTTGTTGTTGTTGTTGTTGTTGTTGTTGTTTAGCCACCAGTTACCCCGATTGAGTAAGTCTATCATCAAGGTGTTCCAACTATGACCATCTCATCTATACGATATCCATGATTATATTTTCCAGTGTGTCCATCCTTTTTTCAAAGAATGCGATGCAGGATTTGATGGGAATTTGGGTACTTTTTTGGGGGGGGGGCGTTGTTTTTTTTTCTAGCCTTTCGAGTAACCGGAGAGAAAAAGGACTCCTCGATTGTTGTTAAAGCTATGAATTTGTAACAAGCAGAATTGCTAATTAATTCGACCTCTTAACACTGTTAATTTAAACACTGTGTAGAAAGTTCCCTTCAGCTCTTCTCGGTACCATTTGAAACCAGAACAGTGCTTCCAAGTCTATTCTAACTCACCAGCCTCTTTCGCTGATGGAGTTTTGCAAATGGTTCTCTCTCATATTTTGTCAGAAGAAACAAAATGTAGAATATTTTAATAAAAAAAGCTAATTTTTCGCAGTGCACATTATCAATACTTCCTTGTATCAACGTGAAGGAACACGGTTCAGTGGTTAGGGTACCAGGCTTACAATCGTCAGGTTGTGAGTTCGATTCCTGGAGCGAGCTGTGTGTTGTGTTCTTAAGCAAGACACTGTATTTCACGCTGCTCCAGTTCACTCAGCCGTAGAAATGAGTTTCGACGTCACTGGTGCCAAGCTATGTCGGCCTTTGCTTTTCCCTTTGATAACATGGGTGGCATGGAGAGGGGAGGCTGGTATGAATAGTGACTGCTGGTCTT
>NC_043001.1:34133770-34141581 GCF_006345805.1 Octopus sinensis | reverse complement strand
GGTAACAAGGGAATGTTGGCTTAGGTTAAAGAAAAAAAGGGATTAAAGAAAGACCTTAAAAGTAAAGGGGTCATGACAGCAGGTATGCCCACCCAGAGTGTTGATTGTTCGATGGATCAGATGAGACTGTAGCTCATTATTGCAGAATGTTGACAGTCAGCTGGAAATGAATTTTTTTAAATGTGTGGGTATGATATGACTGCTGTAATAATTCACTGGAAATTTTTTGCAAGAGGTTCAGTTTTACATGCACAGAAAAGAGCGTTGGTAATTTTGCGTGAATAGAAGTAAAAGCTTTCGGGAAAAGATGAAAAAAACTTGTTATGAAACATTTCTATACAAAACCGAAAGGAGGATAGAACATGTGTATGTGTAAGAGCGAACGTGCGTGATATGTGTGTGTGTGTGTGTGTGCTTACACACACACATATATACAAATACACAGATATAGATAGATATATATACAGAAACATGTACCAATATTTATGTTGTGTGTGTGTGTGTGTATGTGTGTGTTTGTATGTGTATGTATGTGTGTGTGTGTATACACACACATACAAATAGATATATACAGGAATATTTACGTATCTGTATGAATATGCTTATATATATACATACATATATATACATATATACGTATATATATATAATATATATATATATATATATTATATTATATATATATATATATATATAATATATATATAGGAGTAACTACACCCCCTCGAAAGGTAAGAACAAAACCTTGATGATTTCTGTGACCACATATCTAATTACCCATATCAACATATGCACAAAAAAAACACAAACCAAACTTCAGCAAAAAAGAATGGGCTGAGTTGAACAAATTAAAACAAGATAAAACAATAACAATCAAAGAGGCCGATAAAGGGAGTGCTGTTGTCTTAATGGATACGACTTTTACATAACTTTGGTTCTTTCTATGCTGGAAGACACAACATACTATGAAAAGGCACAAAACTACAGTCAACAAAAAATATGAGGGAACTAAAATCCATATTTAACCCATACAAAGCAGGGCTCACCGACAAAGAATATGATTATATGACCAATTTCACAAGTAAAACTAGCCAATTCTACGGTATACCTAAGATCCACAAAAGTGAAAAAATAAGCAACGCATGCAAGATAGCCACAGACAAAATAATTAAAGTCCCTAATCCTAATGACCTCAAATTGAGACCCATAATAGCAGGTCCCGCATGCGAAACCCACCGCCTCAGTAACTTTTTAGACACCCTGTTAAACCACTCCTCAAACATGTCAAAAGCTATATAAGGGACGACTTAGATATGCTCAATCACCTACCGAATACTATAAACCAAACACCATACTGGTATCCTTCGATGTAGTCACCTCTACTACTCCAATATCCCCCACAACCTAGGACTAGAGGCAATCCAATTCTGGCTAGAGAATCACGCCAACGAACCACACCACACAACCGCATCAAAAAAGAATTCGTGATAGAAGAGGTTAAATTCATCCTGGAAAATAACTTCTTCGCCTTCAATGACAACTTCTACCGACAAAAATCGGGGACTGCGATGGGTACACGAATGGCCCCCTCCTTTGCCAACCTAGTCATAGGATACCTAGAGATCAGTCTATATCGTAAGGTTCTAGAAAGATATGGCAGCCCTTTCTCCATCTACATAGAAAAACACTGGAAGAGATATCTAGATGACTGTTTCATTCTTTGGCATAAAAATATAGAAAAACTCATAGAATTCCAGGAAATTTTAAACGGGCTGGACGTAAACATCCAATTCACGATGGAATATAGCCAGCAACAACTTCCCTTCCTCGATATCCTCATTAGAAAGCTAATAATATAATAGAAACAGACATATACTATAAACCTACAGACTCTAAGCAATATCTTCCATTCATTCATGCCACCCAGACACACCAGGATGAATATCCCTTCAATCTAGCAAAAAGGATATGCACTATAGTCTCTAACGCAAACACCAGAGACACACGACTACAAGAACTAAAAGATACCCTTATCACCCAGGAACTATCCACCTTCACTTATTGACAAGTGCATTCAACGTGCCCTTCAACTTAACATCAAGGAACTGAGACATCCCAAATCAAAGAAAAACTTACAACCAAAAGCCTTACCATACATCTCCACACACCAACCCTCTCAATACGAAGCCTTCGGCACCATCCTCCACATCATACCCCTCCTAAAAAAGATCACAGAATGAACACAATCCTCCAAACACACACGATCATAAAAAGCAAAAGACAGCCTAGATCCATGAAAGTCTTCTAACACAAGCCCGAATTCACTCTTCAACACAGAAGCCGACAGTAAAAAATGTGGAAGACCCAATTGCGGGATATGCGACTATCTAATCGAGGGTTCTGAGTTCTCCTTCAAAAGGGACAACGGTTTACAGTGAAAAGCAACTTCACATGTGCTTCGGAGAACCTAATATACTCACTAACCTGCTCCGGGTGTCAAGAGCAGTACATAGGCCAAACAAAAATGGTTTGCGTAAACGAATGGCCCTGCACAGATCCCATATAAAAATTCCCCAAACAGAAAAATAGCTTTTAGCCAACACATCGATACTTGCGCCAACAAAAAAAACCAAACTTCAGAATTTTCCCCCTCTACCAATTTAGGGACGATACAACCTCGAGACAACGAATAAGTAAAGAAAATCTCTTTATAAAATACAGGCCACTTCTTAACGGGTCTACGACAAACAATTAATATAGCTCAACTTAAGAATAAAAGAAATATATATACCACACAAATATTACATTCCATAGAATCCATTACTAATCGCCCAAAACAGCTATATCTTCAACCCATTCATATCTCTCTCCCCTCCTCTCTGTTTTTTTCTCTTCTTCTCCCTCTTCTTCTTCTTCTTCATCGTCATCATCATCGGCACACCGACATCTTCTCCTTCTTCTTTCTTCTACTTCTCTCACCTTTATCTACCCCCACTAATGTCTTTAAGTATAACGCCTACGCAGCGACTGCCGGTCGCCACTGACCAGCCCATTTTTCCCACTCCCACCCCCTCAAGAACTCACAACGATACCTCGAATACACAAGTTGCAAACAAGGGAGTCAGAGACAAGCAGAATGCCACATATATCTGAACACTACTATGGAAGTATTCCTTTAAAAAAAACCTTTCTTCTAATTTTTCTAAATTTTCAAAATTTAATTATTTAATCGTTACAGTTGAAAAGGTCTCAAAATGACCGAAACCGGTACTGAAAGATTCACTATAAAATCATCTTAGCATTTCTATTTTTGACTTGTTTTTTACTATATATATATATATTATATATATATATATATATATATATGGGTATATATATGTATATATACATATATATATATACATACATATAAATATATACATACATATATATATGTATATATATATATGTGTGTGTGTGTGTGTGTGCATGTATGTATATATATATCAGTTAAGTTGCCAGATCTAAACTCACTATAAGAGATGTAGTAAGTTGTAACTCTTCTGAAAAGTAACGGTTATAACAACCATTACTTTGTGGGAGGGGGTTGGGGTGCATATGTATGTATGTATATGTGTGTGTATGTACGCATTTATGTATGTATATACTCTTTTCAAAATACAAATGTAAACATAAAATGTATAAAGACGGTGCTTTCTGTTGGACAAATAACTACAGAAAGGCGTTGCTCTCAGAAGATCACATCTGCTCGCCTTCATAAATATCTGCAGATGCTGTTAAGAGATCGAGAAACCCTTGTAGAGCAGTACTGGAAACGGACCCGCCTTTTAATCTTTAACAACATTATTCCCTCCACCCCTTGCACAATAAGTATTCAATATACCAAAGGAGTGCTGGCATTATTTTTCAACTTCTTTGTAATTAATTTATTTAAAAATTTGTTCAACCCCAGCATGACCACGACCCCTGGTCGAAACCGATAATAGAATAATAGAACATATAAATTCTAGGGGATTTTCGTTAATTTTTATGTAATTTCAGCCTGAAATATTCCAACCATTTGATTAATAGTCGTAAACAGGATGTTTCTAAAAATATATCCATTCAAGGGTGTAGGAGTGGCTGTGTGGTAAGTAGCTTGCTTACGAACCACATGGTTCCAGATTCAGTGCCACTGCGTGGCACCTTGGGCAAGTGTCTTCTACTATAACCTCGGGCCAACCAAAGCTTTGTGAGTGAATTTGGTAGGCGGAAACTGAAAGAATCTCGTCTTGTATATTTCCTTGGGGCCGGCCAGATTATAGCAGTCTCGTGAGTAACCGGCCGAAACTGCAAAGTCAACCTGCTTCTCGACTGATGATTGAAAGCTCCGAATGATCCGTCCTTGTTTTTTCCTGTCCTTTTTTGTATCGTCTAACTGTCCGAATATTTTGTTACGTTCTTGTACCATTTTTTATTTTGAATTTTTATATATGCATATAGCGGCGTACGTATACTTTTGGTCTCCTGTATGTAAAAGTACTCGGAGTTTTATAGATTTGGAAGACGGAGTTTTATAGATTCGGTAGACGGAAACTGAAAGAAGCCCGTCGTATATATGCATATATATATATATATATGGATATGTGTTATGTGTTTGTGTGTCTGTGTTTGTCCTCCCAACATCGCTTGACAACCGATGCTGGTGTGTTTACGTCCCCGAAACTTAGCGGTTCGACAAAAGAGAACGATAGAATAAGTACTAGGCTTGCAAAGAATAAGACCTGGGGGCAATTTGCTCGACTAAATCCGGTGCGACAGCATGGCCACAGTCAAATGACTGAAGCAAGTAAAATAGTAAAAGAGTCACCGAAACTGTTTGTCCGTTCGACCCACGCATGAGCATAAGAAATTACCAACAAAAATTATTTACTTTCGACTGTTTTTTTAATATAAAGAAAAACAATTTCTTCATAAAAACACTTCCGATTCTCTCGCATTGAAGTTTTCATTTTCGACTTCTTTTGACTGGGTTGCGATAGAAATGGTATTCAGATTTTGTATTATAAGCGCTTCTTTCAAGACACAAATCACAGAAGGAACTCACCATAACAATGATAACAAATACAACAAATAAAAATGTTATAGTGTTACTGCTGATTACGACTGTGTAAGACATGGTTCTGGAACGGAGCCATTGACGTAGCCTCTACGTGGTTATTTTACCTGCTAGACATAGCAGTCAAATCTCCTTCAAACGACACGTTATTGTCTTTAAAAAGTCAAATTGATGTAGATTAAAATACCTTATGGAGTAGTAAAAGGTGGGATGGTCGCGACTGGATTGCTTTTAATCATTTGTCTTTAACAGTATGAAGCTAGGCAACAACAGCTATTCTCTCTGGTGCATTCTTCTATTTTTTTTTTTCTTTTACTTGTTTCAGTCATTTGACTGCAGCCATGCTGGAGCACTGTTTTGAAGGGTTTTAGTCAAAAAAGTCGACCCCAGGACTTACTTTTTTAAACCTAGTATTTATTCTATTGATCTCCTTTGCATAAACACATTAACACCGGTTGTCAAGCGGTGATGGTGATACAGACTCAGACACAATGACACACACACATAGATATACATACATACATACATATATAATAATAATAATAATAATAATAATAATAATAATAATAATAATAATAATAGAAAATGCGAATGTGTCACACTTTTTCAACTTTACTCCTCCGACCCCCTCTCTCACTATTCAATGACACTTCTACTATTCCTCATGCTTTACCCCCTCTCTCGTTATTCAATGACTCATCTACTATTCTTCATTCTTGTTTTTTTTTTATCTATCCTAACACTTTGAAAAAAATATTTCTCTAAATATCATAACTATTTCCAAAAGTAATTTCCAAAATAAACATTTTGAAAAATATTTTTCTCTGGATATTATAACTGTATCAAGTAATTTAGCCATAACACGTGCTTCATAACATTCGGAACAATGCAATATTACCTCTCATAACTCGCTACCTGAAAAATGTTGGAAACTTAGTATTTTTTCAGATATTAAAAAAATTTATCGGACCTATTTTCATGCCGTCGGCCGTCGGAGCTATGGAAACTTAGCGCACTCCGACTGCATGAAAATAGATTCGACTAATTTTATTATTACCTTTAAAAAATTGTTTTAAATACTAAATTTCAAACATCTTTATGGCCAAATACGTTTAGAGTAATTCCAAACCACTTTAAAATAGTGTTTAGTAATAGTGGTGTAATTTTCCTTTAAACTACAAACAGGAGTTTAGATACTTACCAGCTACTACAAATAATTGTTTGTACGAGAAGTAAGGCCCTACATACATTAAGTGACAGCAGAAGAATTATCGTTGAACTTTATAAGGTAAGTTTATTGTAGCCTACGGCCGGCTATGTGTTGGTTATTCAAGAGTAGGGAATGGAAACAAGCTATTTGTTCTGAACCCCGAACGGGAAGACAAAAAATGTTGTTTATCATGCAGCTTTGCAATAAGTTCCAAGTCGACAAATTATATCATTGTTTTGATGAAAATTGTTCATTGCTTAAAAAACATTGTTTAAGTTTAATAAAATTTAATATATACTCAATTCAGAAAGTGTCATTGTTGGGCCCAAGGCCCAATGAAGAGCCCTCCACAGGAGGCTTTTAAGCTAGTATATATATATATATATAATATATAATATATATTATATATATATAGATATATATATATATATATACGACCGACTTATTTCAGTTTCCGTCTACAAAATCCACTCACAAAGCTTGGTCGACCCGAGGCTATATTAAAAGACACTTGCTCAATGTGCCATGCAATTGGACTGAACCCGGAACCATGTAATTAGGAAGCAAGCTTCTTACCACACAGCCACGCCTACGCTTATATATAACTTTCTTTTAAATTGCTGTACCAAGAAGACAGCAATGCCCGTGGCCTTTGCAACCCTTGTTAGATCCATTCCATTGATATTCCCATGAAACGTAGGAACATGGAAGAAATTCCAGACGGCCGACGTTGTGGGAAGTGCAGGACCCGGAAGAGCAATGAGAAGCAAAGAAAGAAAGCGGAAATGCTTGAGTGGAGACTGCATTATCCCAACCAGATCCAAGTGGCAGCGGCCATTATAGTATTTATTTAATAGAAAAAGCATAGAGGAGAGATAGTTCCCCTATAGGTCTGTGACTGACGAAAAACATTAATCCTGGCCATGAATACAACGCAGTGTGCCGACAACAGGAAATCAACCACCAAACCCTTAAGCTGTCCGATAAATCAAGTAATTAAACAATGTGCCGCATTCACTGTCAGGTGAACAATTAGCTAATAATAATCGATCATCTAGCTAAAGACTAGAATTATTTTTATAGGTTCTTTATTTTCGTCTTAAGCTATTAATGACTGAGTCTTTCATCCTAATACTTGATTTTAAAACTGCAATAGTAATCAAATTTGGTCTATTTATATTCCATATGCAGTAAAACGCCAGGCCTCATCACCATTGCTGTTGTCTTGTTAGTGTTTGCACATGTTTCCGGATATGTATAAAATGTATCTTATACAAATAAACCCCTTTGCGTCAGCATATGGACATTATTTTAGGAATGGCAATCATTTTCCCAAATGTCTGTCCACATTTCAACATGTGTATATATATATATATTCTTAATTATATTAGAGGGTACAGGAAGCACCAGTTTGCTAAAGAGTGGAAGTAAAAACCTCCGATTTAACCACTAATATTACTGAAAATATGTAACGGACCAGCAGAAATCGGGAAACGAGTGGAA
>NC_043001.1:34126270-34128770 GCF_006345805.1 Octopus sinensis | reverse complement strand
AATTTTTTACTACACGTTTGCTGCGGATATTTGTTGATCGTCGGCGCTGCTGGATTTACCCATAATTGAAGATATATGGAAAGAAACCGTCCAGTGGAACGGAAGGCAATGGTACGAAAAGGAACCGTAAAAGTTAGATATCAACTTGCTTTAAAAAAAACTTGATGCGAAATAGATAAAAAAAAGGCCACAACGCCAAATCATTAAAACTATTGGGTTGGTGCATAATTATTGCGGCTTTTTTTCAACAAATTTTACTCAACAAAAACAATAACAACATGTAACAAAAACATCTCTAAATGATTATTCCGGAGCATATTCACCATCTACTTCAATTACTGCTTCCCATTTGCTTGGCAGGCGGTCAGACCGTCATTTAAAGATGTTTTGGTTAAATATTATTATTGTTTTTGTTGAATAAAATGTGTTGAAAAACGCCGCAATAATTATGCACCAACCCAATAGTAACGTCTATAGTGAGAAGAATGCGTAGTAACTGAGATAAAATTAAGTCATGGGTCAAGAAGCTGTTCTGTTAACTGCTCGGATCTTATATCTTCATAGATCTAATTTGATAATCTATTCTATAATGAATAAAGCTGCTTATTAATTAGTTGCGAATATGTAACTTTTACTAAAAGAAAGCAACTATTAAATTCTACACTGTCTAGAAAATTCTTAAAAATTCTAATTTCAATTTTTTTTTTTATCAATATGTGGGTTATACGATTCTTTTTGCATTGAAGATTTCAACTACAGAAAAATAATCTTAATTCACTGCAAGACAACGCTTTTTAAAACTGTGTAATAGTATCCCCTCTTTGCATTTTCTCTTTTTCAAACACTTCATAACACTACTTTCTGCAGACATATCAATAAAAACCTTACTCCATAACATAAATTTAATCCAACGTCAGCCAAATTATGTTATTTCCAGTTTTCTTTCATATTTTTCCGACACTTTATGCTTTGAGTTCAAACGCCGTCGAGGTCGTCCTTATCATTCATCATTTCAAGGTCGATAAAATAAGTACCAGTTGAGCACTGAGGCCATATAATTGGTCTCGCCCTTTCTTCAATATTGCTGGCCTCGAGCCAAAATTAGAAAAATAACATTATATTATCTTTTATCTCTTACTTGTGTCAGTCATCAGACTGCGGCCATGCTTGAGCACTACCTAGAAGAAATTTAGTTGAACGAATCAACCAAAGTACTTATTTCTATTTCAAGCTTGCTTCATATTTTGTCAGACTTTTTCTGCCGAAAGCTATGTTACCGGGACGTAAACACACCAACACCAGTTGCCAATTAGTGGTGGAGGATAAACACAGACATAAAGACGCACACGCACGCACGCACGCACGCACACACACACACACACACACACACACACACACACACATACACACACTCACACACACATACATAGATATATACATACATACATATTTATAAATTATAATTAAGGTTCAGCAAAAATTTACTTCACCACATACCGAAATTTAGAAATAGCAGTTAAAACTAATTATTTCACTACCATAAGAAAATCTCCCAGACAGTTTACCGATAATGGTTCTTTTAACATACCGAACTTGGTAAAATTATTAATTATTAATTAATTAATTATAGCCTTTATTATTATACATACATATATAAATGTGTATATATATATACATGAAAGTTTCTTATCGAAGATACGTCTCGCCTTCACCTTCGAAACGTAGAGTAGATGAAACCATGGCGACTGAAGAAGGGGTTTTTTCCTTGTGTTATTTGTCCTGTACTCTATTTTTTGTGTTTAAGAAAAAATGTCCATTCCTTGTGTGTGTGTCTATGTTTTCGTTTCTCATTGTGTTCGACGTTTTTTTGGTGTCCTGTACTCATATATGCGTGTTATATATACATGTAGAGGTAGTACGTACATAATATATATATATATATATAATATATATATATATATATATATATATATAATATATATATATATATATATATATATATATATATATATGCATATGTTTTATTTATTAATATATTATATGACGGAACGCACGCATCCCTTTCTAAGTAAGATTGTTCTTGATATTATTTTGATGCGCACTCTTAATCTTCTGTCCCATCCCTTTCTCAGCCCTCATTCTTTGATTTCCTGTTCTTCTACTTAACTGTCTCTCCCTCTCTCTCATTCTTCACTCTCTCTCTCCCTCTCTCTCATTCTTCATGGTTTCCTCACAACCATTCCCCTTTCTTCTCTCCCTTTCTCTTGCTCCTCCTCCTCCTCCCGTCGTTGACCCGCGACGAGAGCTCCGCTACTGTCTTTCTAGCCTGACCTTCTTGAGGTGTGGACGGCAATTTTCTTTGCTCCGTTCGCCGTTCACAGAAATTAGCGTTCGTAATACTTTTTTTCGTTCGGCGTTAACAGCCCTTCTTGTCTTGTTATTTTCCTTGTCCTGTCTTTTACTGCTTATATTTTGTACTGTCGTTACTGTCCTGGTTTTG
>NC_043001.1:34003770-34123770 GCF_006345805.1 Octopus sinensis | reverse complement strand
TTATTATTATTGAGTGAGTTAGCAGCGCTTGCTATCAAAGTGACACTGGGATACAGTTATGCGAAGCCCAGTATACCCATCATGACTACCCATCTGATAAGGGTACACCAGGCACATGGATCACAATCATATGTGCGCGACATGGTAATCTTATATCAAGGTATACAGCGCACGACCTTGCAGGTGGGGCCCAGTTAGAATTTTTTCAGGTTGAGCAGCTCATCCCGCTCAAAAGTTTCCCGAATATGGATTGTTTAAGGATGATGAGCAAAACACCTATGTTTCCAGAGATGAATTTTTCAACCCCCAAAGAATTCCTCTCAACACATGGCTATGATGCCGCCCAACACTACTTCTGCTCATGATAAGAGATGCACATAGCGTCAGCCACTAAGGGACGTGCTCAACTGGTGAAGGTCAAGCAACTGACAAGCAAATCTTTGGTATTGAGCAGAATATTGGCTGTAGCCCATCTTTTATACCAAGATAAAACAATGTACATGATAACACTTCCAATCAGTTAAGATCAAAAGCCATGAGAGTCACAGTCTGGTACTGCATCAGGGCATTTATTATCATCATCATCATCATCATTATTATTATTATTATTATTATTATTGAGTGAGAGAGCAGTTCATGCCATCAAAGTGACACTGGGGTAAAATATACGAAGCCCAATATACCCATCATGACTACCCGTCTGATAAGGGTACACCAGGCACATGCATCACAACCATATGTGCGCGACATGGTTATCTCATATCAAGATAAACAGCACATGACCTTGCAGGTGGGGCCCAGTTAGAATTTTCTTCAGGTTGAGTAGCCCATCCCGCTCAAAAGGTCCCTGAATAAGGGTTGTTTAAGGATGATGAAAGAAACACCCATGTTTCCAGAGGTGAACTATTCAAACCCCAAAGAATCCCTCTCAACACATGGCTATGATGCTCCCCCACAACTTCTGTTCGTGATCAGAGATGCACATATCGTCAGCCACCAAGGGACATGCTCAACTGGTTAAGGTCAAACAACTGACAAGCAAATCTGTGGTATTGAGCAGAATATTTGCTGTAGCTCATCTTTTATACCAAGATAAAACAATGTACATGATAACACTTCCAATCAGTTAAGATCAAAAGCCATGAGAGTCACAGCCTGGTGCTGCATCAGGGCATTTATTATTATTATATTATTATTATTATTATTATTATTATTATTATTATATTATTATTATTATTATTATTATTATTAAGCGGCGAGGCTGGGCGAAATGCTCAGCGGTATTTTGCCCATCGCTACGTTCTGAGTTCAAATTCCGCCGAGGTTGACTTTGCTTTTCATCCTTTCGAGGTCGAAAAATGAAGTAATAGTTGAGTACTGGGGTCGATGTAATCGACCAGTCCCCTCCCCCAAATTTTCAAACTTTGTGCCTATAGTAGAAAATATTATTATTATTATTCTATGTTTGACTTTTGCTTTATATTTGTACAAGTTGGCTCCAAGTCTCACCCAGAGACCTCAAGAGACAACAGGGTTGGAAGTCCATGTTGTTGTTATGCCTAGTGTGCCATATATTTGGGGGTGGGGATGTTGTACTAATGAATGTCTAAAAAAAAAGTTTTTTTTTTTTTTTTTTTTTTTAAACCGAAAATTATGTTTGTTTTAAACCTTGAGATTACATAGAGAGTATTTTGCGTAGGATATGAGCAGTTCCCATGAGCACTATCTTTTGAATTTCTGTCATTTTGGGGTTTCCTGGTATCTGAGTTAGGTAGCTATCAGCGCCTTTTGCTATCATTCCCAGGGCACCTATGACAACAGGTATTGTTTTAGTCTTCAGCTTCCACATTTTGCTGATTTCTATTTCAAGATCTTTATATTTGCTCATATTATTATTATTATTATTATTATTATTATTATTATTATTATTATTATTGAGAGAGAGCAGTGCATGCCATCAAAGTAACACTGGGGTAGAAATATACGAAGCCCAATATACCCATCATGACTACCCGTCTGATAAGGGTGCGAGCTGGCATAAGGCGGCGAGCTGGCAGAAACGTTAGCGCGCCGGGCGAAATGCTTAGCGGTATTTCGTCTGTCGTTACGTTGTGAGTTCAAATTCCGCCGAGGTCGACTTTGCCTTTCATCCTTTCGGGGTCGATAAATTAAGTACCACTTACGCACTGGGGTCGATGTAATCGACTTAATACCTATGTCTGTCCTTGTTTGTCCCCTCTATGTTTGGCCCCTTGTGGGTAATAAAGAAATAGGTATACCAGGCACATACATCACAACCATATGTACGCGACAAGGGTATCTCATATTAAGATAAGCAGCGCTTGACCTTGCAGGTGGGGCCTACATAGAATTTTCTGCAAGTCGAGTAGCCCATCCAGCTCAAAAAGTCCCTGAATAAGGTTTTTATTATTATTATTACTACTACTACTACTACTACTACTACTAATACTACTACTACTACTACTATTTTGGTTTGTCCCAGGTTCGGTCTTATTCCTGGAAGGAATTATGTGAATATCGAGTTACTAGCTGTAACCTTAGGTATCCACAAGTTTTCAGTAGTCTTTCAAGTGTTCAGAACCCTCCTGATAATCCTTGCAGTCCTTAAGAGATAAACTTTCCATAGAAGCTCTGCTGGGCATTCTATTTCAATGGCTTACTGTTTCCAATGCACCATTTATTATAGTCACGAATGCTCCAAATTCTTCGTATTTCAAATTTTAAGGGATTGTATTTTTTGGTTTTTCTTCTAAATTTAAAGAGATTAATTTTTTTGTTTTCCTCCCAGATTTAAAGAGATTATATCTTTTGTTCTTCTTTTCTTCTTCTTCTTCTTCTTCTTCTTCTTATTATTATTATTATTATTATTATTATTATTATTATTATTACAACGACGACGAGGAGAAGGAAAAGGAGAAAGAGAGAGATTTGGTTGTTATCGCACTGTTGGGTGCCACTGAGGAATCCATAACAGGATGAAATCACGTGATCTGGCAGTTCTGGAGGCCGCGGCAGACGATTCTAGTCCGTCAACGGTATGATTGTGTGTGTGTTTTATACTCCACGTATTCTTAAGCGAGATCTTCTCAAGGGAAGGAACTCAGTATTTTGTGTTCTAACACAACCTCCACGTTAAGCTGGAGATAAAATATTACTTTTAGTTATTAATACTGCCTCTGTCGCTATTAATTATAGGTGCAGGCGCGTTTGTTTCTCAACTACATGGTTCCGTGTTCAATCGTACGGTGTGGCACTTTGAGCGGGTGTCTTCTTCTATAGCCTCGGGCTGACCAAAGTCTTGTGAGTGGATTTGGTAGATGGAAACTGAAGGAAAACCGTCGTGTGTGTGTTTGTGTATGTGGAGGTGGGGGGCATTCGTGTGCATGTTCATCCCCCACGACCGCTCGACAACCGGTGCTGGTGTATTTACGTCCCTGTAATCTAGTAATTCGGCAAAAGTGACCGACAGAATAAGTATCAGGCTTTACAGAGAAATAATTATTACTGAGGTCGATAAGTTCGTCTAAAATTCTATTTAAGCGCTATTGCAATGTCCCAACTCTTAAAGCTAAAACCTGATCTCTCTAAACTATGATATTAGCTAACATATATAAAAATAAGTTTTACTCAGTCAACTCCTGTTGATGCAAATAACAGCTAGTCTCGTTCATTGAATTCTTGTAAGTATACTGTCATTTATATAAATATTGGTGAGGACAGGGTTGACTTAGACAGCTATAAGCACGACTTGTTGGCTTGTTGATGTTAACTCAGTGTTGTTGACTATCTGTTGAGCAGTTGGGAATGCATAATGTTTCTGTTCTTTCTGTAAATCGGACGTTCATCCTAGATTTTCACTCCTTTGACAGTTGCACGCAGCCAGACATATTGACACGGTTTCAAAATATTTATTTACTTGTCGAAAACAAGTGCATGATTCGTATCCCATCAACTAAAAACAAAATTTTTCTGTTCTCTCCAGTTTCGTAAGACTTGGTGTAAATAGATATTTACTGTTTCGACTAATTCTGACACTAACATGATATGCGGATTTAGTAGTTATAAAACATTACTTATTGAGCCTTATAATGTAACACACTCACCGGTAAAATTTCCACTTATTTCTTTTTTTTTTTTTATTTCCTAAAATTTTCGTTGCGTCTTGCAACCTTTTCAGTAGTCTTGACTCGGCGGAATTTGAACTAACAACGTGAAGAGTCAAGACTATTGAAAAAGTTGCAAGACGCAACGAAACTTTTAGGAAAATAAAAATAAGAAATAAGTGGAAATTTTACCGGTGAGTGTGTTATATTATAAGGCACAAAAAGAAAATGACTCTCCCCAGACACAACAGAATATGCTTCAACACACGAACTCATATTAAGAATCTTGCAAACCAAATCCCAAAACGAACTAACATTACTTATTGAAATAGCGTTGTTTTAGAGGAGCGCGGTGGAGTGACAAAATAAGCGGATGATGAATGGATTAAATGCTGAGGTCGTTCTCCTAAATCAGTGGTTCCAAACCAGAATCCATATGGCCCTTGGGTGGGGGTCCATTTGAGAATTTGTTATTAAAATTTATCTGCAATAAATTGATTCTACTTCTACAATAGGAGGAGACCACCCCGCTTCGGTCATGAATGACCATGGGATTGCACCTAGAATGTTACCCTCTGAGGCACAATTCCGGGCATTGTTGTTTATGGAAGGCCAGCAGTCGCCCACGCATACCAGCCTCCCCTCTCCACGCCACCAGTGTTATCCAAGGGAAAGGCAAAGGGGCCGATACAGCTTGGCACCAGTGATGTCGCAACTCATTTCTACAGCTGAGTTAACTGGAGCAACGTAAAATAAAGTGTCTTGCTCAAGAACACAACACGCAGCCTGGTCCAGGAATCGAACTCAACCTCACGATCGTAAGCGCGACACTCTAACCACTGAGCCATGCGCCTTCACACTTCTACAATAGACGAAATATTTTAACAATTATTTATACAATTCCTAATGATAATTAATTATAAAAATATAATGGGATTTTTTTAAACATTGAATGACTAGGAGACTCCATCAGAGTCAAATAGGTAAATAAGAAAAATAGGAATGAAAGGTGGGTAAGAAAAATGGCTGAGAAATACTTCCAGATCAAAAATATAAAGTGTAAGTAAAATACAACCGACTTCGTGACTCTGTGCCTAATGTTGTGAAGAATCAATATTCTTGTTTTTGTGGGCGGCTAAGTGGCTCAATGAGAAAAGCATCAAACAGACTGGATGTTATTTGGTGATAGGTCGTTGTTAAGTTCAAATATTACCACTAAACTTTGTTGTTCATTACGTTCTTATTCTATCATTTATTTTCTCTTCAAAATGTTAAAATATTTAGTGAAAGGAGGAATAATTCTATATTATTTACAAGTCCACCTAATTCCAATAACTAATAAGAGAGTGGTTGGCTCAAGGAGGCAAGCTGGGAGAATTGTTAGCACACCTGGCGAAATGCTTGGCGGCATTTCGTCTGCCGCTACGTTCTGAGTTCAAATTCCGCCGAATTTGACTTTACATTTCATCCTTTTGGATTCCATAGAATAAGTGTCAGTTGAGTACTGGGTTCCAAATTGTTGACCTCGAAATTGCTGGCCATGTAACACAATTTAAAATCATTTAGAGATTGGCTTAAATGCCATAAGCTTGTTATGTTAATAATGTAAGATATACCGTAAATCCTCGAGTATAGTCCACCCTTGAGTATAATACGCAGGGGATTTTTAGGGGACTGTACCTCTGAAAAACCTAAACTTTGTGTATAATACGCACCCCTTCTCTAACTTGAGTCAAGGAGGTCTATATAACCTCCTTGGTTTGTAAAAATTTATACGGTAGCGTCCTTTATTATTATTGTATAAATAACATAATGTAAACGTGTAGCATTTTTGTGCATTTTGTTTGCAGAAAATAAAGAAATAACAGTAATAACGTTTAATAAATGTTACTGCAAGTTATGGATGATTCTTTTAAGACTTCATTGCTTTCATGCTTAGCTTAAGGTATTTTCGCGCCCGACATCACAAAATGCGTCTGAATAAACATTGCCGGAAAGCGAATAGAGACTCGAACATTGCTTAGAAAATAATTTTCATTTTTAACCTCGTATATAAAACGCACCAGGGATTTTGACCATTAAATTTTGGGGGGAAAATGCGGATTTACGGTATTATTATTTGATGCAAAAGTTTGTTCTGTATATCATAAAGGATTTCAAAAACTGGCACAACGTGACAATATTTTGAGGGCAATGTTATGGATTTAACCTCTAATGGTTGGTAAATGTAACGGGTGGATTGTAATCGTAAGTGAATTTTGTGTTGTCAGGATGTTATGGTTAAGATGTTCATGAAGTTTAATAAAGTTAAGAAGGCTGCACTTTGGTAAATTCACGCCGAATATTGCAAGTTGTTTTGTCTGCTGCTCCATCAAATATTGCTAATCTACCGCTCGTTTTTATTGCTTGTATAACAAAAAATACTTGTTATTGCAGATGCGAATTGTGATAAGATGAAGGTGGCTGATCGAATATTCTTCGACAAAACAACTCATACTTGCTATTATGCATTCAACTCGTCGAGAAAACTGCTGCCTTACCATTCTGCCAAAAAGAAATGTGAAGATGCTGGGCTTCATTTGTTGTTCACTGAGAGTGAATATGAACGACGGTACGTCGCTGAAAAAATTACGAAGGGTTAGTAAAGAAAAGTACTTTCTATATTCACACATGCGCACACACACACGCACGTGCCGACACACAGACATACACACATGCATGCATACATATATACATACATATATAGGGAGAGCTTACGAAAATAAACAAAAGACGAAGACAGGTGGTGTACAAAACAAACAGATGTATTAGTATAACGCTCAGGAATAGAAAAAGTCTTTTACGTTTCGAGCCTACGCTCTTCTACAGAAAGGGACACAGAAAAAACAAGGAGAGAGAAAAATGTGTGTAGTGGCTAACGATCTATCATGGTGACATACATACATACATACATACATACATACATACATACATACATACATCTCAAAATCAAAAAAGGAGATAGTTGTTACGAAGACTACAGATCCAAGCCATCACTGGAATTGTAAAAATGTGTAAAACTTTCCAAAAGTTTATCATTTAATTATATATGAGCATGTCTAGATATGCAAGTATATGCATGAGAAGACATACATAAAACAAAACATACAAATCTGCACGTATACATACATACATACATACATACACATACATACATACATACATACATACATACATAAACACACACACACATACATACAGAGAAACAGACAGACAGACAAAAATACCCTGTTGTTGATGTTGAAATTCCGATGAAGTGGTGACACAGCAGTGAAAAAATCGTAAAAAATAGGGATTTTCATAGAAAAAAGCATCTTTTTGATGTAAATAATTTTTGGTGTTAACATGGTCCGATTTGAATTTTATCTTCTACGGAAGGAAGAGCAACCCTTCTTTCTATCATACTCTCAATTTTGGTCAACTTGCGCCGCAGGGTCTCGGAGGAGATAGTGTTAGTTGAAGGCTACCAAACCTGCCGCACACAGACAACTTCAGCTTTATATAGAGATAACACACACACACACACACACACACACACATATGTATGTATGTATGTATGTATGTATGTATGTATGGATCTAGGTTAGAAACTGAATCTTTCTCTATTGAAATATCTTGAAATAAAACTCTTTATCTTGAAATAAGACTGAATAATGACAAAGGTATGTACCATCATAGAGGTTAGCTGCCCTACAAATATAGATATCTCTTTCAATAGCATAAAAAAAAAGATGATATCTATGGATAACTGCTTCGAAACCTCCAGCTTCTATATCCAGACTATGAAGTCATATTCATACCAATAATAATTGGAGCACTAGGTTTTGTTAGTAAATGCTTAAAGGAGTATCTGGATAAATTGGGATTTTCAGGAAGAGAAATCGACCGGACTGATTCGTACAAGTCCAATCTATGAGTGGAACAGTAAAAATATGCAAGACTTTTCTCAAGTTCCAAATGTGAATTTGCCTGCGTTAACTACATCCCAATGATGGAACCTTGTATCTTTATTGGAAGCTGGCTCCCTCCTCAGTGGAAGATTTATAATAATTAAAAAAATAGAAGAGACATACATACATACATACATACATACATACATACATACATACATATAATTAAGTTACTGTCACTTTCTTCTTACAATTCGTCAGTCTGTGAAAAAGGGGTAAGGTTATATGTATATGTGTAAAAGGATATCTCATACTATAGGTGTGTACTGGAAGGATTTGTAGTTGATGGTAAAAATGACTGATTTGAAATATAGGGAGTCTGTTATTTCTCGATATGTTGGAGGCATGTATCGATAGAAATTTAGAGTAAAGTGAGTCTTTTAGTAATATTTTTAATTAAACTATGGTTTTAAATCACTTGGATTGGTTTGCAATGTGATGAGCTATTTGTTTGAAGATAGTGGAAGGTATATGAATGTGTGTATGCATATGTGTAAATGTGTGTGTGTGTGTGTGTGTGTGAATATATGATGTCACTACTTTGCAACTCAGAGTTTCGCGTTGCCGCTATACAAGTAACCCAACGAAAGTATATATTCAGAAATAGAGCATATTGTGGCGATCGTAGATTGAATAAGTCGAATTTTTATGTAAATAGAAATATAGAAGTTGTAACTAATAGTCGAGAAACTCCTTTATTTTCAAAGTTATATTCACTATATTTACTCTTCTACCGAAGGTGCATGGCTCAGTGGTTAGAGCGTTGAGCTTACGGTCGTGAGTTCGATTCCCGAACCGGGCTGCGTGTTGTGTTCTTGAGCAAGACACTTTATTTCACGTAGCTCCAGTTCACTCAGCTGTAGAAATGAGTTGCGACGTCACAGGTGCCAAGCTGCATCGGCCTTTGCCTTTCATTTGAGTAACATCAGTGACGTGGAGAGGGGAAACTGATATGCATGGGCGACTGCTGGCCTTTTATAAACAACCTTGCCTAAACTTGTGGCTCGGAGGGTAACTTTCTAGATTCAATCCAATGATCCTTCACGATCAAAGGTAGTCTTAACCTTTACTCTTCTGTCACCATTATGAAAGATGCGTACATCACAATTACTCTTTCCATAAAATATTTGGTCTTCGTGACCAACACGTAGAGAATGAAATTCATGTTGGAAAACATTGGCTTTAACTTATATGTGCATGTGTTTATCATCTCAATAATGTATATACATATCTTTATATATATTTCTTTGTTTGTCATTTTATCTTTCCCGCCGGTGCCAATGTTTATAGTTATCGGGACACACTGGATTGGTGCAGAGCGACTGGGTTCTGATTGGTTCTGGGTACACGGCTGTGAAGCAATTGATACTGTTATCAACATACCCTGGAGATATAATCATTCCGTGCATTATATGCGAGCGCTTGTTTGGGGTGACAAATGGCTTGGAGCTGGGCGGAGAAGACACGCTCGCTATATCTGCGAAGACGAACAAGTAAAACTAGGTAAAGTATGTTTATTGTATATTTATTAACCCACACACGTACACAGTCGTAACGTGAGAGGGAACACACAGCTATATACGTACATACATACATACATACATACATACATACATACATACATACATACATACATACATACATACATACATATATATATATATACATACCTACATACATACATACATACATACATACATACATACATACATACATACATACATACATACATACATATTAAAGATCTAATAGATGTAGAATCAACAAAATGTACTCCATTCGGTGAGAGATGAATATCAATTTAAAAGCTCAACCGAAAAAGCTACTAATAGTTTCATGCTATCTTTCAGGCTCTGTTTATGCGTTACATATATATATATATATATAATATATATATATATATATGTATATATATATATGTGTGTGTGTGTGTGTGTGTGTGTGTGTGTGTGTGGCAGGAATGGCCATAGGCGGAGTAGCTTATAGGCGCAGGAGTGGTTGTGCGGTAAGTAGCTTGCTCCGGGTTCAGTCCCACTGCGTAGCACCTTGGACAAGTGTCTTCTACTATAGCCTCAGGCCGACCATAGCTTGTGAGTGGATTTGGTAGACGGAAACTGAAAGAATCCTGTCGTATATATATCTGTGTGTGTGTGTGTATGTGTGTGTGTGTGTGTGTGTGTGTATGTGTATGTGTGTCTGTGTCTATGTGTCTGTGTGTCTGTGTGTCTGTGTATGTCCCCCCACACCATCATCGCTTGATAACTGAAGTTTGTGTGTTTACGTTCCCGTAACCTAGCGGTTCAGCAAAAGAGACTGATAGAATAAGTACTAGGCTTACAAAGAATAAGTCCTGGGGTTGATTTGTTCGGCTAAAAAGTGGTGCTCCAGCATGGGTGCAGTAAAATGACTGAAACAAATAAAATATATATATTACATAAGTGTGTATACATGTATATATATATTATATAAGTGCATATATATATATATATATATATATATATATATATATATATATATATATATATATATGAGTATATATATATTCTTGGCACTCCGTCAGTTACGACGACGAAGGTTCCAGTTGATCCGATCAGCGGAACAGCCTGCTCGCGAAATTAACGTGCAAGTGTACCCTTAACGTAGTTCTCGGGGACATTCAGCATGACACAGAGTGTGGCAAGGCTGGTACAACAGGTACAACAGAAACAGGAAGAAAGAGTGAGAGAAAGCTGTAGTGAAAGAGTACGGCAGAATTCGCCACCACCCCTTGCCGGAGCCTCGCGGAGCTTTAGGTGTTTTCGCTCAATAAACACTTACAGCGCCCGGTCTCAGATATGAAACTGCGAAGCTAGAGTGTGTATATCCCTGGACAGCCCTTGAGTTTATCACCCCTCTTCAGCTCTCACAGCCTACATAGGCTTATACTTCAGACCTAAATGTGCTGCCCCCACTACACCTTCCACTACGCTATTGAGATTACCGAGTCGATGCACTTAATAAGGTGCTGGACTACCAACAAGGGAGCTTCTGCGTAGTCTTACCAGAAAGAACAGCCGAATCTTTTACAAATTAACATTATCATCTTTAAAAATATATTAAATAATGTAGTCATGATGTTTTATACCCGTAAAGAATAAGGTGGATGTTCATGGCTGGAATGCCTTTGATCATATGACTTCTAATAGATCAGGGGGTTAAACAACGGCACGGGTGGTTTGTAATCTGTCGTTAGTATTTAATTCGCAACGACCATGTTCTTCTAACTTAACAGTAAATTAATAACACAGCAGGAAGCGATAGAGCTCATCGGAGAGAGAGAGAGAAGAGCACTGTAAACTGACGGCTGTTTTATCAGTTTGAAGTTGTAAGTTCAACTTCTCCGTAGATATATCTTAGAATATTCCGCTCTCCTGATTGCTATGAGATTATATCTCCAGCTGGTGCTCAGTCTTAATCTATATATATAAAACTCAACTTGTGTGTCTGTGTGTTTAACTTTCTGGCACATCTCCTCCTAGCCAACAAATCGTAGAACCACAAAAAATGGGTCACTTAAAGTTTAGGCGAATGAAAACTGAACTGCGCTATTTCTGTTCCGAAATTCATCTCGCAAGTGCAAAAATCAATAATGTGTTTGTTTAGGCCTTATCCCATGCATTGAATAGTGAACATTACTCAGTCAGCTGTTTGACGTGAACTGTGTTCACCATGCGTGCAAGCATGCGTAAATTGCATGAAAAATAAGACATCAAGAATCGTCGTAAACATCGTAGAAATTCGGCAAAGAAATGAATTTTCGGGATGTAGCCGGGAGGGTTTTTTCGTATTAATCGTTTGGACTTTGTGAACACATACCAATTGTTTTCATAACATTTTTAACGCTTTGAATTAAATGTGACCATTTTGCAAAGCCGGGCAATACTGCTAGTTCTACATATATTTTCTTTTTTCTTTACAGATAGCTGCCAATATTCACAGAGTTTCAAGAAGGCCAAATCGGATTGGTCCCTGTCATCGCGGCAGCGAAGTTTCAAGGCGTTCCATGCTGTGGACTGCGGCCGACTATGTCTGGCGGATGCGACTTGCCAAGGGTTTTGTTTCCAAAAGTGGGGTCAACAAACATGCACACTGTACGGGGTAAAAAGTCACCAGAGGGCAGGTCAAGTGAAATGCAAGGTCGCAAATGAATCGTGCTACATTCGGGTGGATGACTGCGTCGATGAGTAAACTATTCCGAATTTGCTAATGCAAACGTCTATAAGTATGTTTTCTGATCATGTGTCGTCGTGCAGAATATAACGTATCACGTTCCTTCAATATATATATATTTTTTTATATATATATATATATACGAACACAATAGCATACGAATGCGCATATGTGCTCGTGTGTGTATAGCTGTTGAGTGCGCATGCGCGACGTTTAACAAAAGTGGGCACCGGTATTATCAGCACTTACCATATATTTCCATCGATAAATTTATAATTCAGAAATTGTTTTTTTTTTCTGCTTCGTCATCATTGCCTTCGTCATCAGCACCATCACTACCATCATCATCGTCGTCATCGTCATCATCATCATCATCATCATCATCATCATCATCATCATCATCATCATCATCATCGTTATCATCTTCATCATCGTCATCATTAAAGGACAAAACCGGATGATACTTTACAGTATCAATTTCGTTTGTCGCTTGTAAGAAATTTTTTCAAACTTCAAATGCTTGACTTTATAAAACCTACCTGAAGCCTAATTGAGGAATCCTGATGAAACAGGTATAAAAGCTGACCAACATGATAAGAACCGCAAGGTTGTTTGGTAGAAATAGCAGCAAAATCTGCATTCAGATTACATCCTACCGCATTGAAAAACAATACAGACACATTGAATAATCTACGAAGAAAAATAGGATAACCAATGATGGCTCGTCTTTGAGCCTGGTTTACTTGGTTTGAGCTGAACTGGGCCTAAACAATAATAATAATAACGATTGATAGATATACATGGTTATCCATCCCCGTTTTTGATTGGACAATTTGGGGTGAATCATTAAACATACAATTGACAGACAACTTCGTTGGATCATGTAGCTTCCATGAATGATACCGGATCTTGCCAGAACTATGAAACTTGAAACTATTTTGGCCACTAAGAGAATGTAACATTCGAGTTGTGACTCAAGATTTGTTTCTTGCCTGTAATGTACAAATAACCAAAATGCCATTTTTAGACAGATGTTGCAGCACTTACTCACTTAGGCAGAGATTCTACGTTTTCAGATGATCCTCAATGTCAATGAGGACATGATTTTATGCATTGACATCCTAAAATGGTCATGGAATCTAGGAGGAAAATATCAAGTTTAATATTATAGGATGTGTCACACTCAAGAATGAAATATGTTTGCTGTATGTACACGTGATCAATAATTAATTTGTAATTAATTCTGAGTATGTGATTTTATTATTATTATTATTATTATTATTATTATTATTATTATTATTATTATTATTATCATTATTATTATTATTAAATAGAATGAGGCGGAGATCTGACAGAATCGTTAGTAGTCTGGACGATATATGCTTAGCAGCAATTCGTCTGTCTTTACGTTCTGAGTTCAAACTCCGCTGAGGTCGACTTCGCCTTTCAGCTTTTCGAGGTCGAAGAAAATAAGTTCCAACGAGCAGTGAAATTGATGTAATCGACTTACCCTTCTCCTCAAAAATATTCAGGCCTTCTGCCTGTAATAGAAACAATAACTAAATAAAACAAAGCAGTGAGCAAGCAGAATCGTCAGCGCGTCGTTCAACACAATCGTTTTAGCGACACATCTTTTGGCTCTTTTTGTTATAACTTCAAATGCCGCTGAGGTCGACTTTGTCTTTCAGCCTTTCAGAAATCGATAAAATAAGTACCAATTGACCAGTGGAGTGGATCTGATCGACATGCTACCCAAACCTAAAGATTGTTGTCGTTGCCCATAATTTGAAGCAATTATTACTTAAAATGACTTTTTAAAATTTTATTCAAAAAGGGCAGCCATATATGAAGCTACTTTCACGTACGTAATTAATTCATTATAAAAACATATATACTGTAATATATACATTCTTTCAAGCTGAGGTTTCATTCCTTTGCTACTCCGAGTTTCTCATACGTTCTTCACTTTTTTAAAAATTTGATACCAAAAAGGAATGAAGCATCAGCTTCAAAGGAATGAATAAAGTCAACTTTATGTATTGAATATTTTTTTCTTCATTCATCTGTACGTCCAAAGCAACACACACACAGACATATACGCGCGCGCGCGTAATCGGCAGAAGTTACAGAGTGACTTAAAAGCCAAGGATTTGTTGCATTGACATTTAGCAAGTTGGTTTCAAATCATATGGATTGCATTTATATAGACTGAGTTATATAATAATTATAATTTCATTGGATTGTTCTAGAAAAATAATTATAAAAGCAATTATAATGTCACGTGAATAATGCATATTTTTTCAGCAGTTCAAAAAATAAGTTATGTGTATGTATAAAGGGCAAGTTTACGAAAATAAACAAAAGACGAAGACAGGTGGTGTACAAAACAAACAGATGTATTAGTATAGCGCTCAGGAATAGAAAAAGTCTTTTACGTTTCGAGCCTACGCTCTTCTACAGAAAGGTACTCAGAAAAAAACAAGGAGAGAAAAAAAGGGGAGAAGTGTATGTATATATATATATATATATAAAATAGTGTACATTTAAACACAAGAGAAAACTACTTTTAATAGGTAATTTTTACACGCTAGAAGAAGCAGTCAAAACGACCAAAACCACATTTTGAGAGCAATTTTCGAAGGGAATGAAAAATAAAAACTTTTACCTTGTTACTTTTTTACGGTCATACCTAGGTTTCAGATTATTTTAGCAAATAAAATAATTTGCAAGGCGAATCCTCATCAGTAACCGCGCCTTAACAATTAACATATAATTTAGAGACAAATAACAAGTGTCTCATCATTATATATTATAATTTTTCGAAATTCACCGCGCAAGAGAAATACCGAACCGAACTTCGAAAAGCTGAAATCACATTCGTAAAATTATATAGGGTGGTGAATATTTACACACGTGCGCGCGCGCGAGAGAGAGAGAGAATGATGAAAAGTTCTTGGATTTAAGAGTGTCGCGAAAAGCCTGGCTGAAGGCCCAACCTGAATTGTTTTACAGGGCTTGGAATAACTGAAGGACCACTGCAATAAGTGTG
This sequence comes from Octopus sinensis, assembly GCF_006345805.1. Classification (NCBI taxonomy): domain Eukaryota; kingdom Metazoa; phylum Mollusca; class Cephalopoda; order Octopoda; family Octopodidae; genus Octopus; species Octopus sinensis. The sequence continues at coordinate 34,108,399 of NC_043001.1, read as the reverse complement.
TGAATTTGAGAGGGGAATATGTTGGATAAATTCATTAACTGATCATACTGTATTTTCTTTTACCCAAAGCCAGGAACTTTTCAGCACCCCCTCATATGTATGTATGTATGTATGTATGTATGTATGTATGTATGTATGTATGCGTGTGTGTGTATGTGTGGGTGTGTGTGTGTGTGTGTGTGTGTGTGTGTGTAGTCGTTCAGTCATTGCCTTGAAAATTTAGTCTATCAATTCTTCCAGTACTTATTTTAAGATTGATATGCATTGTAAAGTTTTCTTTCTGCTACGGAACAGCAAAGTTACGGTGATATAAACGAACCGACACCGGTTGTTATGTGGCAAAAGAGAAACGCACATATACTACAAGCTTCTGCACAATTTCTGTCTGCCCAATTCCTTCATAAAACATGGTCAGCCCGGTACAACTGTAGAAGTCACTTGCCCAGCGTACTGCTCTGTGAGACTGAACCCGAAACCAAGAAACCGCGATGCGAGCTTCTTAATCACACAGCCCTAGATAAAGATTACAACCGTTCCATAACTTTAGATTTAATGTCGACAAAAACATTCATCAAATAGATTCTCCGTAAGCATTTTGTTTTCAAGAGATCGTTATTCAATAATATTCAGTGATGATGCTAGCATGATTTTTAATATTCGACTAGACCAGTGGTTCCTAACCTGGGATCTGCGGACGCCTGGTGGTCCGCAAAGGTAGAACTAGGGGTCAGTGAACTAAATTCAAAATTTCATATATATATATATATATATATATATAATATAGATATATATTATATATATATATATAAGAATAAGCATATTAAAAGGGTTCCGTAGGAAAACTCGTTTAAATAAGAATGTTGGGAAGTGGACTAGACATATTCTCAATGAAATACCCTTTGATCTGCCTTTTCATCTTGGGGAAGTGATGGGAGTCCGCAGGTGGTGAATAGGGCGGGTGCAGAAGCGATACCATGTTGTTATTGGCAAGAAACTCACGTGTAAGGAGAAAGTAAGGGTGAAGAATTCAATTCTTCGCGCTCCACAAACCCGGTCGCTTTCGCCGAATGTCCTCCCTCAAACACTTGAAAACGCTACAGTAGAACTCTCTGGTGACGATCTGGCCCTGGGGGACGAATTTTCGAAGCACAATACCACATTTCCGAGGTTGAAGCTCGTGGTAGGTCTTCCAGATCACGCATTGTCTTCCGGGGACTTCTTTCGTTTTTGAAGCGCCCCCACCACTCGAAACATTGCGTACGACCCATTGCCTCGCCGCCGTAAGCTTTCTGAAGTATGCTCAATGTCTCTGTAGCAGACTTTTCAAGGTTAAAGCAAAATTTCACGTTGGCTCTTTTGTTCCCGTCCATGACGAAATCGCAGCATATACGTGATCACATAAATACAAATTTCACAACTTACGAAGTAAACACAGCGATGTCACTCGGCACACTGCCTCATGAAAGTCACTGCTAACTCTCACTGCGAACGTAACCGTGTGCTGCCATCTGTTGGTGCGCTACTGAGCTAGTCCGGCTACTTTTGATACCACCTCGAATATGCTAATATGTCTGTGTACATGTCTCTGTGTATGGGTGATTTTTAAGTTCTTTTGTATTGGACGTATGTTCCTATCTTTAAGACAGCCCGAACTGACTTATAACCCCACCTGACCGTCTACTAACACTCGGTTCAGTGTTCTCTTCACACATACATACATACATACATACATACATACATACATACATACATACACACACACACACACACTCACACACACACACACATAAGGATATGATTATTTGTTTAATATTATTGGAGATGGCAGTCGCCAGTAAGCAGGGTTCTGCTGTGGTACGATATTACATTATGGAGTGGAATAGATCACCTCATGGTCTTAGCAAACAAAATGGAAAAGGCGTTGCTCCGGAGGAGATACGCTTATTTTTTTAAGAGCAAGAAAGCGGCGGAAACCTGCAGGAAGACATGGGCTGAGTACAGAGAGGATGCTGTTAAGGAACGTATGTGCCAGAAATATTTTTCAAGATTTCGATCGGGAAATATTTCAGTCCAAGATGCACCATGCTCTGACCAGCCTAAAGATTAATACAAATCCCCGTTATACGACCAGAGTGATCGCAGATATTCCCCAAATATCCAAATCAATTGTTGAAAACCATCTACATTAATTTCGTTACGTCAGCAGGTTCGATGTTTGGGTCTCACATCAATTGAATGCAGTTAACCTCACCGAACGGATTTCCATCTACGATTCGTTACAGAAACGTGAAGAAAACGATTCTCTTTTGAAGGGAGTGTTGATAAAGACAGGAAATTCTTTGAGTAGGAAGTAATGGATCTGCCCATAAGATGGCAGAAAATACTGGAACGAAACGGTAATTATATCATTGATTGAATAGATAGCTTTGTGTTTAAAACTTGTATTATTTTCGCTTAAAAAACCGAACAGACTTTATGTCCAACCCAATGCTTGCAGTTTTCCCTTGATACTAAAAAGATGTCCAGTCTTTGTTTATGTAGTCACTCTGTCTGCTAAAAGCGGCAGCTAAAATTCCCTCAGACTACATTTTAGTCTCTTAAAAGAGAAATTACATACTGAGCAATGGATACAGCTTAAAAATATGATGATCATTGCTGAAATATCTTTGACCATATATAAATATCCTGTCATAAGATAGAAGCCGATGACGGGAACAGGACACGAACAGACTGATTTCAGAGTTCGCAGTCAGTAATCCAACCAACACGGCCATCGGCACTCTGCTATATCCGTAAAGAGAGAGAGAGGAGAGAGAGAGAGTTGAGATCTGAGAAATTCAGAGGATTCTAAGAAAATGATAAGCAGATGTGAGAAAACTTCATAAACAACCTATACTTGTCTTTCCTGTTTGCCTAGAGGATTAATTTTATGGCAATTTAATTTGTACCACTCCAATTAACGGTTAATTACGAATTAACTTAATTAATGATCATACTTGAAATCCTTTGACTAAAATCAGAAGAAAAAAATAAAAGCTTACTTTTACAGTTTATTCATATGTAAAGATGTTTTGATTCTTTCTACTTAATTTCTATTCCCAACACACTCCTCTGATTTTTTTCTTCCCCCCACCTCTCTCTATCTCTCTATCTATCTATATGTTTGTGTATCTTGCCCTCTCTGTCTACCTCTGTGTGTGTGTGTGTGTGTCTGTCTGTCTGTCTCGCTCTCTCTCTCTCTCTCTCTCTCTCTCTGCGTATCTCTCTCTCTATCTCTCTGTATGTGTGCGTATCTCTCTCTCTATCTCTCTGTATGTGTGCGTATCTCTCTCTCTATCTTTCTATGTGTGTGTGTGTGTGTGTGTGTGTGTGTCTCTCTCTCTCTCTCTCTCTGTATGTATGTCTCTCTCCCTCTCTCTCTCCCTCTCACTCTCTCTGTATGTGTGCATATATGTGTATACATTTTTTTAAATTTCATACTTTCTCCCACGCATACATGGCTATATAGTGATGTTCTCTTCCTCCTATTTATTTACATAGTCATACTTACACATGATACACACTCACAAACATACGCACGCACGCACACAAACACACACACACACACGCACACATATATACTCTTTTACCTGTTTCAGTCATTTGACTGCGGCCATGCTGGAGCACTACCTTTAGTCGAGCAAATCGACCCGGGACTTATTCTTTGTAAGCCTAGCACTTCGGTCTATCGGTCTCTTTTGCCGAACCGCTAAGTGACGGGGACGTAAACACACCAGCATCGGTTGTCAAGCAATGCTAGGGGGACAAATACAGACACACAAACATACACGACACACTTATATATATATATCATATATACTATGAGCTTCTTTCAGTTTCCATTTACTAAATCCACTCACAAGGCTTTGGTCGGCCCGAGGCTATAGTAGAAGACACTTGCCCAAGATGCCACGCAGTGAGACTGAATCCGGGACTATGTAGTTGGTAAGCAAGCTACTTACCACACACCCACCAATGCACACAAAAACCAATCAACCAATAACGTTCAAACTTGGTATGAAAGATCCTTATACTCAGATGTAGGCTGTCCTCAAATTTGAACCTACATTCTTTTAAAGGATAGGACACGATATGATTGTATGTGTTAATTTGACGCCCGGTTTTATATATAAAAATGAATGCGTGTCGTTTTTACGTCCATGTCTGTATGACAGAGTGCCGCTTTCATGAATAATAATAATAATAATAATAATAATAATAATAATAATAATAATAATAATAATAATAACAATAACAATAATAATAATAATAATAATCAGGAAAGTAATAGATAGCTGAAAAGAGCGAATATCATGGAACCATAGGCTGCAGGTAGTAAGCCCACTACGTATGCAAGACAGCAGGAGCTCCAACAAGATCTGTGATAAAAAGATAATAATAATAGAAAATGGGCTACAGCAAATATTCTGCTCAATACCACAGTTTTGCTTGTCAGTTGTTTGACCTTAACCAGTTGAGCATGTCCCTTAACGGCTGACGATGTGTGCATCTCTCATCACGAGCAGAAGTAGTGAGGAGCATCGTAGAATGCACCATCCTAAGGCAGATATAGAAGGACTTTACCTGCCTTGAAAAATGGGTGGCCGTGGACTTTTTACAATTGGAATTAACAATGAAGATTGCCATAATCGGCCTAAACACTATCTGAAAAACTCTGATGACTGGATGTTAAAATTTGTTTTAAAGCATGAAAACAAGAAAGCATCATACTCAGTAACAAAACAGGCAAAGAAATATCTAAGTGAATTCCAAATACAACAAATTCCAGAATTAGACGTACTGGAAACAAGCACAGAAAAAGCTAAGCGTTTGAAAACTTGTGCTGTTGAAAACGTGGGCTAAAACTGCTGCCTTAAATATTCTTACTGATAAATGGCAAGGAAAACCTCTCAACAGCAAGAAAAACCTCTCAATAGCAAGGAAAACCTCTCAATGGCAAATACCCTAAGAGAGTTAATAATGCCGGCGTTGATAAAGCCCTTATCCATCCATCCATGGTTAATGTCTTTTGGTTTAAAATCAGAGTCAGAAATGTTTATCATAGCAGCCCAAGATCAATGCCTGTCTACAAGAGGTTACCAGACCAACGTCTTAAAGAACGGCAGTAGCCCAACATACCGTGTATATAAACAACAAAATGAAACTATTAGTCATCTTGTTTCTATGTGCACTCTTCTTATACCTACAGAGTATCACAACAGGCATGATAGAGCAGCACAGTATATTCACTGGGTAATTTACAAAGACTTGGACCTGCCCCATGGTAAAAACTGGAGCGAACACAAACCACCGGCAGTGCTTGAAAATGATCACATCTCACTCCTTTGAAATTTCACCGTTCAAACTGACAGAAAGATGCAAATAAGCCAGACATTATTTTCAAGGACTTCAGACAAAAATCATGCCTCCTTATCGATATGACTGTCCCAATCGACATAAATGTATCTGTCAAGACCTACCAAAAACTGAGCAAATATAAAGATCTTGAAATGGAAATTGGCAAAATGTGGAACCACAAGACTAAAACAATACCTGTTGTCGTAGGTGCCCTGAGAATGATAGCAAAATGGGGTGATTGCTGCTTAGTTCAGATATCAAGAAATCAAAAAATTGCAGAAAGTGCTCATGGGAACTGCCTATTTCCTACGTAAAATATTATCTATGTAATCCCCAAAATATTTTAATACATAGACAGTGTCAAAATAAGAAATATTACATTCCTAAATGTCTCCGAGAAATTTATACAGTAGCAGCACGATAAAGTGATGGTTTGTTGCCAACTTAATGTGGCAGTCCCAGGAAAGTGAAGGATGCTACTGCTATTTAGCCCCAGGAAACACCGTTTCCAGTTGTGTCCTTATGTTTTCAAACAAGGGAGATAAGCACCTCCACCGAGACATTTAGAAATGCAATATTTCTAATTTTGTATATCAGTAAATTTATTCCACTTGAAATTCTTTATGTTTTCAAAAGTAAATAAGCATCGACATCTAGCAAGCCAAGCTACTCCAGACTGATGAAGAGCAATGACTCAAAAACTAGTCTCTGAGTGCTGGCTTTGCTGGGTGGAAATGCTTATCTTCCCTGTTGGAAAACAAAAGGACACAATACGCTTGTGTCACATAGCCAACTGGAAACGGTGTTTCCTGGGGCTAAATAGCAGTAGCATCCTTCCCTTCCTTGGGACTTCCACATTCAGTTGATAACAAACCATCACTTTATAGTGTCAAAATATTTTAAAATTTACATGACAGCAAACACTTTTTACTGTCATTTTAACATCAGACTATCTTACAATCAAATTACTTTTAAAACAAACTTCTAAATTTACTTATGCTTGACAGACATTCGCTAGGGCAATACTCTGTGTAAAACCAAATAAATGGCACCCTAGTGATAACATCAAGTTGAACTTCTAACTTGTTGTCCCTTGAGGTTTCTGGGTGAGACTTGGAGTCAACTTGTACAAAAACAAAGCAAAAGCCAAACATATAATAATAACAATAGCACAATACTCAAAATGCTAGCTGAAAGACAGAGAAATTGGAACTGAAGCTTGCATTGTCAACTTACAGAAAAATGCCATCATATCTGAAGAGAGATTCTTCAGATTTGAGGAGACTGGTTGTCGCCAAACATCTAGATAAAATACCTCCTAACTAAATTAGCATGCATTAGCGAAATAATAATAATATTTGCAATTATAATAATGATAAAATAACAGTACTAATAATAATAATAATAATAACCATCAATTCTTTTACTGGCCTTAAAGCCCCAAAATGTTGGGGACAGTAGAAAGCTTGAAGTTATGTGGAATAATTTGAATAACATTAATTCTCAAAATATACTGAAGTCGTCCTCCCCTGTTTACTCTAAGAAATAAACATCTGAGATTTAAAACGATAGAGCATGTGTGTATGCATGCGTGTATATCTGTGTGTGTGTATGTTTGTGCGTTGTATGTGTGTATGTGTGTGTATGCACAGACACACACACATATATATATATATACACACACACACAAACATATATATATATATATATATATCCATACATACATACATGCGAGTGTGTGTATGTACATATATATATATGTATATAATACACACAAGCACACACAACACACACAGATATTTATCTTAGTCTGTCTCTCTACATATATATGTATATATATATATATTATATATATATATATATATACATATACATATACATATATATATATATATATATACATATACATATACATATATATATATATATATATATATATATATATATTATATATATATAGTATACGTTTCCCGTAAACGGTTGTGTGTGAAGTAGACTTTTGGATCTAGGAAGTGCGACAGTATCTGACCTTTACAGGTCAAGCGACTTCAAAGTCTTTGAATATTTCTCAATCTAACGAGGCCAAGTGAAACATTATGATTTTGCCTAATGTTTGAAATGTTAAGAAATGCAACGAGGAATCTCAGAGATTCTTAACACGCTTGTTATGACGCTGTTTATTTGGTTTTTTGCCAAAATAAATATTTTTGTTAAAATAGGCGGAACTGTAAAGTTATTTGTTTGCGTGTATGCGTATGTGTGGAGGCGTAATGGCCCAGTGGTTAGGGCAGCGGACTCGTGGTCGAAGGATCGCGGTTTCGATTCCCAGACCGGGCGTTGTGTGTGTTTATTGAGCGAAAACACCTATAAGCTCCACGAGGCACCGGCAGTGGGTAGCGTTGACCCCTGTTGTATTCTTTCGCCACAACTTTCTCTCACTCTCTGTTCCAGTTTCTTGAGTAATGCTGCGATGGACTGGCATCCCGTCCAGCTGGGATGAACACATACGCCACAGAAACCGGGCCCATGAGCCTGGCTAGGCTTGAAAAGGTTTATCGGTGTATGTGTACGTGTGTGAGTGCGTGTGCGCGCATATGTGTGCATATGCCTGAGTGTGTGTGCTCGCATGGGTGTCTGAACACGTTTAAGTTGATAGATAGATAGATAGATACATGCGTACGTACATACATAAATGCAGACAGACAGATCACACCCACGCCCACACACAAATACATATATATAGACACAAAACATCTATATCTTTATATACATGTGTGTATAAACGTTTTCATGTTTATGTATACATATATGTGTGTGTGTGTGTGTGCGCGCGCGCTCGTTTGTGTGTGTGTGTGTGTGCGTGAGGAGAGAGAGGAGAGTGAGAGAGATAATTTTTCTCCATGGCAAACCGTAGTAGGGGTACCTTTTTGCATGACAGCAATAGCCTAAACACATTTTAATTGATTTAAAGATTGTTTACTTCACACCGCTGGTTCACTCACGCCCCCTATATTTTGTTCCGGCCAAACAGCCGAAGCGCGCGATTAATAGATGATTGTACTTATTTCTTATAAGGAAGCTGCGTTCTAATCAGTTTAGAGTTGCCCCGCTTGGTATCTGGTGCTGAGGAGAGCACAAAATGTTCGAAATACATCTACCTGTCCATAGAGTCCGCTCTGAACTGACTTGGTTATGTTTGCACCTTTTGCATAAAGTGATCATTTCTTTTCTACCTGGCAAACCACAATGACAGTACTTTTTGCAGCTCAACTATGTCCTAAACATGGTTTAAACTGATCCAAGGTTTGTTTATTTTATAAGACTAATTCGCGCATGCCACTTATATATGTATTATAAATATATATATACTTTCACATATCTATATACATAAATATATATGTACATACATACAGACTACATATATATATATATATATATATATATATATATATATATATATATATACATATATATATTATACTTTCACATATCTATATACATAAATATATATGTACAACATACATATATATATATATATATATATATATACTTTCACATATCTATATACATAAATATATATGTACATACATACATACATACATATAGATATATATATATAATATAACATATATATATATATATTATATATACTTTCACATATCTTATACATAAATATATATGTACATACATACATATATATATATATATTATATATATATATATATATATATATACTTTCAATATATATATACATAACTATATATGTAATACATACATATATATATATATATATATAATATATATATATATATATATATATATATACTTTCACATATCTATATACATAAATATATATGTACATACATACATACATTATATATATATATATATATATATATATATACTTTCACATATATATATCATAAATATATATGTACATACATACATACATACATACATACATACATACCATACTACATACATACATACATATATATATATATATATTATATATATATTACTTCACATATTTATATACATAAATATATATGTACATACATATATATATATATATACTTTCACATATCTATATACATAAATTATGTACATACATACATGTATGTATGTATGTATGTATGTATGGGCGGACAAGGCGGACCGTCACCACGCCCACTTCCATGTTTTTTGCTTTGTGTTTTTTTTTTTCTACAGAAACCCATGTTTTCGGCAACGGAGATTACGAATTGTAAAAATATGGTATTTCAAAATTTCCATATGAACACCAATCGCTACCCACCCCCAACCCCAAATTTGTTCATTTTTTTCACTTTTTTTCTTAATTTCTTTTGGCGAAATACGTGGGAAAAAACGGAGACTGTGATATTCTGAAAAAAAAAAAATTTTTCAAATTTCGTTTTTTCAAAGAAAAACAAAACAAAAGTAACCACTCCCCATCCCTCGTGAATGTACGCTTATACAGAATGTTTTAAATCTTTTCGGTAATTGCGCATGCGTAAGGGTTTTCCATTCAATAGACTTTCAGTCTCTCCACATACTGACAAACTCTACATACTTTGTAGGTATTCTTACATAAGTGTGCCCCCTCTATTTTGTTTCCTCATAACTTTCAGAAAAATGGATATTTATTAATAAAAGTTTCTACATATATTCTTCGCACAGTGTAAATTCCGATTACATCGGAACTTTTTAGAAAAGTTTTCCGAACAGTGGTGAGAGGGGTTTCGGAAAATTCCCATATCGGCTTTGTTTCTTCGCAAAATTTTCTACAAATACGATTCAGACAGCGCAGATTTTGATTATATAGGAAATGCGATAAAATAACGAAAGACAGACAGATACTATAAAATAATGAAAGAAATATACAATCAATCTACTCACTTTTCTGCAAAGATTTCTATTAGAGAAATTTCGCCGGGTAAAATGAGACTTGCTGTGACAGAAAGTGAAATTAAAGTGTTCATTTTTTTTTTTTCTTTTTTACAACTGAATATGTTTTTTTCTACAAAACGAAACTTGAAATTTACAAAAAATATGAGTCGTGCATTTGTTTGAGTTCAAAATCTATATAGCTTACCTATTTGGACAAGTAAATGATCAAATTTTCTATTGGGGTACCTCTTTTTGTCAAACAGGACACTATCCGATACCCTTGGCAAAAATCAGCATTTCAAAACTTCAGTTTTACCCCTACACCACCCTCAACCCATTTTCTGCATGTTTCACGTTTTTCAGAATTTTTATGGGGCAAAATACGTAGAAAAGTTTTTTTTTTGCGCTATCGGAATTTAACGATTTTGCAAAAAAAAAATTTTTTTAATTTATTTCAATTTCATCCCACCCCTCAAAGTTGAAGTATTTTTTTGGTTCAAGAGTGGTGTGTCAATCTTTGCAGTTTATGAAGTGTGAATGTGAAATCACCAGAAAGATTGCGAGGTGCACCAGTTGTAGGGACTTTGAAGATTTTAACTGCATGTTAATCAATGGTCAAGAAGGTGTAATATAAGTCAGGACACTCCATAAAACTGGCAATCTTATATTGAACTGTTTCAACTGATAGCAATATACTTTAACAGGAATTTTCTTACAGATTCGGAATCTCTGTAACCGAAAACGTGTGTTTCTGTAGAAAAAAAACAGAACGGGGTATGGTGAGGGTCCGCCTTGTCCGCCTTTATATGTATGTATATGTAAATCTATATATACATGTGTGTATGTATGTGTACACGCACACACACACACATATATATATATAATATTATATATAAAAAATACAAAAATGGGACAAGAACGCAAAACATCCAGATAGACGATACAAAGAAAACAAGGACGTTTTCTTTCCTCAGTCGAGTTCCAGATTATCTTTGCAATTTCAGCTGGTTATACTGGAGGTTGCTCTAATCTGGCCAGCCCCAAGGAAAAACTAAGCTAAGAGCATTGGATTCCTTGGAAGAAAGCTGCAAATGTGTATGAAAACAAGGACGGAAAAAAAAAACAGAGAAATGGTATACAAATACAAATAACAGGACATAACAACAGGTGTCTTTCGACTAAAGACGAATTAAATTAAGCTGGCGTGTGTGGAAGTAAAGCCTTACGGGGGGGGACATAGGATTTGACAGGCACAGGGAGAAATACAGATTTTGCATGGATGGTAGTCGAACCAAGAAAGAAAGGTCAGGCTTGGCCGAGACCGGTCACGTGGGGAGAGAAGAGAGAGAGGTAGAGACAGAGGGATACAAGAATTAAGGAGGGGGAAGATAAAATGAAAGGAACAGAGTGAAGTGAAAGAGGAGGGAAAGTGAGCATGAAGAGAAGGCCAGGAAATGTGAGAGAGGGGAAAACGAAAGAACGAAGAGTGGAATGAACGAGGTAAGTATGAAAAGGTTGATAGAAAGAAGGAAAAAATGAAAGAAAAGAAAGAATAATAGAGTCGTACAAAATTTATATATACATACATACGTACATACGTACATACATACATATAAGAGGGCAAGGTGTACGTACACCGCTATAATTTTTAATAGAAAAAATACAAAAATGGACACGAACGCAAAACATCCAGACAGACGATACAAAGAAAACTAGGACGAGTCATTCGGAGTTTTCTTTCTTCAGTCGAGTTCCAGATTATCTTTGCAATATATATCTATATATATATATAACTGTAGTTGTGTGAGTGTCTGTCCCCTTCGATTTAGATTCCTAACTCCTCCCACATTTTGCGGTGCAGTTTAACCAAATTCGGGTATCTTATAGTCGTGATTCATATCGAGCCCGTCTGAGTATTAGCGCGCGTCTACGATGAGTCTACGATTTTAAAAATAATTTAACATCATTTTTTATTCCATTTTAATGCATAATTTTTCGTGTGTCGATGGCGGCGGAGTTGGCGTCCATGGTCACACCTGCACCTGTTTGCTTCTCTCCCTTCTTCCCTCCCTCGTGAAGCTGTGGGGAAGGGAGTGTAAGGAAATCAACGTCGTAAAGCGTTGTCAAGGAGACCAGCGTTCTTTTAGAACAACGACTTCATGGCTTGAAGACACCAAAACAGAAATGGCTAAGAAAGCCCGAATTGGCATCTATAAGGGAAGTAACTCTCTAAAAATGCTTATATAGTTATTTCCCTTACAAACCCGAGCAACGCCGGGCGATACTGCTAGTATCTTTATATATAAAAGAGAGGTTGTGTGCTGTCTGTCTCCTACGATTTAGATTCCTAACTACTCCCACATTTTGCGGTGCAGTTTAACCAAAACCGGGTATCTTATAGTCGTGATTCATATCGAGCCCTTCTGGGTATTAGCGCGCGTCTACGATGAGTCTACGATTAAAAAAAAAAATTACCATCAATTTTTCCCATTTTTAATGCATTTTTGGCATATATAAGGGAAGTAACTCTCTAAAAATTTATTATTAAATCGCAGAACGTAAAAAGCTACAGTAACACCCCCCCCCCTTGTGGTTAGCCATATTAAGATGGCTATTATACTGTACATCTCTAAAAATGCTTATATAGTTATTTCCCTTACAAACCCGAGCAACGCCGGGCGATACTGCTGGTATATATATATATAGTGAAAATAAAGTCACCAAAACACAAGATAAATAATTCAAATGATTTATTTGTATACAATTCTTGAATAATGTAAAGCTTTTCTTGTTATTTAAACATTTTGTATTTATTTATACAAAACTAGGATAAAAAAAAAAAATTGTATAATTGCAGATCGTTCCACATATTTTGTACATTTGTACTATTTTACAGTATTATGATTAATAGACAATTAGAAAATAAATGGTTTTTAAATGTTATTCATATTTTTAAATAAAGAAAAAAATTTCATGTTGTCATAATTATTGTTATCACTGCTATCAACACTGTCCCCATAATTTTCACATTTACTTTTTATACTGCAATTGGTTAGATTCGACTGAATGGACCAGCGGACCACGTCTTGTTCCAGTGCCTCAGGTTCGGTATGGTTTCTATGGCTGGATACCTTTCTAGCATCATCGATTTTACTGAGCATACTGAGAAAAGAATATACAAAGGCTGCCTAGTGTGTGTGTATGGGTGTGTGGTGTGTGTGTGTGTGTATGAGTGTGTGTGTGTGTGAGAGAGAGAGAAACATGTTTAACTTCAGTGAAGGGAAAATAAAATGGTATAGATTTTTTTCCTTGGTACAAATCCAGTTCCAGAGAAGTAGAAGTATATCTGGTTGAGTCAATGTGAATATATAAAAGGGTAAAAGGCCATATCAGTGTTGGAGGGATCTGAAATCAGAATATAAAAGGACATGGTTAAATCCATTAGAGAAAAGACCCAAGAAAACTTGTGTTGATCGGCATCAAAGAAGAAACAGTTAAAACTGGAATTAATTGGTTAGTTATGAAGAAAGGTTTTACAGCTGGATGCCATTCCGAACACCAACCAATTTACAGTGTGGAGGAAATAGAAGTACAAACCTTTAAAAAAAATCAGCTTTCCTTCATTTAATTTTCAAAAAGTAGATCCGTTCAAATATCACATCCAATCCCAAATCTTTGAACTTTGGAGCATAGTCATTTTCATCAATTTCTTCAATGCTGCACATATCACCTTTCAAATAGAAATATATATCAAATACATAATAATTAATATATGACAGCTGATACACTGAACTTGCCTGGTTAAGCATTTCAAAGTGAAACCAAGTTTTGAAATACATCATGTTGTAGCTTGAAGTAATTTTGGTTATTTAAAATAGCTATACAGTTGTACTTGCTGCGTAATACTTGTTGATGATTAAGAATATTGCATGGTTCACCTACAACTTAGAAGTTCAAAATCACACCATTCTGACACATTAGTTGGTCCTATAAGGAACAATATGGAAGTTGGTTTTTCTTTTTATTATTATTTGTTGGGTTAATAACCATTACTATTAAATACTACAATGTTCCTTGCTTAGCTTTAATGTGAACACTATTAAAGTATTCAGATATTCAAAAATAAATAGTTGATTATCCTGATGACCTTAGAGAGGGTGTTTTGTAAAAATCAGAGAAGACAGAATCATGATAAAAGAGTAAAATGTACTCTGAGTTGAATTTGAGCAGGAAATTTAGTAAAGAAATATGAGAATGATTATTGTATTGGTATAGTTCAGTTGTGGGCAAACTGTGACCCACGGGACTTTCTGAATGGCATGCCTAATAAAAGATTATGATGAACATTTTTAGTTGAGTTGCCCACCTGATGTTGAGGTATGTCTCATGTGGCCCACTTCCAAAATAGCTTGCCTTTGTTTAGAATAGTTGAAAATCAGTCTTTTTCAATCATTATATGAATTTGGGTCATCTTTAATAGATGAATTGTGTTGATAAAAACTGAATATTTTAGGTAGATAGTGAGGGTCACTATAAAGTTTGTAAAAATTTTTTAATGAATTGGGATTTGATTTTTAACTGGAGAAAGAAAACCAAAACCCATGACAATTGTTAGTAACGTTCAAAGAAAATAGGAGATAATTTCAAGAAATTAGGATTAATTTCATAGAAAATTCAATCTTTATGCTTCAGGGAAAATCTTTACTTTGAAGAGTAACTTTTATATACTTACCATATAAATTTTGGATATCCTCTTCAGTAACATTGTAGGGGGGACCTGAAGAAACATGAAGATATAAATCATTATTGAATGAGATATGCTAAATTTCTTACATGAACTTGTGAATTTTGTCTCCTTATTCTATATATATAGCTTTACATGTAGTTTTCCATATCAATGGTATGTTTTAGGAAATTCTGATTAAATAGGAGTGAATTTGGTAGACAGTAACAATGCAGAAGTATGCCATATACATATATCATAATCATTACCATTATCACTTTGTGTCCATTTCCCATGCTTGCATAGGTTGTGTGGTGTGTATTTGTGTCTCTCTATTCGACAGATGCTGTTGGCTTGTTCATGTCTCTGTAACTTAGCAGTTCAGCAAGAGAATGGTACACTAAATACACTAAACTGAAAAATAATTACTGGGTCAATTCCATTTGCTAAATCATTCAAGATGGTGCCCCAGAACAGCCAGAGTCCAATGACAGAAACCAGCAAAAGAGTCAAAGGAAAAGGAGTCTATGTGTGCTCAGCTGTGAAGAGATTTAAGGCCTGGTTATTTCACTCTAGTCCCATGAGGAGTAGATGAAGAGGAAATTTTTCTCTTGTTGTTTGTTGTCCTTAGTTAGTTAGTTAGTTAGTTAATTTCGCTCAAAAGCAAATAGCAAGGCCATGTAGGGGGACATGGAGTTAAGTACAGGGTGGTGTTCATGTAAAGAATTCAGGCCACTTGAGGTCCAGGGAGGCTTTGAACAAAGCGGTCGTCGACATCTTCACCATCTCGTCTGGCAGCTTGTTCCACGGATCCGCAACCCGGACGGAGAAAGCTCCTCTCCTTCGATTGAGATGAAATCGTCGCAGGTAGAGCTTTTCGGAATGACCCCGCAGCCGACGCTCCGGAGCAGGAGGGAAGAACAGCTCTTTCGAGAGGTTACACTTCCTGCTTATGATGTTGTGGGCGAGAATGAGATCACCACGGCGGCGGCGTTTTTCAAGAGAATAAAGGTTGAGCGTCCTCAGCCTTTCTTCGTAGGACAAATTTTTGAGACCATGAACCATGCGGGTAGCCAGCCTCTGGACTCTTTCGAGATGCTGTATGTCTTTGAGGAGATAAGGAGAAGAGGCTTGAATCCCATACTCCAATATGGGTCTCACCAGCGTGACATAGAGTGGTAGGAATATGGCTGCTGTGAGTATTCCGAATGACCGTCGAATCAAAAACAGAATTCCGCGCACTTTGTTGGCAGCATGGACGCACTGGGCCGAAGGCGAAAAGGAGGAATCCACCAAGATACCCAGGTCCTTTACCTGATCGGTCCTCTCCAGCAGCAGACGACCCGGCTCGAAATCAAGTTGAGTTGCAGGAGTAGAGCCGACAGGCAGATGACAGCACTTTGACACGTTCAGACACAGGTCCCAATCGTTAGACCACTTCCAATTTGGTGGAGGCATCGACGAAGATCCTCTATACTACCGCGAGGAGCGACCAGTTTGATATCGTCGGCAAATAGAAGGGTGTGTTGCGTGAGGTCGTCGGGCAAGTCATTTATGAAGACTAAGAACAACAAGGGCCCAAGCACTGAACCTTGAGGCACGCCACTGCTCGCACTGGAGACGTCGGACCGCGAACCATTAACTTGAACTTGGAAGGAGCGATCTGAGAGGAAGGCACCAACCCATCGTACAATATCCGGATGGAAACTATATGCTTGAAGCTTGACAAGTAGTAGTCCTTGCAGTCGTACGTAATACTGAACACACTGTGTGGTATACATGCAGCTCTTACAGGGTACTTTACTGCCATAGTTTTGCTATTTAAAAATGCATTGTTGTTATTTAGCTTCAGGTTTGCCTCTGATTACGCAGACAAACCTATGATATTATCAAAGACATTCCAGCAATTTGCATACAATATTTAGGAAATGTGGCATCTTGAGGAAGTGTCTACAATCATAGTCTCAGATTGACCAATGCTTTTCAAATTAAATTTGGTAAATAGAAATTATACAGAAGCAAGTCTCCCACCACCACCAACACCATCGCTGCCTTTGCATCATGGATACAATCCATCTAATATTGGAACCCTTCTATGCAGTCTTTGTCTACCCTATTTCACTTTTTAACCATTTTGTCATAAGTGTGTGTGTGTGTGTATCTTCATATTGATACCATTAGTGTTATGGTAACATTGTTTATATACTACATAAGACGAAGTGAAGCAGCTTGGTAATTCCATGTGTGAAAACATGGAATAAAGTTCCTTACTTGGAAATAAGAGTTGACACCAGGAAAGGTATGTGGCCATAGAAAACCGCCACAAAATGTCTCATTCCACCCATGCCAGCATGGAAAAATCAAGTGTAATAGTAATAATGATGATAATGGGGTATGATTTGAGGTGGATTTGGTTGCTATTTCTAGCAGATTATATGACCACATAAAAGTTCCCTCATTGGTTCATGCATGCATCCATGTATTTAAGCATACTGTTCTGTTTTTAAACGCAGTGTATATTTTGCACATTCACTGCACATATTCACTGTGTGTATATACTGTACATACCATGCTTCTACTTATTTCTTTCACTTGGGACATTTCTTTCACATTGTTCAGTCTTATACTTTCATTATTTCAACTCATTTCTCCTCCACCTTCCTATCTCTAATCATAGACCATTGCATGAAATTTTTCTCAGTCCTTGCCAAATTTTCTTTTTAACAATTTTAACCATTCCATTAAAGCTCCCTACCTACTTCCCTCACACTATCTCTTCTCCAAATCCATCTTTGTATTTATTTTATTCTCTAAATTCTCCTTTTTCTACAGTCCATTCATAATTATATCTCACCACTTCCCTTCCATTTCAACTGACCTGCCTCTTGCTAATACTTTTTACCACTCTTCACCCTCACTTTACTTCCTAACACATCACTCTATTTCCATAATTCACACATTGTCCTTTTCCACTCCTCTGACCATACGAACACCCTACACTGCTCTGTCCCTTCTTTCCCATTCATTTTTCTGACACTGTGCTATCAGCCTCTCTATTCTGTATCCCCAAAGAAGGGCAACTGTCTGAAACATTGGACCTTTCAATCCTCATAGTAAATCAGCTCATTGTAACTTGATATATTTTTTGTCCATCAACTTTTATGAAATAATGTTTGCCAATGTAGACCACCAGTTTCTTTAGATTCCAGGTTCTATCTAATACTAGCAGTATAACCCGGCTTTGCCCAGGATTAAGTTAGGATTATTAATCTAATCAAGTTCTTTATTTCAAACTAAACTAAGTAACATCGACATCAAATTTGGGTGAAATCCGTTGAAATTGGTTTATATATATATATATATATATATATATTTGCAACACACACACACACATACGTATGTACACCTATTGCATACATGTTCAGGTATTTGTGTGTGTTCCCCATATATCAGCAAAACACTTTTTTCCTCGATGCAAAAAAAAAAATCAACTAGAAGGGGACTTAACTCCTGTTTGCAAACAATGGATATTTCTCTGACTTGAAAATTGTTAAAAGTTTTGGTTGAAAATTTATTTTTACTGCTATTTGCTGGTGCCTCTGGGAAAAATAAGTTAACGAAAATACAGCTAGGGTCATAACGAATGTTCTCCTAAAATTGTAGCGACATGTGTGCTAATTTGTGGACGTGCATAAATTACATTCACGTACACACACACACACATCCTGCCTTTTATATATACAGATATCAACACTCATGTGAAATGTTCAAGACTAAATCTAATAAAAAAGTAATTAAGAAACACAAATAACTGCAAAAAGAAGGCAAGTAAACACTATATAATATACTCAAACATAAAATGGAGGATTTTTTTCTTTTATATTGTCCTTCAAAAATGAAAGGTCGTTGTTTTTAAGACTTTTTGGAAAGTGTTTCGTGTTTACTTAGAAATTTATATGAACTTCAATATAAGTGGTTCATATTTTTGTGAGGGATGATTTTCAAAGAAAGGAAAACCTCACCATATATTCAAGTGGTTATAGTGTATCAATCTTCATTTACCTGGAAATAATGAAGGGTCATACTGCATTGCGGCAATCATATAGTGACAGTCAGGGGAAAGTAATTCTCTTATCACCTGGGCATACCTAAATGCAACAACAACAACAATTATATTTTCAAAATGAAATATTTTCTCTTTATACTGTTGAAGTTCTGAGAAAAGAATAAAGAAAATAAAATGAACAAAACAACATAATTCAATTGCATTTTTTAAATACTTCTTATATTGGATTCAAATTTTGGCACAATGCCAGAAATTTCAGGGTTGGGGGTTAAGTCGATTACATTTGAAATCAGAACATAAAGACAGACAAAATGCTGATAAGCATTTTGCCAGCTTGTTGCCTTAAATATTTTCAATATCAAGAATAAGTACAAATTGAGTTGAGACATTTATAATGAGCATAAAGTGAGACTTGAACACACATATCTCTTAACTGCTGCCTTTAAGCATTAGTTAATTATGTTACTACAAACCACATTCAGTTTACCTAAGAGTGAAGGATTTAAATCTAAGGTCTTTATATGCATTATATGTCTTTTTAATACAATAACATGTTGTGAATCTGTGGTTTTGTCCTTTCAAAACATTTGTTAACAACTAAAAAAGGAGAAGTGGGGAAACTAAAATGGAAGTAATGTTGATGACAAATGGTACAGAATTTAGTTCCACCTGTTAAATTTTGGTTTCAAATCCTTCTGGTTTCCATTTTACCTTTCATTCTCTTGAACTGGAGTAAATTTAGTTGACTATATCCTAATGTTACAAATTTGTCCTATGGTACAAATTATTATTATTATTATCATTATTAAGGTAGAGAGCTGGCAAAATCATTAGCACACTGGACGAACTGTTTACAGGTATTTTGCCCGTCATTATGTTCTGAGTTCAAATTCCATCAAGGTCGACTTGGCCTTTCATCCTTTCAGGGTCGATAAAACAAGTACCAGTAAAACACTGGGGTCAATGTAATTGCTGCCCTTATGGCAAAATTTGAAGCCATTCTTTTATCATTATGGTAGCGAGTTGGCAGAATCGTTAGCTTGCTGGGCAAAATGCTTAGCGGTATTTCACCCGTTGCTGCGTTCTGGATTCAAATGCCACCAAGGTGAACTTTGCCTTTCATCTTTTCAGGGTTGATAAATTAAGTACCAGTCAAGTACTGGGGTTGATGTAATCGACTTAACCCTTCCCCCAAATTTCAGGCCTTGTGCCTATAGTAGAAAGGATTATTGTCATTACTATTATTATTATTATTATTATTATTATTATTATCATCATCATTATTATTATTGGGTGAGAAAGCAGTGCATGCCATCAAAATGACACTGGGGCACAATTATACGAAACCCAATATACCCATCATTACCACACGTCTGATAAATGTACACAGACATATGCATCACAACCACATGTGCGCGACATGGTGATCTTATATTAAGATAAATAGTGCACAACCTTGCAGGTGGAGCACAGTTAGAATTTGTTCAGGTTGAGTAGCCCATCCTGCTCAAAAGGCCCTTGAATAAGGTTTAAGGATGATGAACAAATAACCCCTGAGGTGAATTATTCAAACCCCAAAGAATTCCTCTCAACACATGGCTATGATGCTCCCCAACTACTTCTGCTCACAATCAGAGATGTACATATCATCAGTCACCAAGTGACATGCTCAACTGATTATACAAAGACAAAATATTATTATTATTACTATTACCATTATTATTATTTTTTTTAATTTTATTTTTTATTAAGGTAGCAAGTTAGCAGTATCATTAGCATACCGGGCGAAATGCTCACCAACATTTCACCCATCCTTACGTCCTGAGTACAAATTCCGCCATGGTCAACTTTGCCTTACCTACTTTTGGGGTTGATAAATTAAGTACCAGTGAAACACTGGGGTTGATGTAACTGATAAGTGCTCTGCTCCAAAATTTCACTATCCAAGGAGGTTTTCTTCTAATTAATCAATATATTACTATTATTAGTAGTATTATGCAACTAACATATATTATGTCCCCACCACTGTGTAATTATGTTGTCATTAAACAATTATTACTAACCTTATTCTGGTTTTGGGGATGATAGCAGCAAGAGCTCCTCGATCCCAAATAGCATTAAACTGCCCTTCAAAATCCCTGTGATTTAGCAGAAAAGAAAAAGAAGAAAAATTAATTGCAAGATTTATAACAATTGGTTGAAATGTAAAAGCACTTCTAATTATATTCTGGAAGAAAAGAAATAACCTATTTTTACTTCCTTTATTTTAGATGAAGTTAAAGGAAGGCCTTTAAGAAATCAGCGAACGTATTAAACTAAAAACCGGTGAACTAGAGGATGTAGCCAAGTTTACGTATTTAGGTAGTAAGATAGCGTTTTCAGGCAGCACCGACGAAGATATTAAGAAGAGAATAAGTAAGGCAAGGATTGCTTTTCACCTCTTAAAGAAAGTATGGAGCACAAGTGTAATTTCAATAAAGAACAAAATAAGAATTTTTAACGCTAACGTAAAAGCGGTGTTATTGTATAGGGCTGAGACATGGCAAACAACAGTTAAGTCAAATAAGCAAATACAATCATTCATCAACAGATGCTTGTGTAGTATACTTAAAATTAGATGGCCCGAACACATAAGCAATATGGAGCTATGGCAAAGAACAAATCAAGTTTCGATTAGGGAGCAAATATTTAAGAAAAAGTGGAAGTGGATTGGTAGCACAATTAGAAAAGACACACCAAATATAGCGAAAAATACTTTACAGTGGAAACCAGATGGATATAGAAGGAGAGGTAGGCCTAAGAACACATGGTGGAGATCAAAACAAAAGGAACTAGAGAAAGGGGGACATTCATGGCAGAGTATAAGTACAGAAGCGAAAAATTATGCGACATGGAATTCAACTATAAGTGGCCTATACTCCGCGTTGGAGGGCTAAAGGCATAAAGAATAAAGGAAGGCCTAGAAAGAATTACTGCAAGTGAAATAAATGTCAGAGATGCTTTGCCCCATGCAGAAACTAGGAGCTACTTCCTGTACACATCACATGAATGGAGAAGTGAGGACTTAAGTAGCCTTTGTCTGAAAAAGGATTCCATCTGCAATTCCTTGTCAACCACCACTTTGAGATGATTTCAATTGCCATAGTTATCTTCGTACCTACTTGGAGGTTTTCTTCAAACTAACACACAGAGCTAAAGACAGTCTTCTACACCATGACTATTAATAATAATTAACAATCATTGTAAATTGAAAAAAATAAGGAAAACAGTCACATTCATTAATAAAATAACATCTGATTATATTTTCTCAAAATTTAAATTGGTAAATTAATAATAATTGTTGTCATCATTGTCCATATTTCTCTGCTTGGAAACTGGAAAGGTTCTCAACCTGTAGAAAATCTGCCTCAATAAAATCCATCTGACTCATGCAAGCAAAGAAAAATAGAAGTTGAATGATGATGATGATGATGATGATGCAAATGAGGATCTCTAATTACCAAATAGCTAATTAATACATGTAGCTGATATATTGAGTTGTCTGGAAAGTTTGTGCTGATTTATAGTAGCTTACCTTTTGACTTATTTTAGAACCTGGTTGAGTCCATAAAATAGGATTTGACTACACCGCCATTTAGAGCACAGTTTAAGCTGTCTTTTCGTAGAAGAAGGTTTACGTTCCTATAACCTGTGTTAATTTTGTAACCTTTTAAAATGGAAGATAAGAAAGTTCATTTTCGGCACTTGATGCTTTGGAAACCAGACAAAAATTGCTGCAGCTCGGCTGGGATGTGTTACCCCACCCTCCATATTCACCAGATATTGCTCCTTCAGATTTCCACTTATTCAGGTCTCTGCAGAATAGTCTTAATGGTAAAAATTTCAATTCCTTGGATGACGTAAAAGGATACCTTGATGAATTCTTTGCCATGAAACCACCTCAATTGTGGGAAGAGGGTATTTTCAAGTTAAAGGAAAGATGGAGACACATTGTGCAACAAAATGGTTCATATTTGGTTGATTAAAAATGTAATGGCAAGTATTTATTGAACTTTTTCTTTCTTTTAAAAATCGGCACAAACTTTCCGGACAACCCAATAGAATAAAGATATGTAAATGAGAACATCACTCGTTACAATGTGCTCCTCATCATTTTAGCTTTCAAAAGATACCATACCATTGCCTGGGTGAGCAGGCCAATGTCCACACTTAATATTGGAAATGAATGACATTGCTTCTTTCACAGTGACACACATTTACAACTACCACAGGATGTCAAGTCAGGGAGAGACAAACCCATGCACCACCACACACAACTGGCTTTTTTTAAGCTCCAGGCTATAGAAGGAGACACTTACCCAAGGTGCACACATAGGGATTGAACCTGGAACTGCATGGTTGCAAAGCTAGCTACTCAGTCATTCCTCTGTGTCCATGTTCTAATTTTGAAAATTTAGTAGAGTTTACAAAAATACAATACTTACTTTGAAAATTTAAACAAATCCATGCAATATAGTTTGATCTTTCCATCTTTGCTCTAGAAGAAAGATAAAATTCAAATGAAATACTTATTGAAACAATTTTTGAACAACTAACTTCAATTTTCTGGATTTCTTTACTATAATACTCTAATTTCAGTTCTTAAGTTGCCATTTATTATTTACTCATTAGTATTCAGATCACTCTGTCAAATACGATTGCTTATTTATTCTCATCATTCTGTATTACTCATGCATTGTCTCATAGCTTTGAGATTTCAATGCTGTGATTGATTCTTTTTAGAATGACATTGTAGGGAAGGTGAAAGAGGCTGGATCTGATCAGTCTGAACATAGAATATTTCAGCCAGATTTGACCAGTTTAAATGCTAAACAATTAAGCATCATGTATGTGTAAATGCACTTAAGGTGAGAATGAACTCACAAAATTATATTTCAATTAGAATTTCAATGCAACTATCCACTGTACTATCAATACCACTACTGCTGTTGGAAAAAAAGAACAAAAAAAAAAAAAACAACAGGAGGACGTGGTACATACAAAGTATTAATAAGACACTCAGAGAAAGAAAATAAGGGTGTTTTACATTTCGAGCAAGGCTCTTCTTCAGAAACAGGAGACATAATTAGTGCAGTAATGCACTTTTTAATCATCAGTGCAAGCATAATTCAAGATTAATAACGAATGAACAAAATCAACATACCAGATGATATATACAAATATATATATATAGGATTTTCTTTCGGTCTTTGTCACACCAAATCCAATTCACTCACATGGCTTTGGTCAGCCTGGAGATATACATGAGGCTAGAGTGCCATACACTGGGACTGAACTTCAAACTGTGTGGTTGGAAAGCAAATTTTATACCACACACACCCACACCAGCACCATTATTTCAACATTTCTATAAAAGCTTCTACTATAAAAATGAATATTTACTGCAAAGAGTTTTCCTGTGTTGTCCTTTAATTCTTCAACAGTATATTCCAAATTCTGGTCTGTAAAGAATTCCTGTAAAGCTTGTTCAGCAATGTCAACTCCAACAATATTGTGCCCTTTATCTGCTAATCTGAAAAATAAACAAACTATACATATATATATTTCTTTACAGCCCACAAGGGGCTAAACATAGAGGGGACAAACAAGGACAGACAAACGGATTAAGTCGATTACATCGACCTCAGTGCATAACTGGTACTTTATTTATCGACCCCAAAAGGATGAAAGGCAAAGTCGACCTCGGCGAAGTTTGAACCCAGAACGTAATGCATTTCGCCTGGCGGGCTAACGTTTCTGCCAGCTCATGGATCATCATCAGCATCATCATCATCATCATTTAACATCCGCCTATATTTATACACACACACAAACACACACACATAAACACACACACACACACATCACAGGATATAATGTTCTGTTGGATCCTCATAAATTTAGTGGGTGAGGGAAAAAAACAAGAGCAGAGAATGGGTTCCAGAAGGATGAGAGGCTGAGAAAAGGAGTGGAAACAGTATTTATTACAGGATGAGGAGTTGCATCTCAATGGGTGATTGCTAAAAAGGGACATCATTTTTATTAGATGTTGTTCTCATTACTTGGAAGTAGATCAGCTTCCATTAGCAAGTCCTTGAACAAGTATTTCAGCATGTGGGTAACTTACACCCTTGACACAGAGCCACTGTGTCTATGTTGCTATTGGTATTTACAGAATACTAATGCAAAACATTTCCTATCAAAGACCTGCTGTTAGTTAATGAAGAAGCTTGAATCCATATGTAATGGCCCTGGAAGCTGTCCCATCTTTCAGACGGTGAATAAAACTTGTGGATTATTTAGTCTTAATTAGTGATTGATGTAACTCTTTTACAAGCATAAGATAATCAAAAGACTGATACAGATTTCTTCAGTCTTTAGATAGAGCACGTAAGGTCCAGAAACTACACAAGCACTTCCTTGCTGGTTCTTTTTATAAGGTGTTCAGGTAATCTCCTAACTTATTGAGTCACTGTTATTCAAAGACGATACTTACTTTTTCATATCTACACATTTCCCACAGAGGGGAAAGAAAATTTTTATTCCATTTCTTCCATCAATAAATTTGTCCAAGTGTTTCTCAAGTGATCTTAAAGACAGAAGAAAAGAATAGCAAAAATAAACAATTATTTCAATAATATTCAATAAAAACAATAATAATTTCTTTTGACAGAGTACCATGCCAGTTATTTAAAGGGAAAGGTGTAATCAAGAGATTGAACCTCAATATGTTACTGGTACTCATTTTGTCAGTATTGTAGGCACAAGAAGCAAAGAAAACCTGGCAGAATTAGAAACCAAGAACAAGATAGGGAGCCTTTATGATATCACTCAAACTGCTAGTAATAACAACTAAACCTTTCAGTGGTATCCAACCTGGGGTTTGTGGATCTCTGCAGCACTAAAAATTTAGCAGTGTGCATGTGTGTACATGTGCAAGCATACACGTATGCATGAATTAAGGCTTAGGATTGTAATTCTGTATCGATGCTTTGCATGAAAAATATTGAGGTGAGAAAATGTGATGCTGGTTGACATTCCCCAGCTTCATACTGCTGAAGATGCAAGAGGAAATAAAAGATAAATCCTTCACACAGGGAAACAAGCAAGGCTTAGGGTGATGAAGGGCATTTGATTGTGAGAACAATGACTGCGAAATGTATTTGCTAGCAAGGAAAAGAAAACAGACATTAGACAAATAAATTCATTTTCATGTAACTGAGAAATAGTGGATTGACCTCCCTAATTCTTGTTTCCCTTCATCTTCTCCCTACCCCTCTTACATGCCACTCCTTCATTTCTGTTACCATTTGCAGACAACACTACTTCTCTCTCTCTCTGTTTCTCCTTTGGAAGAAAGGATAAGGGCAAAAAATAGTAAATAGACTTAGCAAACTCTTCTAAGAACTTTACTATAGGTTAACCCATTTGAAACCAACCCACCTGAGACTGACCCTCATTTTATGATACAAATTTCTCATTTTAATCCTTTAACATTTAAAACGGACATATCTGGCTAAAATATTCTACTTGCTTTATGTTCAAACTAGCCAGATCTGGAGTCTCACATCTACCCTGAATGTCATTTTGAACATAAACAAATACATCATCAAAATCTCAAGGTTACAAGATAATGCAAGATAAATTCATGACAATCATCATCATCCTCCACCTTTTCCTCTTCATCATCATCATTTAGCATCTGCTTTCCATGCTGGCATGGGTTAGATGGCTTAGTTGAAACTGCTAAACTGGAGAGCTACACCAGGTTCCAATCTGATTTAGTATGCCCTTCCTAAATGCCAACCACTCCATCTGACAGAAAAATCTGAATGCTAAAGGGTAAAGTGATCTAAATAACAAGTTTCTTTCAAAATTTCAAGTTGATTGATGTTTCAAACATCATTTTAATTACTGCAAAATTATTTCATTATTAAATTCTTCATTATTTTTCAGAATTAATTAAAATAAAGACTGGGTATTTTAACAGAAATATGGTAACAAAAGAGCTGACTATAGGTATGATGCAGTATCAGTGATGTGACAGGAAATGTTCATCCCTCAGCTGGTCACCCAGCATCCTTATCAATTCAAGACATGTAAGGGAGTCTCTAGGCAGTCACCTGATGTGCTAGAAGTAGCAGATAAACCTCCTTCAAATAACACTCTGCTATCTTATAAAGGGTAGATCACCTGTGCTATGTAGCTCTTAAACAATAAAAACAGACCCTGGGATCATATCTTGGGTCAAGTGGGACTGACTTTAGGTCTGTCATAAGTTTAAAGGCTCATGAGGTCAAAGTTTATTTCAGTTTCCATGGCATATTAACATAACTAAATAGTATGGCAGAACAATCATGGCAAAACTAGACAGTTACAACTTGAGCCAGATTTGGTACTTGATTAGGTTAATTAGTTAAAAATAATTGAGTAACTTACACGTGCATTTCTTCCTGGTGGAAAGGAATATTTTTAGTGGTCCACCGATTGATCCAGTAACCATGTTCATCAAATTCGCCATCAGAGGTAGTTTTCTTTTCACTCTCAGTCATATTTGGTTCTTCAAAACAAACAGAAAAATAAATTCAAAAAGGAGCAACACACATTTATTAAAAACTGGTTCAAGAGTGTGAAAGGGATAAATTTTTCAGGCAAGTATTTATCCTTCTTCACCAAGTGCCTTTTTCATGACTACTTTGGAAACTATGGTGAAGTCCATTCTTTGCTGAAGAGAGCTAATCCAATTGAAATATGTTGCGAGTTATCTCCCTTATATACTGAAATAACACTTGCCATTGAATTAATGCTGACTTATCATCAGCAGATTATTATTTTTAATTATCTTTCTGCAGCTTGTGACAATATATACATTAATATTAATTCAGATATGGTAAGACAATATGAAGCTATGTGGTCTTAGTTAGGGTGTTGGATTCATGATTATAAGGTTGTGGTTTCAATTTCCAGACTGGCTGGTGTTCTTGAACAGTATACTTCATTTTACACTGTTTCACTCCTCTCAGCTGAAAATTAGTACCAGCAACTGTAATGGACTGACATCATGTTCAGGAGGGACTTCTCTATTTTTGAGTTGCTCATAAGCCCTAGAAACCAAGATAAGCTCTGATGTAAAAAGCTTGTAGGCCCATGACAGACCTAAGTTTGAGCTTATGATGGGGTCTTTGCATGATCACTTGAACTGCAAGACATAGCAGTCAAATGAAAGGACATGTCAAGGTAAGTAAAAGTGTGGCCATCCACACAAACAAGCAGGTCCTTTATTGCCATGAACTCCCTCACACACACACAGTCTCTCCCCTGTCAAAACTCCCCTACAACTCATCTTCCCAACACCTCCACCACCAGCTGAAGGACCACCCTTCCTTCCACTCTCTACCACATCTGCTCATTCTCCATGCCCTCACATCTACCATACACCCCTCCCAGCTACCCCAATTTCTCTCAATATCATTTGCAACAGCCGTGTCTTCCCCATCGCTAAACGGCTCCCCTCACACTCTTATGGAACATCTTCCTCTACTCTGTCAGTACTGCTTATATTCCCTCCAATGTTTCCTGTCGACAGGCTCCCTTCAACACCATCTACTTCTCTCACTCTCTCACTCTGTCTATCTTTCTCTCTCTCTCTCCCACCTTCCTCTCCATCTCTGTGCTACTGGTTTAGTCAAGTACCTCCTCTGTAATAAGACACCTATCCCTGTCCCTTTGTTTCATTTGAACCTCTTGCCTGGCACATAGCCACTTTCCACAGTTCCACTCCCTCTTGCAGCTGAGAGGTTTTTGTCTTGCAAGGTAACTGGTGACCCCACTGGTGCTGGTGTCACATAATGCTGGTTGCATGTAAAAAGCATCTGTGCTGGAGACACATAAAAAGCACTGAGTACACGCCATAAAATGATTGGCATTAGAAAGGGCAACCAGCTGGAGGAACCACAACAAAACAGATAAATGGAGCCTGGTGCAGATCTCCAGCTTGCCAGCTCCTGTCAAGCTGGGAGCTGTCCAGACTCCAATTGTCTGTTGTGGTATGGTTTCTACAGTTGGAAGCCCTTCCTAATGCCAACCACTTAAGAGAAGGTTCTGGGTGCATTTTACATGCCACCAGCACAGCTGCATTTTCACAGCACCAGCAAGGGTGCTTTTTATGTGGAACCAGCACCTGAAAGAACAAGCTTTATCACCGCCACCTTACGTGATAGCATATTGTCCAAAAATCAAGATCTCTTACTTTAAAGTCGCCATGGAGTTTGTTAAAGTGTGTTTTTTTTTCTCCTACATAAAATAAAATGGATATTTGCTCAAAAATAAAAGATGAACGGCATACCTACACAAGAGTACCCCAGAGACTTTGTATTCTTACAAGATCCAGGAAAATGGATATTTTTCTAATGAATTTTTTTACAAATATGCTTCGGTTGGTGGAGATTCTGGTCGTATCAGAATTTGTTATAAAAATATTTTTCTGAGGATGAGAAGGGGAGTTTCTGAAAATTTAGAAAAGTCAGTTTTGTTTCCTCATAACTTTCAGAAAATTGGGTATTTTAAAATGAAACTTTCTACAAATAACTTTCAGATGATGTAGATTATGATTATATCGGAATTTAAGACAAAAAAAAATGGTGGGCGTTCACACATATATTAAGAGACTCATCACGAATTTTTTTCTATATTTCAATTTTCATTTCGTGATGTGTGTCAGTAACCACTTTTTTTTTTTTTTTTTTCATATTAAATTCGAATATAATCGTAATATACACCACCTGAAAGGTATTTATATAAAAATTTTTAATCCAGTTTTCGGAAAGTTGAAAGGAGACAAAGACAACTCGGGTACTTGTCTATTGTCGTGGTCCCGGTTTCTCACACGCGAATTCGCGCGCGCGCGCCAGACGTAGGTACTCGATACTCGAGATCCTACGAGGTGACTTGCGCATGCGCAGTGCAGAATTCGCGCATGCGCGTTACCCCCCTAAAAAAAAGGTGTTGGATTTCACTAAAAATATATATGTGTGTGTGTGTGTGTGTGTGTATATATAACATTTTCAATTTTACACAAAAAAATTACATAGTCGCTTTCCTCGCGGATTTACAGATAAATGAATTAATTACTATTTTACAGAATAAAATTAATGAATTAATTATATAAATTAAATAATTCTTGAAAATTAATTAATATTAATAATATTTTTGAACAAAGTAAATAATTTATAAAACTTGGTTAATAATTTTTTTTACACAAACGCGAACGTATATAATTTGTGAAACTTTTTTTTTTTTTACAGACGTATATAATTTGGTAAACTTAATGAATTAATTTCTTCTCATCATCATCATCGTTTAACGTCCGTTCTCCATGCCAGCATGGGTTGGACGGTTCGACCGGGGATCTGGGAAGCCAGAAGGCTGCACCAGACTCCAGTCTTATCTGGCAATGTTTCTACAGCTGGATGCCCTTCCTAACGCCAACCACTCCGAGAGTGTAGTGGGTGCTTTTTACATGCCACCCGCACAGGTGCCAGGAGAGGCTGGCAACGGCCACGGTCGGATTGGTGCCAGTCGAGGCGGCTCTGGCATCGGCCACGATTCGGATAGTGCTTTTTACGTACCACCAGTCCAGGGGTCCTGGCATTTGCCGGGTGCCACACTTGCCCCAACATGTCTTCGCAAGCAAAGGGGGTTGGCGTGGTGCCTGTCGTGGGATGAGGTTCGATATCAACTTCGCTTGCCTCAACAGGTCTTTGTGTATAAATGTATAAATTTTTCGCACTAAATTCTTTCCGTAGAATTTATCAAAAAACGCGCAAAATTATTCCGTAGAATTTATCAAATTAAAAAACGCAAAATTAATATATTTTTTGAAATTGCAAATGGGCTAAAACATTTTTAAGGATTTATATGTATTCAGGGAAAGCAAAACAAAATAAAACGAGTTACGCAAATTAAAAATAAAATACATTTTATGTTTTTACCTTTGTTATGTATCTGATGGACTTTCCCGCCGATTTCAACGTATCTGCATCCAAGTTGTTCGATCAACTGAATGGTCTACTAACTGAACTAACCTCTACTCTTAACATACTTATCAAGTAGAATCAACGTGAAGCAGTGATAAGGCTGGTATACTGCAGTAAAGCTTTCAGTTATTTATAAATGCAGTACACATTTTTAACTCCTTTCCCGCCGACCCAAATTTATTTCTGTCCTATATATAGATATATACAATATTATTCCATATATGTTTTTCAGTCCAATTGTTAAACAGAAGCGCCCGCCCTGTCTACTTATCAATAAAACCGTATTTGCATATGACACTATTAAAAAAAATTTTTATTGTACTAAACAATAGTCCTGTACCTGATACTGCCCTATTTCGGATGAGAGACATTGATGCTCACTAGAGAGATTGATGTGCGTAAGAACACTAGGAACAATAATTGCTATTAATAATAAAGTATTGAAAACAAGCCAAATTATCGTAGGCTGTTAGCACAAACAAAACAATCTCTTATAGTAGGTCAGCAGTTATGTGAGAAAATAACATTATATGTCCACGAAGTTACTTTGTCACCAATGTCACATTATTGCTTAGTCACCAAGGCGGCGAGCTGGCAGAAACGTTGGCACGTCGGGCGAAATGCTTAGCAGTATTTCGTCTGCCTTTACGTTCTGAGTTCAAATTCTACCGAATTTTGGGGTCGATAAATTAATTACCAGTTACACTCTGGAATCGATGAAATTCGAATCCTAACAATCTCATTATACCTCCCTTTTCAACATACACAACCCACACAAATACAACTTTCACATCCTTTATGACAATTCTCTTCACCAAAATATAAACAACAGTTGATCTGAAGGAAGATGAAGTTGAAATATTGTACTAGTATACTGTAGTTTAGATATGAAAGATTTATACTTTCATACTTTATTCCAAAATATTGGTACAATATTCTGTTTTTATGCACAAAATTATACATTTTCCTCCGACAAATCCACAAGCGAATGGGACTACCTTCCATTTAGTTTTAAATAATTTCTACCTCAGACTATAAAACCCGGGATTTTCATTGCAGCATTTTCGAATATGGAAATAACAATATCTTGTTATACAGACTTATCGGTCACCCTGTTACGCTGATTGTATCTGAGAATTATGTTAAGGATACACGTGTCTGTAGAATGACAACCGCTTATACTTAAATTCTGTAAGTAGGTAATTTAGTTGATCGGACAACTGAATCCTTATCGTCGAAACTACTGAGATCTATTTTATATTTAAGACAAAATTTTAAGACTCGTAGAAATTGAAGTTACAATGGTTTCAAAATTTGGCACGGAGCCAGTTATTTTAAGGAAGTGGGGAGCCGATAACATCAACCCTAGTGGTCAACTTGGAACATATTTTATCGACTCCGAAAGGACCTAAGCCAAAGTCGAAACAAAAGTATATTAGGTCGTCGAGTATGAAATTTGTAGTAAGGTTTATGGTAAACTTTGACAGCTGCTCAGTTTGCGCCATTTTGACAACCTTAATTTTTTTGCTAGAAAGCTGATACATCGATTTCTTTTTTTCTAACTTATTTTGCGCTTTATAAAGTAGTTATAAATCGTTTTTTGATATTTTTGCTCAGAGATGGATAAATCGGAAATTCGTACAGTTTTGAAATATGAGTTCTTTCTTGGAAATACAGCATCACATACAGCTCGGAATATTAATGGAGTATTTCATTCTAATGTTATTACACAGCAGACTGTATCAAATTGGTTTGCAAAATTTCGTTCTGGTAGCTTTGATCACACAAATGAGCAACGCAGTCGACCAGAAACAAAGGTGGATAATGAAGAACTGAATGCCACCGTCGTGTCAGATTCATCTCAAAGTGCCTGTGAATTATCATTGTTGTTTGGTGTTAGCAAGCAAACAATATTGACTCACCTAGTTCAAATCGGTAAAGTTAAAAAGTTGGATAAGTGGGTTCCACATGAACTCAATGAACATCAGAAACAGCAGCGTTTGGAAGCCTGCATTATGCTACTTTCTCATCACAAGAATAAATCATTTCTGAATCGAATTGTAACATGTGATGAGAAATGGATCCAATACAACAACCGTAAGCGTTCAGCACAATGGTTGGACAAAGATGAGCCATCAAAACAGTCCAAAAAGCAAAGTTCATCGAAAGAAGCCGATGGTGTGTGTTTGCTGATCTGGTGCAGGTGTGATCCATTATAATTTCATTAAACATTATTAATCTAAGGAAGTTCAAATGTGTTAACGAAAATATATTCGTTGCGCAATTCTACCAGTGCTGTATCGTGAGTGGGTCCACAGGAGCGGTTGTTCTGGGCGCACTTTTTTTAGCTTGTAATAATACTTACCTTGCTCCAGGCGCTGGCAATCCAGTTTATGCCTCTTAATCATACAATTAATTCAGTATATTTGTTTCACGTTGTCTCAGGGCATAAGCAGTACGTTTTATTTAAGTTTGTATTAACCTGCTTTGTGCAACGAGCATTATAACAACGTCCTCTACAGGACCACCACATTTAGTTGGCAAATACAGGCATACCTCACCCTACGTCGTTAAATGATTCAAGGAGACACGACTTAAGTCGAAAAACGACTGAAGCCGAATTAACTTGTCTCTGGGCTAGGCTAGGCTGAATTTACTTGTCTCTAGTCTAAACCGATAATAATCATTCCCAGTTATGTACTTCATTTATGAATGCATTTTCAATTATACATGGTTAATAAAAACCAGGTCTGCTAAAATATTGTCGTTATTATGTACAATCGTCGATACAGTTGTCCGACTCATCCCAAAAGATCGTGCAATTGCTACCGCTTTTTTGCCTTTTTCATGGCGTTTTATCATAGCCAGTTTATCTTTCAGCGTTATAGCATGATGTTTAGCACTTCCACTATGAATTTTCGTAGGAGCCATGGGGGCAAAATATAAAGTCACAAATGAATGAGATAAACAGACGTAAGCAAATCTGAATTCTAAGCAATCGCGGGAATCACGAGTGACAACGACGGCTAACGGTAGATATTGGAACTAAAGTGCAATATGAACTCCAAAAGACTGATAAATAAGACAACACAACTGATTTGATGATTTCGTTCACTAAGCTACATTACTTTATGGTGTGTATCTTAACATTTACTGTACGTATTTTAATATGATTTTATATGCTTTTATTCTTATTTATTGTGCAGCAACATGATTTTATGGGCTTTTAATGGTTTCCTGGTGATATTACGATTCCAATATTTGTGGCAGACAGGCGTAAAGTCGAGTAAAATGACTTAACTTGATTTTTATTTTTCCATATATTATTTTTGAAAACCGACGTATAATCGAGAACGACTTAAATCGGAACAACTTAAACCGAGGTATGCCTATATATTTTACGATTCCGTACTGTTACTGTTTGTCTCTCGCTCGAAGATTGAATATAACTTATGTCTCCATCTTTACAAGATCAGTGGCAGAGTGTCGCTAGAAAAAAGATATAGTATTTTGCGAGTGGAATGAGTTCTTCATCACTAGCTAATGATTAACACACGCTGAAGACGGGTAACCACCACAGAAACCCGGGTCTGTGTATATCACGTAAGGCTAAAGATGGAAACGATGACCTCCCTCGCAAATACTAATTGGACACAGACTGTGTGTCGTTGGCCAGCTGGAGGAGATGTCTTTCTGGGACTAAAAACAACAGTAACACCGTCCTCTATTATATACACATAATTCTTCTGTATTCTACCTTCTACCTTGTATTTTTCCTGTGCGTATATAGACGTGTATATGGGATTTTTTGCGCGCGCGTGTAGACGTGTGCAGGTATGCGCGTATATTAGACGTGTGTGTGTGTGCATGCAAGTATGTGCGTATATAGGCGTGTTTTACTCTTATTGCTTATTTTTTACACTTTTTTTCACACATTTTTCTGTATTTTGCCTTTAGCCCTGTTTTTCTTGTGCATGTGCGTCTGAACCTTTTTTGTGCGTGTGTGTGCGAGGATGTATACGGATATCTATATATATTTTGGCGATGTACGTGTTTCAAGTGAGGGTGGATGAATATATACATACAAGCGTATGTACGTGGGTATGCGAGCGCGCATATTTATGTATGGACACGCGCGCTTACGCGATTACTACGAACATTTTTACTCCCACCCCTTACTTAGCGATCATTCTAATAGCTCTTTTGCCTTGATAACGGTCAATCACACAGTAATTTCCCTTTGTTTAACAGCCATTTTCATAGCATTTTTTTTCAGTGGTCTGATAACTGAAGAGATGCCGGCGTGAGTTTGCGCCCCGACATCCGAAAATCAGAGTTTTATCATGGCTACTGAATAATTGTCACATATTATATATATATAACAATAGGGTAATAAGAAATTATTATTACCAGTGACCTAGCACAAAAACGAATTAGTCATTAGACTATATATTATTCACATAGAAATAAAATAAGAGGCTTCCAAATAGGAAAGCCTTGTGCTAGAATGAGCAGTAGAAAACTCAGAACCACCAAATAAGGATAAATTTCGAAAGGAATGAAAATTAAAAACGTTTACCATCTCAATTATTTCCCAGACCATGGTTTCTAACTATTTCCAGCAAAAAAATATTTGCTGAAGGCCAGTTTCATCAGTGGGACAGCCTTTCGACCTCTCTGTCGCTGGGTATAATCTGCGTCTGTGCAGTGGTCTAAAAAGTTAGAATATACAAGCAGTTAGTTTTACACGTGGATTTGACTGTGTTGTGTATTTGAAATCGAAAGGCTGTCCCACTGATGAAACTGGCATTCAGCAAGTATTTTTTTTGCTATCGGATGGAGGATGCCCGAGATCCTAGAAGACACACACACAGAAAGACAGAATGAATTTTAGACCTTTGGAAGTATGCTGTGCGTGAGAAGACCCGGCAGGACATGTAAGACCATAACCCGTGGCCTCTACCTGGGATGTAGCCAGTCCACTTATGCATACCTTTCCTTCTTGGGACATCAAAATCAAAATCGATCAACATCAATGGAAATTGTAGCTGTGATACCAGTGCTGGTGGCACATAAGAGGACCATCCGAAAGTGGCCGTTGCCAGTGCCGCCCGACTGGCCTCCGTGCCGGTGGCACGTAAAAAGCACTATCCGATCGTGGCCATTGCCAGCCTCGCCTGACCTCCATGCCGGTGGCACGTAAAAAGCACCATCCGATCGTGGCCGTTTGCCAGCCTCATCTGGCACCTGTGCCAGTGGCATGTAAAAAGCACCCACTGCACTCACGGAGTGGTTGGCATTAGGAAGGGCATCCAGCCGTAGAAACATTGCCAGATCAAACTGGGCCTGGTGCAGCCTTCTGGCTTCCCAGACCCCAGTTGAACCGTCCAACTCATGCTAGCATGGAAAGCGGACGCTAAACGATGATGATGATGATGATGATAACCAAACATCAGTCAGTTTCACACTGCTGCCACTACAGTACTGATCAAAGACACAGAACATTGATTGATGACAGCAGTAATCTTTTGCCTCTTGTCCTCATAGTGAAAACAAAGTCACCAAAACACAAGGATAAATAATTGAAATGATTTATTTGTATACAATTCCTGAATAATGGAAAGCTTTTCTTTTTTATTTAAACGTTTTGTATTTC
Organism: Octopus sinensis; assembly: GCF_006345805.1. Classification (NCBI taxonomy): domain Eukaryota; kingdom Metazoa; phylum Mollusca; class Cephalopoda; order Octopoda; family Octopodidae; genus Octopus; species Octopus sinensis. The sequence goes on along the minus strand of NC_043001.1, from coordinate 34,071,593 downwards.
CTTTATTTATACAAGACTAGGATTTAAAAATAAATATTATATAATTGCACTTCATTCCACATATTTTGTACATTAGTCCTATTTTACACTATTATGATTAATAGACAATTAGAAAATACATGGTTTTTAAATGTTATTCATATTTTTAAATAAAGAAAAAAATTTCATGTTGTCATAATTATTGTTATCACTGCTATCAACACTGTCCCCATAATTTTCACATTTACTTTTTATACTGGAATTGGTTAGATTCGACTGAATGGACCAGAGGACCACGTCTTGTTCCAGTGCCTCAGGTTCGGTATGGTTTCTATGGCTGCATACCTTTCTTGCATCATCAATTTTACAGAGTGTACTGGGTGCCTTTTCCACAGTAGCAGCAGCTTAGTAAGATTGTCTTGTAGCTGGAAAGAGGTAAAAGTCCCCTTGCCAAATGAGAAAAGAATATACAAAGGCTGCCTAATGTGTGTGTGTGGTGAGAGAGAGAGAGAGAGAGAGAGAGAGAGAGAGAGAGAGAGAAACATGTTTAACTTCAGTGAATGGTATAGATTTTTTCCTTGGTACAAATCCAGTTCCAGAAAAGTAGAAGTATATCTGATTGAGTCAATGTGAATATATAAAAGGGTAAAAGACCATATCAGTGTTGGAGGGATCTGAAATCAGAATATAAAAGGACATAGAGAAAGGACCCAAGAAAACTAGTGCTGATCAGCATCAAAGAAGAAACAGTTTAAAACTGCAACTTAATTGGTTTGTTATGAAGAAGAAATGTCTTTTCTCCTTGCTCACAACAAACTAATTCAATCCTCTTTGGAACTGTTTGTAAATATGTAAAGAATTTAGGCTGACTCTTTATTATCATAATCCAAAATGGATAAAAATTTTAAGCTTTTATAAATCATTATATATAATATATATATCAGTTAGTTGTGTCATTGATGTGCTTAAAATAAACAAGTTAGTGCTTAAGCAGAATTTAATAGTAAATTAAGAACAGATGTGTATAGATAACCAATAATAATAATAATGATATAAAAATAAGTTTGAGGTATCTATTAACAATAAACGTCCATAAGCATCTGTATGCATTTTTTTTCTCATTTACATGGCCTTCATTTTTGTCTAGATTGACATAGTACATCCAATATACCATACCTTTTAGCATTTCAACCAACCATATCTGGATCAAATATTTTACCTGTTTTATGTTCATGCTGGTCAAATCCAGTCTCTCACACCTACCCTACAATCTCATTCTAAAAATTTACAATGCTAAATGAGAATGCCAAATGGTTAAGCCTCATTTTTCTTTAGTCATTTCAGATCCCCAATCTTCTTGGCTGATTAAGGCTGGAGATTCATGATTATAGTGACATCACATTTACAGTTTACAGTTGCAAACTTGGATTACACAAGGTCAATATAATTGTTGATCTGTCAAGTTTAATAAAATATGTTTCTCTGCTATTAACTACATTGCTGTTGCTTGATAACATTATCAGCTTACACAACTAGAGCTAAGTTCATGCTTATGGTTGAAGAGATTGTCATCCTCGTCATCATTTAACGTCTGTGTTCCATGCTAGCAAGGGTAGGTCAGTACCACAAGAGCCGGCCAGGCCAAAGCCTGTACCAGACTTCTGTGACTGTTTTGGCAGTATTTTTTACATACAATGCCCTTCCTAACACCAACCACTCAGCAGCGAGAACTTAATGCTTTTTATGTGGCACAAGCACAGGTGAGATGTGTAGTGCTTTTTACATGGCACAAGTACAGGTGAGGTCAGTTTTGGCAAGGTTTTTACAGCTGGATGCCATTCCGAACACCAACCAATTTACAGTGTGGACTTGGTGCTTTTAAGTGGCACCTGCACTGACAGGGTCACCAAATACTTGCAAGAAAAAATCCTTTAAGAGGGGAGGAGGCATTGGAGGAGGTGATGATGAAAAGGTTATAGTGAGACAGATACTATAACCAGATACACGAAGGAAAATCCTTCCAGTGTAACATCTATTATATGATGAAATGAATATAGAAGCCGTTCTGAAACCAGATTTATAGAAAATAGGATAAAATAGAACTACAAACCTTTAAAAAAAAAACAGTTTTCCTTCATTTAATTTTCAAAAAGTAGATCCATTCAAATATCACTTCCAATCCCCTTTCTTTGAACCATGGACCATAGTCATTTTCATCAATTTCTTCAATGCTGCACATATCACCTTTCAAATAGAAATATATATCAAGTACATAATAATTAATATATCACAGCTGATACACTGAACTTGCCTAATTAAGCATTTCAAAGTGAAACCAAGTTTTGAAATACATAATGTTGTAGCTTGATGAAGTAATTTTGGTTATTTAAAATAGCTGTACAGTTGTACTTGCTGCGTAATATTGGGTTGTCCTGCTGATTTTTAAAGGAAAGAAAAAGGTCAATATATATACTTGCCATTACATTTTTAATCAACCAAATATGAAACATTTTGTTGTACAATGCGTCTCCATCTTTCCTTTAACTTGAAAATACCCTCTTCCCAGAATTGAGGTGGTTTCATGGCAAAGAATTCATCAAGTTATCTTTTTATGCCACCCAAGGAATTGAAATTTTTACCATTAAGACATTTCTGGAGAGACCTGAATAAGTGGAAATTCGAAGAAGCAATATCTGGTGAATATGGAGGGTGGGGTAACACATCCCTGCTGAGCTGCAGCAATTTTTGTCTGGTTCCCAAAGCATCAAGTTCTGAAAATGAACTTTATCTTCCATTTTAAAGGGTTACAGAATTAACACAGGTTATAGGAACATTAAACCTTCTTCCACAAAAAGATAGATTAAAGTGTACTCTAAATGGAAGTGTAATCAAATCCTATTTTATGGACTCAACCAAGTTCTAAAATAAGTTGAAAGGTAAGCTTCTATAAATCAGCATGAACTTTTGGACAACCCAATACTTGTTGATGATTAAGAATACTGCATGGTTCACCTACAACTTAGAAGTTCAAAATCACACCATCCTGACATATTAGTTGGTCCTATGAGGAACAATATGGAAGTTGCTTTTTCTTTTTATTATTATTTGTTGGGTTAATAACCATTACTATTAAATACTACAATGTTCCTTGCTTAGCTTTAATGTGAACACTATTAAAGTATTTAGATATTCAAAAATAAATAGTTGATTATCCTGATGACCTTGGAGAGGGTGTTTTGTAAAAATCAGAGAAGACAGAATCATGATAAAAGAGTAAAATGTACTCTGAGTTGAATTTGAGCAGGAAATTTAGTAAACAAATGTGAGAATGATTATTGTATTCGTATAGTTCAGTTGTGGGCAAACTGTGACCCACGGGATTTTCTGAATGGCAAGCCTAACAAAAGATTACGATGAACATTTTTAGTTGAGTTGCCCACCTGATGTTGAGCTATGTCTCATGTGGCCCACTTCCAAAATAGCTTGCCCATGTCTAGAATAGTTAAACATCAGTCTTTTTCAATCATTATATGAAATTGGGTCATCTTTAATAGATGAATTGTGTTGATAAAAACTGAATATTTTAGGTAGATAGTGAGGTTCACTATAAAGTCTGTAAAAATTTTTCAATGGATTGGGATTTGTTTTTTAATTGGAGAAAGAAAACCAAAACCCATGACAATTGTTAGTAATGTTCAAAGAAAATAGGAGATAATTTCAAGAAATTAGGATTAATTTCATAGAAAATTCAATCTTTATGCTCAGGGAAAATCTTTACTTTGAAGAGTAACTTTTATATACTTACCATATAAATTTTGGATATCCTCTTCAGTAACATTGTAGGGGGGACCTAAAGAAACATGAAGATATAAATCATTATTGAATGCAATATGCTAAATTTCTTTCATGAACTTGTGAATTTTGTCTCCTTATTCTATATATAGCTTTACATGTAGTTTTCCATATCAGCATTAATGGTTTTAGGAAATTCTGAATAAATAGGAGTGAATTTGGTAGACAGTAACAATGCAGAAATATGCCATATACAGATATCATAATCATTACCATTGGTTGAAAGTTTATCTTTACTGCTATTTGCTGGTGCCTCTGGGAAAAATAAGTTGAAGAAAATACAGCAAGGATCATAAGGAATGTTCTCTTAAAATTGGAGCGACATGCGTGCTAATTTGTGGACGTGCATAAATTACATTCACGTACACACACACCCATCCTGCCTTTTACATATACAGATATCAACATTCATGTGATATATTCAAGAATAAAACTAATAAAAAAAGTGATTAAGAAACACAAATAACTGTAAAAAGAAGGCAAGTAAACACTATATAAATATACTCAAACATAAAATGGAGGATTTTTTTTTTCTTTTATATTGTCCCTCAAAAATGAAAGGTCCTTATTTTTAAGACTTTTTGGAAAGTGTTTCATGTTTACTTAGAAATTTATAGGAACTTCAATATAAGTGGTTCATATTTTTGTGAGGGATGATTTTCAAAGAAAGGAAAATCTCACCGTATATTCAAGTGGTTATAGTGTATCTTGCTCTGTCATTTTTCATTTACCTTGAAATAATGAAGGGTCATACCGCATTGCAGCAATCATATCGTGACAGTCAGAGGAAAGTAACTGTTTTATCACCTGGGCATACCTAAATGCAACAACAACAACAACAATTATATTTTCAAAATGAAATATTTTCTCTTTATACTGTTGAAGTTCTGAGAAAAGAATAAAGAAAAGAAAATGAACAAAAAAACATAATTCAATTGCATTTTTTAAATACTTCTAATATTGGATTCAAATTTTGGCACAAGGCCAGAAATTTCGGGGTCAGGGTTAAGTCGATTACATTTGAAATCAGAACATAAAGACAGACAAAGTGCTAACAATGCCCAGAATACTAACAATTTTGCCAGCTTGTTGCCTTAAAGATTTTCAATATCAAGAGTCAGTACGAATTGAGTTGAGACACTTATAATGAGCATAAAGTGAGACTTGAACACACATATCTCTTAACTGCTGCCTTTAAGCATTAGTTAATTATGTTACTACAAACCACATTCAGTTCACCTAAGAATTAAGGATTTAAATCTAAGGTCTTTATATGCATTATATGTCTTTTTAATACAATAACATGTTGTGAATCTGTGGTTTTGTCCTTTCAAAACATTTGTTAACAACTAAAAAAGGAGAAGTGGGGAAACTAAAATGGAAGTAATGTTGATGACAAATGGTACAGAATTTAGTTCCACCTGTTAAATTTTGGTTTCAAATCCTTCTGGTTTCCATTTTACCTTTCATTCTCTTGAACTGGAGTAAATTTAGTTGACTATATCCTAATGTTACAAATTTGTCCTATGGTACAAATTATTATTATTGTTATCTCTATACATATAAACAACAAAATATTTGTCTGTGTGTATATCCTTTATACAAATCCACAATTTTTCAGTTAGAGAGCGCGCACTTTCTATGGCTATTCAAAACCGTCCAAGTGTGGTCGTGCACATCTTTACATTTCCCCAGTCACCACGCAAAGCCATTAAAAAATCAATAGAAGTAACTTTTTTGTGAATTTTCTATCCAAAACCCAATCAAAATGCCCAAAACTTGATATGCCAATTGAATGCCAGCTAGCTGTATGTGATTGGTCGGAGATTTGGACAGTACTCGCATGTATGTGCGCATGCACGCAGCTTTATATGCATGCACTAGCACTATGACCCAGCGTTGCTGGGTCGTAGTGCTAGTCATTATTAAAGAAGCAAGCTGGCAGAATCATTAGCACATTGGCCAAACTGCTTAGCGGTATTTTGCCCGTCACTATGTTCTGAGTTCAAATTCCATCAAGGTCAACTTTGCCTTTCATCCTTTCAGGGCCAATAAAAAAAGTACCAGTAAAACACTGTATTTCACCCATTGCTACATTCTGAATTCAAATGCCACCAAGGTGAACTCTGCCTTTCATCTTTTCAGGGTTGATAAATTAAGTACCAGTCAAGTACTGGGGTTGATGTAATCGACTTAACCCTTCCCCTAAATTTCAGGCCTTATGCCTATAGTAGAAAGGGTTATTGTCATTACTATTAGCATTATTATTATTATTATTATTATTATTATTATTATTATTATTATTATTATTATTATTATTATTATTATTATCATCATCATTATTATTATTGGGTGAGAAAGCAGTGCATGCCATCAAAATGACACTGGGGCACAATTATACGAAACCCAATATACCCATCATTACCACACGTCTGATAAATGTACACAGACATATGCATCACAACCACATGTGCGCGACATGGTGATCTTATATCAAGATAAATAGCGCACGACCTTGCAGGTGGAGCACAGTTAGAATTTGTTCAGGTTGAGTAGCCCATCCTGCTCAAAAGGCCCTTGAATAAGGTTTAAGGATGATGAACAAATAACCCCTGAGGTGAATTATTCAAACCCCAAAGAATTCCTCTCAACACATGGCTATGATGCTCCCCAACTACTTCTGCTCACAATCAGAGATGCACATATCATCAGTCACCAAGTGACATGCTCAACTGATTATACAAAGACAAAATATTATTATTATTACTATTATTATCATTGAGCGAGAGAGCAGAGAATGCCATCAAAGTGACACTGGGGTACAATTATACGACGCCCAATATACCCATCATTACTACCTGACTGATAAAGGTAAACCAAGCACATGCATCACAACAACATGTGTGCAACATGGTGATCTTATATCAAGATAAATAGCGCACGACCTTGCAGGTGGAGCTCAGTTACAATTTTTTCAGGTTGAGTAGCCCATCTTGCTCAAAAGGTCCTTGAATAAGGTTTATTTAAGGATGATGAACAAAACACCCATGTTTCCAGAGGTGAATTATTCAAACCCCAAAGAGTTCCTCTCAACACATGGCTTATGCTCATGATCAGAGATGCACATAACATCATCCATTAAGGGATATGCTCAACTGGTTACGGTCAAGCAACTGATAAGCAAATCTGTGGTATTGAGCTGAATATTTGCTCTAGCCCATCATTTATACCAAGACAAAACAATGTACATGTAACACTTCCAATCAGTTAAGATCAGAAGCCGTGAGAGCTAATGCCTGGTATTACATCAGGGCATTTATTATTATTATTATTGAGCGCAGTGCATACCATCATAGTGAGACTGGGGTAAAATATATGAAGCCCAGTATACCCATCATGAGTACCGGTCTGATAAGGGTACGCCAGGCACATGCATCACAGCTATATGTGCATGATATGGTGATCTCATATCAAGATTAACTGTGCATGACCTTGCGGGTGGCGCCCAGTTAGAATTTTCTTCAGGCTGAATAGTCCATCCTGTTCAAATGGTCCTTGAATAAGAGTTGTTTAAGGATATTGAATGAAATACCCCTGTTTCCTGAGGCGAATTATCCAAACCCCAAAGAACTCCTTTCAACACATGGCTATGATGCTCCCCCTCTACTTCTGCTCATGATCAGAGATGCACATATCATCAGCCACCAAGGGACATGCTCAACTGATTAAGGTCAAACTACTGACAAGCAAATCTGTGGTATTGAGCTGAATATTTACTGTAGCCCATCTTTTATACAAAGACAAAATATTATTACTATTATCATTATTTTTTTTTTTTTTTTTTTTTTTTTTTTTTATTACGGTAGCAAGTTAGCAGAATCATTAGCATACCGGGTGAAATGCTCACCAACATTTCATCCATCCTTACGCTCTGAGTTCAAATTCTGCCATGGTCAACTTTGCCTTACCTACTTTTGGGGTTGATAAATTAAGTACCAGTGAAACACTGGGATTGATGTAATTGTTTAATGCTCTGCCCAAAAATTTCACTATGCAAGGAGGTTTTCTTCTAATTAATCAATATATATTACTATCATTAGTAATATTATGAAACTAACATATATTATATCATCATGACTATGTAATTATGTTATTGTCATTAAACAACTATTACTAACCTTATTCTGGTTTTGGGGCTGATAGCCTCAAGAGCTCCTCGATCCCAAATAGCATTAAACTGTCCTTCAAAATCTCTGTGTTTTGGCAGAAAAGAAAAAGAAGTAAAATTAATTGCAAGATTTATTACAATTGGTTGAAATTTAAAAGCACTTTTAATTATATTCTGGAAGAAAAGAAATAACCTATTTTTTTTTACTTCCTTTATTTTAGATGAAGTTAAAGGAAGGCCTAGAAAGAATTACTGCAAGTGAAATAAATGTCAGAGATGCTTTGCCCCATGCAGAAACTAGGAGCTACTTCTTGTACACATCACATGAATGGGGCAGTGAGGACTTAAGTAGCCTTTGTCTGAAAAAGGATTTCATCTGCAGTCCCTTGTCAACCACCACCACCACCACTTTGAGATGATTTCAATTGCCATAGTTATCTTCGTACCTACTTGGAGGTTTTCTTCAAACTAACACACAACCTAAAGACAGTCTTCTACAACATGACTATTAATAATAATTAACAATCATTGTAAATTGAAAAAATAAGGAAAACAGTCACATTCGTTAATAAAATAACATCTGATAATATTTTCTCAAAATTTAAATTGGTAAATTAATAACTGTCGTCATCATTGTCCATTTTTCTCTGGAATGGTTATCAAACTGTAGAAAATCTGCCTCAATAAAATCCATCTGACTCATGCAAGCAAAGAAAAATAGAAGCTGAATGATGATGATGATGATGATGATGCAAATGAGGATCTCTAATTATCAAATGGCTAATTAATACATGTAGCTGATATGGAATAAAGATATGTAGATGGCATGGAATAAATGGTACAAAGCACTTTTATTCAGTTTATCAATTTATGAGCAATTCCTTGGTCACATGTGTCCCAAATCAACAACATTAGCATTTCCCACTGAAGTTATTTTCCTACGACAGGGGGAAATTGAAATTCTTGGACATGAGACACAAATACTACATCACCACCACAACTGCCCTTCCTTTTGCCAACTCTCATCTGTTTCCAAACAAGTTAATATTTCCCAATGTCCAGACATGATGTGATCACTTGATATACATCACTGGTTACAATGTGCTCCTCATCATTTTACCTTTCAAATGATGCCATACCATTGGCTGGGCGAGCAGGCCAATGTCCATACTTAATATTGGAAATGAATGACATTGCTTCTTTCACAGTGACACACATTTACAAGTACCACATGATGTCAAGTCAGGGAAAGACAAACCCATGCATCATCACACACAACTGGCCTTTTTTAAGCTCCAGGCTATAGTAGGAGACACTTGCCCAAGGTGCACACAGTGGGAGTGAACCTGGAACTGTGTGGTTGCAAAGCTAGCAACTCAGTCATTCCTCTGTGTCCATGTTCAAATATTGAAAATTTAGTAGAGTTTACAAAAATGCAATACTTACTTTGAAAATTTAAACATATCCATGCAATAAAGTTTGATTTTCCCATCTTTGCTCTAGAAGAAAGATAAAATTCAAATGAAATACTTATTGAAACAATTTTTGAACAACTAACTTCAATTTTCTGGATTTCTTTACTATAATACTCTAATTTCAGTTCTTAAGTTGCCATTTATTATTTATTCATTAGTATTCAGATCACTCTGTCAAATACGATTGCTTATTTATTCTCATCATTCTGTATTACTCATGCATTGTCTCATAACTTTGAGATTTCAATGCTGTGATTGATTCTTTTTAGAATGACATTGTAGGGAAGGTGAAAGAGGCTGGATCTGATCAGTCTGAACATAGAATATTTCAACCAGATTTGACTGGTTTAAATGCTAAACAATTAAGCATCATGTATGTGTAAATGCAATTAAGGTGAGAATGAGCTCACAAAATTATATTTCAAATAGAATTTCAATGCAACTATCCACTGTACTATCAATACCACTACTGCTGTTGGAAAAAAAGAACAAAAATTAAAAAAAACAACACAAGGATGTGGTACATACGAAATATTAATAAGACACTCAGAGAAAGAAAATAAGGGTGTTTTACATTTCGAGCAAGGCTCTTCTTCAGAAACAGGAGACATAATCAGTGCAGTAATGCACTTTTTAATCATCAGTGCAAGCATAATTCAAGATTAATAACGAATGAACAAAATCAACATACCAGATGATATATACAAATATATATATATAGGATTTTCTTTCGGTCTTTGTCACACCAAATCCAATTCACTCACATGGCTTTGGTCAGCCTGGAGATATACATGAGGCTAGAGTGCCATACACTGGGACTGAACTTCAAACTGTGTGGTTGGAAAGCAAATTTTATACCACACACACCCACACCAGCACCATTATTTCAACATTTCTATAAAAGCTTCTACTATAAAAATGAATATTTACTGCAAAGAGTTTTCCTGTGTTGTCCTTTAATTCTTCAACAGTATATTCCAAATTCTGGTCTGTAAAGAATTCCTGTAAAGCTTGTTCAGCAATGTCAACTCCAACAATATTGTGCCCTTTATCTGCTAATCTGAAAAATAAACAAACTATACATATATATATTTCTTTACAGCCCACAAGGGGCTAAACATAGAGGGGACAAACAAGGACAGACAAACGGATTAAGTCGATTACATCGACCTCAGTGCATAACTGGTACTTTATTTATCGACCCCAAAAGGATGAAAGGCAAAGTCGACCTCGGCGAAGTTTGAACCCAGAACGTAATGCATTTCGCCTGGCGGGCTAACGTTTCTGCCAGCTCATGGATCATCATCAGCATCATCACCATCATCATTTAACATCCGCCTATATTTATACACACACACACACACACACTTGTGCACACATACAAACGCGCACACACACTCAAACACACACACACATCACTGGAGATAATGTTCTGTTGGATCCTCATAAATTTAGTGGGTGAGGGAAAAAACAAGAGCAGAGAATGGGTTCCAGAAGGATGAGAGGCTGAGAAAAGGAGTGGAAACAGTATTTATTACAGGATGAGGCGTTGCATCTCTATGGGTGATTGCTAAAAATGGACATCATTTTTATTAGATGTTGTTCTCATTACTTGGAAGTAGATCAGCTTCCATTAGCAAGTCCTTGAACAAGTATTTCAGCATGTGGGTAACTTACACCCTTGACACAGAGCCACTGTGTCTATGTTGCTATTGGTATTTACAGAATACTAATGCAAAACATTTCCTATCAAAGACCTGCTGTTAGTTAATGAAGAAGCTTGAATCCATATGTAATGGCCCTGGAAGCTGTCCCATCTTTCAGACGGTGCATAAAACTTGTGGATTATTTAGTCTTAATTAGTGATTGATGTAACTCTTTTACAAGCATAAGATAATCAAAAGACTGATACAGATTTCTTCAGTCTTTAGATAGAGCACCTAAGGTCCAGAAACTACACAAGCACTTCCTTGCTGGTTCTTTTTATAAGGTGTTCAGGTAATCTCCTAACTTATTGAGTCACTGTTATTCAAAGACGATACTTACTTTTTCATATCTACACATTTCCCACAGAGGGGAAAGAAAATTTTTATTCCATTTCTTCCATCAATAAATTTGTCCAAGTGTTTCTCAAGTGATCTTAAAGACAGAAGAAAAGAATAGCAAAAATAAACAATTATTTCAATAATATTCAATAAAAACAATAATAATTTCTTTTGACAGAGTACCATGCCAGTTATTTAAAGGGAAAGGTGTAATCAAGAGATTGAACCTCAATATGTTACTGGTACTCATTTTGTCAGTATTGTAGGCACAAGAAGCAAAGAAAACCTGGCAGAATTAGAAACCAAGAACAAGATAGGGAGCCTTTATGATATCACTCAAACTGCTAGTAATAACAACTAAACCTTTCAGTGGTATCCAACCTGGGGTTTGTGGATCTCTGCAGCACTAAAAATTTAGCAGTGTGCATGTGTGTACATGTGCAAGCATACACGTATGCATGAATTAAGGCTTAGGATTGTAATTCTGTATCGATGCTTTGCATGAAAAATATTGAGGTGAGAAAATGTGATGCTGGTTGACATTCCCCAGCTTCATACTGCTGAAGATGCAAGAGGAAATAAAAGATAAATCCTTCACACAGGGAAACAAGCAAGGCTTAGGGTGATGAAGGGCATTTGATTGTGAGAACAATGACTGCGAAATGTATTTGCTAGCAAGGAAAAGAAAACAGACATTAGACAAATAAATTCATTTTCATGTAACTGAGAAATAGTGGATTGACCTCCCTAATTCTTGTTTCCCTTCATCTTCTCCCTACCCCTCTTACATGCCACTCCTTCATTTCTGTTACCATTTGCAGACAACACTACTTCTCTCTCTCTCTGTTTCTCCTTTGGAAGAAAGGATAAGGGCAAAAAATAGTAATTAGACTTAGCAAACTCTTCTAAGAACTTTACTATAGGTTAACCCATTTGATACCAACCCACCTGAGATTGACCCTAATTTTATGATACAAATTTCTCATTTTAACCCTTTAACATTTAAAGCGGGCATATCTGGCTAAAATATTCTACTTGCTTTATGTTCAAACTGGCCAGATCTGGAGTCTCACATCTACCCTGAATGTCATTTTGAACATAAACAAACACATCATCAAAATCTCAAGGTTACAAGATAATGCAAGATAAATTCATGACAATCATCATCATCCTCCTCCTTTTCCTCTTCATCATCATCATTTAGCATCTGCTTTCCATGCTGGCATGGGTTAGACGGCTTGGTTGAAACTGCTAAACTGGAGAGCTGCACCAGGTTCCAATCAGATCTAGGACGGTTTCTACAGCTGGATGCCCTTCCTAAATGCCAACCACTCCATCTGACAGAAAAATCTGAATGCTAAAGGGTAAAGTGATCTAAATAACAAGTTTCTTTCAAAATTTCAAGTTGATGTATGTTTCAAACATCATTTTAATTACTGCAAAGTTATTTCATTATTAAATTCTTCATTATTTTCAGAATTAATTAAAATAAAGACTGGGTATTTTAACAGAAATGTGGTAACAAAAGAGTTGACTATAGTTATGATGCAGTATCAGTGATGTGACAGGAAATGTTCATCCCTCAGCTGATCACCCAGCATCCTTATCAATTCAAGACATGTAAGGGAGCCTCTAGGCAGTCACCTGATGTGCTAAAAGTAGCAGATAAACCTCCTTCAAATAACACTCTGCTATCTTATAAAGGGTAGATCACCTGTACAATGTAGCTCTTAAACAATAGCAAAACAGCCCCTGGGATCATTTCTTGGGTCAAACGGGACTGACTTTAGGTCTGTCATAAGCTGAAAGGCTCATGAGGTCAAAGTTTATTTCAGTTTCCATGGCATATTAACATAATTAAATAGTATGGCAGAACAATCATGGCAAAACTAGACGGTTACAACTTGAGCCAGATTTGGTGTTTGATTAAGTTAATTAGTTAAAAGATAATTGAGTAACTTACACATGCATTTCTTCCTGGTGGAAAGGAATATTTTTAGTGGTCCACCGATTGATCCAGTAACCATGTTCATCAAATTCGCCATCAGAGGTAGTTTTCTTTTCACTCTCAGTCATATTTTGTTCTTCAAAACAAACATAAAAATAAATTCAAAAAGGAACAACACACATTTATTAAATGATTGGTTCAAGAGTGTGAAAGGGATAAATTTTTCAGGCAAGTATTTATCCTTCTTCACCAAGTGCTTTTTTCACCACTACTTTGGTATGGTGAAGTCCATTATTTGCTGAAGAGAGCTAATCCAATTGAAATATCTTTAGAGTTATCTCCCTTATGTACTGAAATACCACTTGCCATTGAATTAATGCTGACTTTTCATCAGCAGATTATTATTTTCAATTATCTTTCTGCAGCTTGTGACAATATATACATTAATATTAATTCAAATAAGATAAGCTAATATGAAGCTATGTGGTCTTAGTTAGGGTGTTGGATTCATGATTATAAGGTTGTGGTTTCAATTTCAAGACTGGCTGGTGTTCTTGAACCATATACTTCCTTTTACACTGTTTCACTCCTCTCAGCTGAAAATTAGTACCAGCAACTGTGATGGACTGACATCATGTTCAGGAGGGACTTCTCTATTCTTAAGTTGCTCATAAACCCTAGAAACCAAGATAAGCTCTGATGTAAAAAGCTTGTAGGCTCATGACAGACCTAAGCTTGAGCTTATGATTGGGTCTTTGCATGATCACTTGAACTGCAAGACATAGCAGTCAAATGAAAGGACATGCCAAGCAGGTCCTTTATTGACATGAACTCCCTCATACACACATAGTCTCTCCCCTGTCAAAACTCCCCTACAACCCATTTACCCAATACCTCCACCACCAGCTGAAGGACCCTCCCTTCCCTCCACTCTCTACCACATGCCTATCTGCTCATTCCCCATGCCCTCACATCTACCATACACCCCTCCCAGCCATCCCAATTTCTCTCATCATCACTTGCAACAGCCGTGTGTGTCTTCCCCATCTCTAAACGTATCCCCTCACATTCTTATGGAACATCTTCCTCTACTCCCACAGTACTACATATTTATAAAAAATTTTAAAATCCAGTTTTCGGAAAGTTGAGAGGAGACAATGACAACTAGTGTGAATTTTTCGAAACTCCTCTCCCCATCCTTGGAAAAAAACTTTTCACAAAAACATTCCCTTGTAATCGGAATCTACAGCACCTGAAGCATATTTATAGAAGTTTTCATTGGAAAACATCCATTTTCCTCGCAGTTATGAGGAAACAAAATCGATGGGGCACATTTGTGTAAGTATGCTGTGATAAATAACTCGTATGAATCATGGTAAGTTGAATAACGAAAACAACGTAACAGTTTACGGTGTGCGACCTACAAAAAATAACAGCCAAATCTTTCTCAAACACAGTTCTAGATGCACTAAGTCTGAATAAAATACTGGATGATAACAGATAGATTCTCTTCGATCATAGATCAGAGTTATACAACTTATCGATTATTTTTACTCTGTTCAATAGAGCATATAAATATGAACTTTTCTAAAAAGTACTTAGAGGTAATGTATGCAGCTATTACTGCAGTACAGCTGGAGGCAATCCAGTCTTTTATCTAGACTTAGTGCATCGAGGACTGTGATTTGAGAGATCTACCTGCAATTTCTAATAGATCGAGCGACGGCATAAAAGCTCTTTTCTTAATTGTCACGTTGTGTTTGCTATACAACTTAAGCTATTCACATGATTAATAAAAATTGTTTTTTAAAAAGGTGACAAAGTAGTTCGTTTCTAAACCATCTTGTTCTAGGTTCGGTACCAATGAGCAACACCAGTACCTTAGCTTCAATATACTATTTAATTGGTGCTGATCAGCCTAATAGGGAAAACTTATGATCAATGACGTTCCCTCCAGTCTCTTTTAATTATAGAAAAACTACCCTGCTCGAAAATAGTATTAAAGACTCATCTTTATATCTTTATATATAAAACTGTAGTTGTGTGAGTGTCTGTCCCCTTCGATTTAGATTCCTAACTACTCCCACATTTTGCGGTGCAGTTTAACCAGGTGCTGTATCTTATAGTCGTGATTTATATCGAGCCCTTCTGGGTATTAGCGCACGTCTATGATGAGTCTACGATTTTAAAAATAATTTACCATCATTTTTTTCCATTTTCATGCATATTTTTTTAAAGGGAAGTAACTCTCTAAAAATGTCTACGATGAGTCAACGATTTTAAAAATATTTACCATCATATTTTTTCCATTTTTAATGCATTTTTTTGCTATTTTTTGGCTATAACTCTCTAAAAATGCTGTATAGATATTTCCCTTACAAACCCGAGCAACGCCGGGCGATACTGCTAGTTTATATATAAAACTGAATTTGTGTGAGAGTCTGTCTCCTCCGATTTAGATTCCTAACTACTCCCACATTTTGCGGTGCAGTTTAACCAGGTGCTGTATCTTATAGTCGTGATTTATATCGAGCCCTTCTGGGTATTAGCGCACGTCTATGATGAGTCTACGATTTTAAAAATAATTTACCATCATTTTTTTCCATTTTCATGCATATTTTTTTAAAGGGAAGTAACTCTCTAAAAATGTCTACGATGAGTCAACGATTTTAAAAATATTTACCATCATATTTTTTTAATTTTAATGCATTTTTTTGCTATTTTTTGGCTATAACTCTCTAAAAATGCTGTATAGATATTTCCCTTACAAACCCGAGCAACGCCGGGCGATACTGCTAGTTTATATATAAAACTGAATTTGTGTGAGAGTCTGTCTCCTCCGATTTAGATTCCTAACTACTCCACATTTTGCGGTGCAGTTTAACCAGGTGCTGTATCTTATAGTCGTGATTTATATCGAGCCCTTCTGGGTATTAGCGCACGTCTATGATGAGTCTACGATTTTAAAAATAATTTACCATCATTTTTTTCCATTTTCATGCATATTTTTTTAAAGGGAAGTAACTCTCTAAAAATGTCTACGATGAGTCAACGATTTTAAAAATATTTACCATCATATTTTTTTAATTTTTAATGCATTTTTTTGCTATTTTTTGGCTATAACTCTCTAAAAATGCTGTATAGATATTTCCCTTACAAACCCGAGCAACGCCGGGCGATACTGCTAGTTTATATATAAAACTGAATTTGTGTGAGAGTCTGTCTCCTCCGATTTAGATTCCTAACTACTCCCACATTTTGCGGTGCAGTTTAACCAAAAGCGGGTATCTTATAGTCGTGATTCATACCCTTCTGGGTATTCATACTCTTCTGGGTATTAGCGCGCGTCTACGATGAGTCTACGATTTAAAAAGAAATTTACCATCATTTTTTTCGTTTTTTAATGCATTTTTTGCCCGGTTTATATAAGGGAAGTAACTCTCTAAAAATGCTTGTATAGTTATTTCCCTTACAAACCCGAGCAACGCCGGGCGATGCTGCTAGTATTTAAATAAAAATTTTGGATGCAAACCTTGTAACAAAAATCTATTCTTTTCTACTCTAGGCACAAGGCCCGAAATTTTGTGGGAGGTGGACAGACCTATCGGTACTTAATTTATCGACTCCGAAAGGATGAAAGGCGAAGTCAATTCAGTTATTTCCCTTGGCACAATGAAACCCAGTGTTTACGTTCTTTTTCCTACGATGGTGTAGCCTAGTGCATATGTTAGAAATGATTCTCTGATCATTTCTTTATGATTTTATTCGACGTATATATATACTAGTCTGTTGTCTATAAGAATTAACCGAATCGGTTAATTTAACTGTACGCACGGATCTTTGTATTATCGTATCTTATTTTAAAATCAGATCGAATACACTTATCCATTTAAATTTTATCGCCTAAAATATTTTACTGACGCACTAAATTGATTGCTTCCCAAGCGCAAAGTTTACAGATTTACCCCTAAAAAGCGAAATGAGAGATAATGATAACGTCTAATACGCATTTGTGAGTATATTTCTAAGGAGGAGACTGTGATATGTTACATTCAAATTACGATGAACGTAAACAAACAAACGAAGTTTGCTTTAGAAGCGTTTCGACGTCTTAGAAAGGACCAAACTGTTTGGGGCGTAGGTCTGCGCAATTGCTATTTCCCCTTTGGTAAGCAAAATGCTTAGCGGTATTTCGTCGGCCGTTACGTTCTGAGTTCAAATTCCGCCGAGGTCGACTTTGCGTTTCATCCTTTCGGGGTCAATTACATAAGTACCAGTTATGGGATCTTTTCCTTTTGAACAGCAGTTTTCAACACAACTTCTAGTTAACTAAACACTTTTAAACTTCGTATACTGGTAGAATGTGTCAAAATAAAACATTTTTTTCTCTTGGCTTTCTTGAGAAAATTGTAGTTTGTAAGTTTAACGTTGTTTAATTTTTCGAATTTTAACCAATCAATTGCCTCTATTGAGCTAAAATCATTTGCTGCGTCTAAGGAGGCAGACCAAAAGGGAACAGAGACAGTTCCTGCCAATTCGAGGTGTTGTTGGATAGGCAGAAGTTTTTCAGTAGTTTCGAGAGAACAAGGGCGAAACAAGTCCGAGCACCCTTAGGGATCTGATTGACAAGCTTCAGCTTGGACAAACCCAGGGATCTGGAATTCAGAGCAAGGTTCTGTCCTACTAAGGATGTCAGAGCTGAAGTGATATCAGTTGCATGTCCAGTTAGAAAATGGCCCGTTGTATCAGGAACGAAGTATATATTATAGTTTTATCAAAATGTTACTACATGTATTCATGGAAAACAAAACAAAATATAACGAGTCACGCAAATTAGGGCGATGTTTCGCTTGTCGTAGCACACGTTTCCGTCGATTTCCTCCGTCGATTGTCGATTTCCGTAAAAAATGTAAACACTGAATCGGCCATACATACATACATACATACATACATACATACATACATACATACATACATACATACACACATACATACACACACACATACATACACACACACATACATAGATACATACACACACACACATACATATACACATACACCGAGTAAAAAATTTCAGTTATCTCTCTCTTTCACACATTACTCTCTCTGTCTCTTCGCACACACTAACAGAAGCACTTCACTTACACAACATACTGTCTGTCTCCCACACCCCATCAAACACACGCACGGGGACTTCAAAAAGAAATTCCCTCGTCATAAAATCGCTTCCTCTTAGTCTCTTTCGCTCTCATTACTTCAAATATTCCCGCAAAGCCATATGTAAAAAAATAAAAGTTTTTTACGGAAATCGACGGAAACGTGTGCTACGACGTGTGCTACGACAAACGAAACTTCGCCCAAAATATAACGAGTTACGCAAATTAGAAATAAAATACACTTTATGTTTTTACCTTTGTTATATATCTGATGGACTTTCCCGGTGATTTCAACGTATCTGCACCCAAGTTGTTCGATCAACTGAATGGTCTACTAACTGAACTAACCTCTACTGTTATCATGTAGTAGCATCAACGTGACGCAGTGTGATAAGGCTGAATTAATATTGTATGCAGCAGTAAAGCTTTCAGTTATTTATAAATGCAGTACACATTTTTAACTCCGTTCCCACCAACCCAAATTCATTCACAAGCGATTATATGATCTGCGACTATGGCGAAAGAATTTACCCACGTTGTCATATATGCGGATTGATTCCGGGGTCTGATGGTTACGAAGCATACTTAACCACTCAGCCATACCTCGTTTTATGTCCTATATATAGATATATACAATATTATTCCAAAAATGTTTTTCAGTTCAATTGTTAAGGAGAAGAAGCGCCCGTCCTGTCTACTTCTCATCAATAAAACCGTATTTACATAGGTGACACACTTAATTTTTTTTTTTCCTTATTTTTTTTTTGATGTACAAAAAATAGTCCTGTGCCTGATACTGCCCTATTTCGAATGAGAGACATTGATGC
The DNA here is from genome assembly GCF_006345805.1 of Octopus sinensis. Classification (NCBI taxonomy): domain Eukaryota; kingdom Metazoa; phylum Mollusca; class Cephalopoda; order Octopoda; family Octopodidae; genus Octopus; species Octopus sinensis. The sequence continues at coordinate 34,052,140 of NC_043001.1, read as the reverse complement.
TCACTAGGGATCCTGATATGCGTAAGACTACTAGGAACAATAATTGCTTTTAATAATAAAGTCCAAATTATCATAGACTGTTAACACAAACAAAACAATTGCCTCTAGTAGTTCAGCAATTATGTAAGAAGATAACATTATCTGCCCGCGAGGTTACTTTGTCACCAATGCCACATTATTGCTTAGTCACCAAGGCGGCGGGCTGGCAGAAACGTTAAAACCCGGGCGAGATGCTTAGCAGTATTTCGTCTGCCGTTACGTTCTGAGTTCAAATTCCGCCGAGGTCGACTTTGCCTGTCATCCTTTCGGGTTCGATTAAATAAGTACCAGTTACGCACTGGGATCGATATAATCGACTTAATCCTTTTGTCTGTCTTTGTTTGTCCTCTCTGTGTTTAGCCCCTTGTGAGTATTAAAGAAATAGGTATTTCGTCTGCCTTTACGTTCTGAGTTCAAATTCCACCGAGGTCGACTTTGCCTGTCAGCCTTTTGGGGTCGATAAATTAAGTACCAGTTACGCACTGGGATCGATGAAATTCGAATCCTAACAATCTCATTATACCTCCTTTTTCAACATACACAACCCACACAAATACAAGTTTCACATCTTTTATGGCAATTCTCTTCATCAAAATATAAACAACAGTTGATCTGAAGGAAGATAAAGTTGAAATATAGTACTAGTATACTGTAGTTTAGATATGAGAGATTTATACTTTCATACTTTATTCCCAAATATTGGCACAATATTCTATTTATATGCACAGAATTATATATTTTCCTCCGACAAAATCTACAAGCGAATGGGACTGCCTTCCATTTAATTTTAAATAATTTCTACCTCAGACTATAAAACCCGGGATTTTCATTGCTGCATTTTCGAATATGGGAATAACAATATCTTGTTATACAGACTTATCACTCACCCTGTTACGCTGATTGTATCTGAGAATTATGTTAAGGATACACGTGTCTGTAGAATGACCAGTCGCTTATACTTAAATTCTGTAAGTAGGTAATTTAGTTGATCGAACAACTGAATCCTTATCGTCGAAACTGACGAAGATCTATTTTATATTTAAGACAAATTTTACGACCCGTAGAAATTGAAGATACAATGGTTTCAAAATTTGGCATGGGGCCAGTTATTTTAAGGAAGTGGGTAGCAGATTATATCAACCCTAGTGCTCAACTCGGAACATATTTTATCGACTCCGAAAGGACGAAAGCCAAAGTCGAAACTAAAGTATATTATGTCGTCGGGTATGAAATTTGTAGTAAGGTATATGGTAAACTTTGACAGCTGCTCATTTTGCGCCATTATTATATTTTGACAATCTTTATTTTTTTGTTAGAAAGCTGATACATCGATTTCTTTTTTCTAACTCATTTTTCGCTTTATAAAGTATTTATAAATCGTTTTTTTTTTTTTGCTATTTTTGTTCAGAGATGGATAAGTCGGAAATTCGTACAGTTTTGAAATATGAGTTCTTTCTTGGAAATACAGCATCACAGACAGCTCGGAATATTGACGGACTATTTCATTCCAATGTTATTACACTGCAGGTAATATCAAATTGGTTTGCAAAATTTCGTTCTGGTAAATTTGACCTCACAAATAAGCAACGCAATCGACCAGAAACAAAGGTGGATAATGACGAACTGAAAGCCACCGTCGAGTCAGATCCATCTCAAAGTGTCTGTGAATTATCATTGTTGTTTGGTGTTAGCAAGCAAACGGTAGCATTTGGAAGCCTGCATTATGCTACTTTCTCGTCACAAGAATAAATCATTTCTGAATCGAATTGTAACACGTGATGAGAAATGGATCCAATACAACAACCGTAAACGTTCAGCACAACGGTTGGACAAAGATGAGCCATCTAAACAGTCCAAAAAGCAAAGTTCATCAAAAGAAGCTGAAGGTGTGTGTTTGGTGGTCTGGTGCAGGTGTGATCCATTATGATTTCATTAAACCTGGCTCATCAGTCACGGCCGAAGTATACTGCTGCCAACTGGACCAAATGATGGAGAAACTTATAAAAAAAACAGCCTAGATAAGTCAACCGATCTACTCCTATTTTATTGCAAGACAACGCCAGAACACACATTGCAAAAATGACATTGGCGAAACTACAAGAGTTGGAGGTTCTCCACCATCCACCATACTCACGTGACTACCTCTTTGGATAACTTTTTAATAGTTGAATTTGGATAACTTTTTAATAGGAAAAAATTTTAATTCCACCGATGCTGTAAAACAGGCCTTCCAAGATTTTATTGACTCTAGATTGCCAGACTTTTACAGTTCCGGGCTGGACAAGCTACCGTTGAAAAAGCAGAAGCGTATTGACAATATGGGTGCAAGCTTTGATGAATAAAACTATTCCTTATATTTATAAAACATTAGCAAACTTTTTTTCTTTTCTACAAATTTCATACTTGACGACCTAATAGCTATGAATAAAAGATACGTAGATTATGAATTTTCATTGAGGGATGGGATCTCGAAACAAAAAACATCGCAGGGGTCCTCTAAAAGTCACGCGACGAAACTGATGCTAAGTATGAGAACTTTTGCCCGAAGTAAAATTTATGCGTGCATTAGTTACGTGCATGCTGATATGCTAATCCTAACATTCTGTAAACAAGAAACAATGAACTTTAATCTTTTTAAATCCATCTTATCAGCTTTTTATGCGGTCAGTTTGTACCTTATCTCAGATTTGAATAAAGTTAGGTGATGTAGAGTAACTGTTAGATCTATTTTCTTTGCTTCTTTCTCCACCTTCTTTATTAGTTCATTCAAATAAAGTATTTTTCTCACAGTGATACAAAGCCAAATGAATCTCATTTGTTATGGTGAATTTTGAACTTACCGGAGTAAAAACAACAAGCAGGTAGAATCGTTGGAGCATCGGAAAAATTCTATGTGGCATTTGATCCCGTTCTTTACGTTCTGATTTCGTATTCCGCCGTGGTTATCTTTGTTTTTCATTTCTCCGAGGTCGATGAAATAAAGTACCATTCAAGTATTCGGGTCGGTGGTGTCGACTAAACACCTCCCCTAAAAATTGCTGTGTAGTGGTCCAAACCCTAACCGCAATATCCTCCGTTAGGCAGTTTCACGTGACTGATCAATAAGTCGACCAATCAGCGTGAAACTGTGTCGTAATACGACTTCTTGGATGTTCTAGAATCTACCCTCTTTCCACCCAGTAGAAATCGTTTAGTGCCTAATTCACTGGGCAGTCGACCTCCGACTTTCGTGCAGCTGGTTTTAGACTTTGGACTTTCGCGCAGACGACTTCGGATACTCTGACAGACCGAGTCTGAATCTTCACACAATGTCCCATCTTACGGATGCAGCACGGTTTGCTCAACTCTCAGTCTCAATTACATTATTAGCATCTTTGATTGTAAATAGCCAACACAAAATATATCCGTCAATGAATATTAAAGTTAAGGGTACGTGAGTTTGCTTCAATTATTCTACACGCAGCTTTCTCCTAATAAACGATGGTCCAGCCAAAGATACGATATCCGCGACACGAAGAAACAAGCGACAATAAACCCTTCATAACAACTGTCCTGCCGATAATATCAGAAACATTGTTAATCTAAGGAAGTTCAAATGTGTTCACGAAAATATATTCGTTGCGCAATTCTACCAGTGCTGTATAGTGAGTGGGTCAACATGAGCGGTTGTTCTGGGCGCACTTTTTTCAGTTTGTAATAATACTTACCTTGCTCCAGGCGCTGGCAATCCAGTTAATGACACTGAATCGTGCAATTAATTCAGTATATTTGTTTCACGTTGTCTCAGAGCATAAGCAGTACGTTTTATTTAAGTTTGTATTAACCTGCTTTGTGCAACGAGCATTATAACACCGTCCTCTACAGGACCGCCACATTTAGTTGGCAAATACAGGCATACCTCACCCTACGTTGTTAATTGATTCCAAGAGACACGACTTAAGTCGAAAAACGACTGAAGCCGAATTAACTTGTCTCTAGGCTAGGCTAGGCCGAATTTACTTGTCTCTAGGCTAAACCGATAATAGGGGTATCTTTTTTCTTCACAAGTGTAAATAAACCCAATCTGTTTCTTAAAGGAGGGACATATTCATTATGCACAGAATGTTATTTACCTAAATGGACGCCAGTGATTGGTTAAAATTGCCGAAATGCAAGAAATTAAAGACGAAATATGTTGCAACATATAGAATTTTCTCAATAAAGCCAAGAGAAAATGATGTTTTATAAACACATTCTACCAGTATACGAAGTTTCAAAACTTTTTAGTTACCTAGAAATTATGTTACAAAGTGCCGTTCAAAAGGAAAAGATCCTTTTTTTTTTTTTAAACAAAGTAAATAAAACAAAAACACAAAGTAAGGATCGACTAGACACATCTAGCTAGCCCCGCTACGCGAGTGCGCGCACCAGGACCATTCTTCTTCAATAGTACCTGTTTATCGCATGTAACGTGTTGTTTATCGCATTTGCATTAAGTGTATGTTGAATGTTTAAATGATTTTTTACTCGCTTCTTTTTGTCATTGAGCATTGAGGTACTTGTGAGGTGTGCTAAAATTAACTGCTAGATAAGATTTGGGGGATAAATCTTTTGAATTAACATAAACATTTATTTACATGAAAGAAAATAACCGGAAACATAACACGTATTGTTTACAAATATTGACAACACGTGCTATTTTCAGGATGTTGACGCACAAAATGTCAGCTTCCAAATCCTGTTTCCTGAGTGGGTGAAAATGATCAAACTTTAAACCTCTATAACTTTTTAAAAGCAATTTTCTGGGGAATAAATGAAATAACTCGGATCTTTTCCCTTTGAACGGCAGATCGAGAAATGTAATTTTTGTAACTAAACACTTTCAAACTTCGGACACTGGTAGAATGTGTCATATAAAACATCTTTTACTCTTAGTGTTTTTGAGAAACGTTTCTGTTTACGAAGTTATTTCGTGTTAAAGTTGTCGTATTTCGGTAATTTCAACCAATCAATGACGTGTATTCAGCTGAATAAAATTACTGCCGTTGTTTGTCAATAACAACTATCGGTGGTGTACATTTCATTTGTCACTGTTATTTACGACATATTTCATCTCAGTTACGTTTGTATGAATAAATGAGTGTATCTGAAGCATGTTTACTTCATGGTACTACCATAATCGTTCGTGCATTTCTACTGCTTTTAGTTGTTTTTCCTGTTTTTAAGCTACTATTTCCAGAAAGACTTTCCCCACTCACTCTCCAATTTCTTCATTTTCACTTTTTTCTGTAACTCTAACCCTAAAACCCCAACCCTAACCCTAACCCTAAAACCTTAACCCTTACCCTAAAACCCAAACCCTAACCCTAACCCTAAAACCAACCCTAAAACCAAAACCAGTACAAACGCACGAACGATGTCATAAATAACAGTAACAAACAAAATATACACCGCCGATAGTTGTTGACAAACAACGGCAGTAATTTTATTCAGTTGAATACACGTCATTGATTGGTTGAAATTACCGAAATACGACAACTTTGACACGAAATAACTTCGTAAATAGAAACTTTTCTCAAAAACGCTAAGAGTAAATGATGTTTTATATGACACATTCTACCAGTGTCCGAAGTTTGAAAGTGTTTAGTTACAAAAGAATTAATTTCTCGATCTGCCGTTCAAAGGGAAAAGATCTTAATTCTCAGATACATTCAGCGTAACAGGGTGAGCGATAAGTCTGTATAACAAGATATTGTTATTCCCATATTCGAAAATGCTGCAAAGAAAATCCCGGGTTTTATAATCTAAGGTAGAAATTATTTAAAACTAAATGGAAGGTAGTCCCATTCGCTTGTAGATTTTGTCGGAGGAAAATGTATAATTCTGTGCATATAAATAGAATATTGTGCCAATATTTTGGAATAAAGTGTGAAAGTATAAATCTCTCATATCTAAACTACAGTATACTAGTACTATATTCCAACTTTATCTTCCTTCAGATCAACTGTTGTTTATATTTTGATGAAAAGAATTTCTATAAAGGATGTGAAACTTGTATTTGTGTGGGTTGTGTATGTTGAAAATGGAGGTATAATAAGATTGTTAGGATTCAAATTTCAACTAGTCAGTTGAAGATCACGACAAAACGACGACAGTTTCACAGAAATCGACCAATCAGCGTGGAGCAGTGGCGTGACATAGCTCTTCTGATGACCTAAAATTCACCACCTTCTCACTCTATAAAAACCATTTGGCGCTTGCCTCAGGCGGACCTTGAACACTCATAGAAAGCTGACCACTAAGACCGAGTCACCTCCGGCAAGAAACGATTTTGAACACTCACACGCGACGTATTACAGCTAGCGTTCTACAAGACACAGCGCAGTTCTCTCCTCTCAGTCATCGGTCATAATACCAGCATCTTTCTTTTGTGAATAGCCAACGCAATAAATCATGTCCAGCAATAAATAAGTTAAAAGTTTAAAGTTCGTGAGTTGCTTCGTTTATTAATCACACAGCCAGCTGGGCCTCACGATTATGGTCTTCAACCACACCGTACACATTCAACATTGCGATCTCAAAGCAACGGTGACTAAGCAATAACCCTTTCTACTATAGGCACAAGGCCTGAAATTTGTGAGGAGAGGACTAGTCGATTACATCGACCCCAGTGTTTCACTGGTACTCAATTTATCGACCCTGAAAGGATGAAAGGTAAAGTCGACCTCGGCGGAATTTGAATTCAGAACGTTGTGAAATACCGCTAAGCATTTTGTCCAGCGCGCTAACGATTCTTATTTCTTTGTTGCCCACAAGGGGCTTTGTTGCCCACAGAGAAGACAAACAAGGACAGACAAACGGATTAAGTTGATTATATCGACCCCAGTGCATAACTGGTACTTATTTAATCGACCCCGAAAGGATGAAAGGCAAAGTCGACCTCGGCGAAATTTGAACTCAGAACGTAACGGCAGACGAAATACCGCTAAGCATTTCGCCCGGCGTGCTAACGTTTCTGCCAGCTCGCCACCTTGGTGACTAAGCAATAATGTGACATTGGTGACAAAATAACCTCGCGGACAGATAACACAATGTAACACATGTTTGGTTTTTTTGTTTTTTTTTAATGTTCATATATGCATTTTTCGCCACTAAATTCTAAAATCATATTCGTTTTGACGTAACATCGATAGTTATTTATTTATTTATTCCTAATTTCATATTTACTCGTTATATTTGTAACTTTTCTCTACGGCACTTTGCTGGTTCAATCTATTCTAGTATTGTAAGGATAATTATACAACATTTAGTACTTTTCCATATATTGAAAGATATTTAGGATGTATAATATTAGAACAAAAAGAAACTATAACATTCTGCGCTGTAAATGCCTTGATAACTCTTTTTTTAAGATGCGAAGTGCTTTGACGATCGAGATTTTCTGGAGTGTATACCTTCATCTCTTCAGACTAGAGAGCATATATTATCTCCCATTATAGCAGTATCCCATCGTCCTTGGTATCTTCTTTCCATAGTTGCGATGTCCTGATGAAATCTCTCACCATGCTCCTCACTGACATCAACCAAGTTTTCGTGGGAGAAATCTAAAAAATGAACCTTTAAGGACATATAACCCATCCCATTTTCTTGAAGTTTTCAATAGGCTTTGCTACCAGCTGTTTATAATTAGGATCCTTCTGATTTCCTAGGAATCTACGAACTACATCACGAAATGTACACCAAGCTTCTTTTTCAACTTTTGTTATCGCTCTTTCTAGTTTCTTCGACTTTCACATTGCATTTACTTGGGGCCCAACAAATATGCCACCCTTGATCTTATCCTCAGCTTTGGAAACGTAAGACAAGTTTCTTGAAAAGCGTCTCCTCTAAAATCTAAGGTCTTCACAAACTGTTTTACCAATCCGAGTTTGATATGAAGTGGGGGTAATAAGATTTTGTTGGAACCTACTAGAGGCTGTTTGAGAACATTTAACATTCCTGGCTGCAGTTCCACTGGTGGGGGGGGGGCAATGTACTCACTTGTAATGATCATCATCAGCTCTGCTGTCCTATAAGCAAAGGAAACATGAATACTTTGTGTATCCTCTTTTGCAAACCAAGCAAGAAGGCAAGCATCTTGAAATCACCACAAACATCCCACTTGAACTCAGCGTAATTCATTTTGTCGAGAAGTTCTTTGACATTATCGCAATTTTCTTTCTTCTGTATGGAGTGTGCAAGAGGCAAAGAAGAATATTTATTTCCATTGTGGAGCAACACTGCTTTGAGACTTCGTGTTGAGCTATCTATGAACAGTCGCCATTCTGAAGAATTATGCTTGAGTCCAATAGCAGTAAACAAACCAATCACACCTTTACAAAAACACAGATCATTAATATTTTCATAGTAAATTTCAAATTCTTCATGGCGTTTCCGGTACACAGATATCTTGCAGTCTTCCCCCAGGTGATTCCATTCCTTCAACCTTGATGAAAGAAGTTCAGCTCCTGACTTAGTAAGACCCAGATCCCTGATTAAATCATCTAGCTCACTCTGATTTGGAAAGTGAGGTTCCGAAGTCATTCTTGGTACGAAAGCTTCCTCCATTTCTTGGTTGCTGCTACTTGACTCTTCAGATGAAATATTTTCTGGTGGTAGTGGTACTCGTAAACTCATCATGTGGGACAGGTGCTCTAGATGATGATATGTCCGGATACTGAAGAGCTTGTCTTCTTTTCACTTTTCTGTACTTTGTCACAGCGATCATACAAAAGTAACAGTCATCGTGATGTTTCTTTGGCTCTCTCCATACCCTTGCAATGGCAAAAGGCATTGACCTTCCTGTACCTCTTAACCATCCTTTTAGAGTAGATCGACAGCTTCCACATATCACATGTGGGGCCCATGGTTTGTCCTGGTCACCCATGGGCATTTCGAAATAGAGTCTGTACGCTATCCACAATTTGGCACCTTTCATGATCTTATGTAATACCTGCTTTTTCCAATACAATAACCACACACACAGCCAAATGTATTTGGAGAATTTTTACATACTCTAGTAGCCATCCTGAAAGTAACAGAACTTTGTTATTGGTCTGAAAGAGAAAATTAGATATACATTTAGTAGCGGAACATTATAACAATACCGAATATATAATAACATAGAAAGTCGACATATTTTTGTAACTGTAGATGATACACAAAAAATAATTTCCTTTTTGGAATCAGCAGAAAGACTGGATTGATAAACAATAAAAAAATACAATAAACATTTTTTTAATTGTTACGCTGTGTAATGTTATCTATCTCCTTACATAACTGCTGACCTACTATAAGAGATTGTTTTGTTTGTGCTAACAGCCTATGATAATTTGGTTTGTTTTCAATACTTCATTATTAGTAGCAGCTATTGTTCCTAGTGGTCTTACGCACATCCGGCACCCTAGTGAGCATCAATGTCTCTCATCCGAAATAGGGCAGTATCAGGTACAGGACTATTTTTAGTGCATTAAAAAAAAATTGAAGTGTGTCATATATGCAAATACGGATTTATTGATTAGAAGTAGACAGGGCGGGCGCTTCATCGGTTTAGCAATTGGACTGAAAAGCATATATGGAATAATATTATATATATCTATAGGACAGAAAATTAGGTGTGACTGAGTGGTTAAGTGTGCTTTGTAACCATCAGATCCCGGAATCAATCCGCATGTATGACAACGTGGGTAAATTCTTTCGCCATAGTCGCGGATCATATAATCGCTTGTGACTGAATTTGGGTTGGCGGGAACGGAGTTAAAAATGTGTACTACATTATAAATAACTGAAAGCTTTACTGCAGTATACGATATTAATTCAGCCTTATCACACTGCGCCACGTTGATTCTAATTGATAAGTAGGATTCTACTTGATAAGAGTAGAGGTTAGTTCAGTTAGTTGATGAACAACTTGGGTGCAGATACGTTGAAATCACCGGGAAAGTTCAACAAAGGTAAAAACATTAAGTGTATTTTATTTCTAATTTGCGTAACTCGTTTTATTTCGTTTTGTTTTCCCTGAATACATATAGTAACACTTCGATAAAACTATAATATATATTTTGTTCCTGACACAACGGGCCGTTTTTGGTGTGGGTGAGATCAAACAAGAGGCGGTGCCCATAACCGCTGACATTGAGTTAGCGGGAGGAAGGTATCCTCAAACTAAAAACTGGCCTGAATGCTTCCAACACACATAACGAACTCCGTTAAAAATACTCCAGGTGGCAAGTTAAGTCTACCACCCAAGTAGCCCATTGCGTGATTTTGAACTCAAAGCGTGAAAAGTCGGAGCAAATACCGCAAGGCATCCGGTGCTATGTTCTTACAGTTCCGTTTTTGGTTTGGTACTTACTTTGTCGATTCCGAAAGGATGACACTACCTCCAGCGCCATTCTTTCACCACCACTACCCTCCCCGTATGAATTCTAATTCTAAAGCTGACCCCACTAATACTGCCAGTTCACCTCCAAGCATGTTCTCTATTTGAAGACCATCAAATGCCACTTGTGTAGTTTAAGGTACCACAGGAGCTGAGTCGGCATCATTAAGGTTCAAGCCGAAAGTTTTTCTAACTGGACATGCAACTGATGTCACTTCAGCTCTGACATCCTTAGTAGGACAGAAGAACCTTGCTCTGAATTCCAGATCCCTGGGTTTGTCCAAGCTGAAGCTTGTCAATCGGATCCCTAAGGGTGTTCAGACTTGTTTCGCCCGTGTTCTCTCGAAACTACTGAAGAACTTCTGCCTATCCAACAACACCGCGAATTGGCAGGAACTGTCTCTGTTCCCTTTTGGTCTTCCTCCACGTGCCGAATGGGAATAGTGGATCCCTCACTTCTTCCCTGAAACAGCAGTTCGAGCTGTTTGAATCTACCCCAACACACTGTTTGTCTCAGGTCGGTCGTCAGCTCTACCCCGAACAACGGTCGACCACCTAACTTAAAGAATACTGTTAATGCCAAATTCAGCGAATTTGACATTAAAGGAGCTGTTCGCCTTCTTTCGTTTCTGTCCTCTTTCGTCCCATGTACCACAGACTCCCTCTACCAGCTGAAGAAGAAACATCCTCCGGCCCCACCATATGATCACCTACACTGCTCCGATCCACCAAGTTTTCTACAACCCATCTTCACCCCTGACAATGTCAGAAGAGCAATTGCTTCTTTTCCAGCAGGTTCTGGTGCTGGGATCGATAGTTTACTACCTCAGCATCTCAAGGGTGGTATCTCCCTGTCAGCTGGTGATGCAGGACTCGAACTCTTGGAGAACCGAACACAGTTCATAGACTTGTTCTCGTCCGAAAGTATCCATGCCTACATTCATCCCTTGTTCTTTGAGGCCAGACTATTTGGTCTCACCAAGCCCAACGATGACCTCCGCCCCTTAACAGTTGGTTGTACTCTACAACAGCTCACAGCAAATGTGTGCCTGTCCTCAGTTTTTCACTGCCTGACCGAGGAATTTCCTCCTCTTCAGTTAGGAGTGGATACTAAGCTAGGTTGTGAGGCTGTTTCTCATACCACCGGGACTTTCACCAACTTACCCTCTGAGTCCCCAAAGGTCATTCTCGAACTTGACCATAAAAATGCTTTTAACTCCATCAGTCAAGATTTCATCCTCTGCACTGTAAAGGAGAATTCCCCACCACTTTATCCCTTTGCTTGGTAAGCCTATCAGGAGCCCTCCTACCTCTCCTTTGGTGACCACCTCATTCCATCTGCCTCTGGAGTCCAACAGGGTGATCCACTTGGTCCTGCCCGATTTACATTGGGTATTGAGGATATCAACAAGATGGGAGTCGTCCTAGACCTAAATGTTTGGTACCTCGATTATGCTTGTTTGGGAGGCCATCCTGACAGGGTCCTTGCAAATGCGAGGGCGATGGTCGAGGAATATGGTCGTAGAGGTCTTAGCGTTAACAGCTCCAAATGCGAGCTCTGGCTCCTCAACCACTCAGTTTCGCATGAGCAGACTACTTAACTATTTGTTCACTCCCTCCCCTCTATCGTGTTTCCTCCTTCATGAGCGTGGTTCTCCCTTGGAGCCCCAATTACTGACCTAGCTTTCGAGTCCATCTTTTGATTGGAAATGGTTAACCTCGAACAAAATTTTAAAAACTTTGAAGTAACTGAACCACACAAAGGTTTTTTTGTACTTAGGAATTACTTGTCAATTCCTAAGCTATACTTGACGACCAAATTTTCAGGAAACTCGAATGCTTGGCCAATGTCAAACTCACGCCAGACTCCCGCAACCAAGCTGCTTTGCCAAAACGGTTTGGGGTCTAGATCTGCGCAAGTGCTCCTTTTTTTTTATCTCTTCCCTATTTTCCTTTCTCCGTCTACGCTTGCTCATCTTTGGTAGGCAACATCTTCTCCTCTCCAACATGGTCTAATTCCAACTAGTGCAAAATTGTCAGGGGACTGGATTGATGCCTTGGCTGTGGCCAACATTCGAGGTATACTCAGTCTAGATGAGTTACGCATTTCCTTCGCACTCAGAGTGGAAGCTAACGTCCGTAAGGGACTGAGATGCCGCTGTGGTAGGCTCCCGCGACCCTACAAGTTCACGGTGTGTCTTGCGCCCAAAATGCTGTTCGTTTCGTTTGTCACAGCGAGCTAAACTTAATCATTAAGCGGGCCCTGGCTGGAAGTAATATCCCCTCAGTTCTGGAGCCGTCAGGTTTATCCAAAAGTGATGTCCCTGGGTTAGAAGTAGGTGCCTCATTTGGGATACCACAGTCTGTAACTCCTTTGTTCCCTCCCATATCCTGGATGCTACAGTTAATGGGAGGGTCACTGTTTCCGTAGCCGAGAAGAAAAAACCCCTGAAGTATCGGGACCTGACAATGAACTACCTCTTCCAACCTGTGACGTTTGAGACGTTCGGAGGGACTGGGCCACTGACCGCGAAGTTCTTGTCAACGTTAGCAGCTCGCTTCGCCGTGGTGTCATGTGAGGCCATTGTGAGCGCTTGGCTTTCCCAACGCCTTAGCCTCGCCATCGCCCGTGGTAATGCTGCGAGCGTGCTGGCTTGCTTCAGTTGGTTCCGTCAAACCTTGCAGTATGCGACCCGTGGCTATGATAAAAAAAAAAAGAAGAAAATTCCCCACAAATGGTTTCAATAGTTTTAACAGAAAGATTTGAAGAATTAAATGAAAGTTCACTTGTAATTTTCTTTCATGTAAATAAATGTTTGTTAAAATGACAATATTCTAAAAGAAGTACATGTTTATGAAATTGAAACGTAAAGTTGAACTTGAAAAGGTGTATTTTTTTTATATATTCAGTTTAAACGATAGCAGTTAAGATATATGGTTAAATTAATTGTTTCATGGATCATTTTCGTGTAATTAACGCAACATGAATTCCTCCAAGTGACTCGGTGTTTGTTCGCTAAACAATTTTAAAAGAGGGCCTTTACAACGTTCTCTCAAAGTGTTTTCTACTAAAATCTATGAACATTTACGGAGATGTACTTGCATAGCGAGTGACTTGATCTGAGATCGTGTGCTGTAACGAAAACAATTGCAGCGTGGAAGGTGTTTATAAGCCATTTAAAAAACACAAAACCGGTAGATTCATTTCAACATTTAAATTTAATTTGTCAAAATATTTTCATCAAATTTGTCAATGAACAGGTCGCGGTCTCAAAGCGATGAAAATATTTTGACAAATTAAATTTAAATTTGAAGTGAATCTAACGTTTTTATGTTTCTTAAATGGCTTATAAACACCTTCCACGCTGCAATTGTTTTCGTTACAGCACATGATCTCAGATCAAGTCACTCTCCGTAAATGTTTATAGATTTAAGTAGAAAACACTTCCACGCTGCAATTAATTGTCTCTGAACATTACAATTCAGTTATGTCCCTTGGCACAACGAAAACTAGTGTTTGAGTTTTTCTTCCGACGAGGGTGCAACCTTGTGCAAATGTAAGAAACGAATTTCTGATCATTTCTTTATCTCATTCGACATATATATATATATACTAGTCTGTTGCCTATAATAATTAACCGAATCGGTTAATCTAACAATAAGCACGGATCTTTGTTTGTATTATTGTATTTTATTTTAAAATCAGATCGAATACACTTATCTATTTAAATTTTATCGCCTAAAATATTTTACTGACGCACTAAATTGATTGCTTCCCAAGCACAAAGTTTACAGATTTACCCCTAAAAAGTGAAATGTGAGATAATGATAACGTCTAATACGCATTTGTGAGTATATTTCTAATGAGGAGACTGTGATATGTTAAATTCAAATTACGATGACCGTAAACAAACAAAGTTTACTTTAGAAGCGTTGAGGTGTCTTAGAAAGGACCAACCTGTTAGGGGCGTAGGTCTGCGCAATTGTTCATATTTATCTCTTTCTTGTTTTCTTTCCTCCATCTACGCTTGTTCCTACGCTTGGTAGGCAAAATGCTTAGCGGTCTTTACGTTCTGAGTTCAAATTCCGCCGAGGTCGACTTTACCTCTCTTTCTTTCCGAGTCGATAAATTAGGTGCGAGTAGGTCTGGCCCCTTCCCACCAAATTTCGGGCCTTGTGCCTAGAGTAGAAAAGAATATATTCTTGTTACAAGGTTTGCATCGAAAACTTTTATTTAAATATGAGCCTTTCATACGATTTTCGAGCTGAGTAGTTTTTCTATAATTAAAAGAGAGACACATTGGTTTATGTACTTTGGAAGATAAGATGATTGTGGAAGGAGCGTCATTGATCATAAGTATTCCCTATTAGGCTGATCAGCACCAATTAAATACTATATTGAAGCTAGGGAACTGGTGTTGCTCAGTGGTACAGAACCTGGAACAGGATGGTTAAGAAACGAACTTCTTTGTCAACTTTAAAAAAAAAAAAATTTTTCTTAATCATGTGAATAGCTTAAGTTGGATAGCAAACACAAAGTGACAATTAAGAAAAGGGCTTTTATGCCGTCGCTCGATCTATTAGAAATTGCAGGTAGATCTCTCAAATCACAGTCCTCGATGCACTAAGTCTAGATAAAAGACTGGATTGCTTCCAGCTGTACTGCAGTAATAGCTGCATACATTACCTCTAAGTACTTTTTAGAAAAGTTCATATTTATATGCTCTATTGAACAGAGTAAAAATAATCGATAAGTCGTATAACTCTGATCTGTGATCGAAGACAATCTATCTGTTATCATCCAGTTTTTTATTCAGACTTAGTGCATCTAGAACTGTTGTTTGAGAGAGATTTGGCTGCTATTTTTTGTAGGTCGCACGCCGTAAACTGTTACGTTGTTTTCCTTATTCATCTTACTCTAATTCATACAAGTTATTTATCCCAGCATACTTACACAAATGTGCCCCATCGATTTTGTTTCCTCATAACTGCGAGGAAAATGGATGTTTTCCAATGAAAACTTCTATAAATATGCTTCAGGTGCTGTAGATTCCGATTATATAGGAATGTTTTTGCTAAAAGGTTTTTTTCCAAGGATGGGGAGAGGAGTTTCGAAAAATCACACGAGTTGTCTTTGTCTCCTCTCAACTTTCCGAAAACTGGATTTTAAAATTTTATATAAATACCTTTCAAGTGGTGTATATTACGGTTATATTCGAATTTAATATGAAAAAAAAAAAAAAAGTGGTTACTGACACACATCACGAAATGAAAATTGAAATATCGAAAAAAATTTGTGAGGAGTCTCTTAATATATGTGTGAACGCCCACCATTTTTTCGTCTTAAATTCCGATATAATCATAATCCACATCATCTGAAAGTTATATGTAGAAAGTTTCATTTTAAAATACCCAATTTTCTGAAAGTTACGAGGAAACAAAACTGACTTTTGTGAATTTTCAGAAACTCCCCTTCCCACCTTCGGGAAAATTCTGCACCAGGCTCCATTTATCTGTTTTGATGTGGTTTCTCCAGCTGGTTGCCCTTTCTAATGCCAATCATTTTATGGAGTGTACTCAGTGCTTTTTATGTGTCTCCAGCACAGATGCTTTTTACATGCAACCAGCACCAGTGGGGTCACCAGTTACCTTGCAAGTCAAAAACCTCTCAGCTGCAAGAGGGAGTGGAACTGTGGAAAGTGGTTATGTGCCAGGCAAGAGGTTCAAGTGAAACAGAGGGACAGGGATAGGTGTCTTATTATAGAGGAGGTACTTGACTACACCTGTAGCACAGGGATGGAGAGGAAAGTGGGAGAGAGAGAGAGAAGTAGATGGTGTTGAAGGAAGCCTGTCAACAGGAAACATTGGAGGGAGTATAAGTAGTACTGAGGGAACAGAGGAGGATTTTCCGTTAGGGTATGAGAGGAGATGTTTAGAGATGGAGAAGACACGGCTGTTGCAAGTGATGTTGAGAGAAATTGCGGTAGCTGGGAGGGGTGTATGGTAGATGTGAGGGCATGGAGAATGAGCAGATAGGCATGTGACGGGGAGGGGGGAACTTTCAGGTGGTGGTGGAGGTGTTAGAAAGATGGTTTGTTGGGGAGTTTTGACAGGGGAGAGACTATGTGTGTGTGAGGGAGTTCATGGCCATAAAGGACCTGCTTGGATGTGTGGATGGCCACACATTTACTTACCTTGACATGTCCTTTCATTTGACTGCTATGTCTTGCAGTTCAAGTGATCATACAAAGACCCCATCATAAGCTCAAACTTAGGTCTGTCATGAGCCTTCAAGCTTTTTACTATCAGAGCTTATCTTGGTTTCTAGGGCTTATGAGCAACTCAAGACTAGAGAAGTCCCTCTTGAACATGATGTCAGTCCATTACAGTTGCTGGTACTAATTTTCAGCTGAGAGGAGTGAAACAGTGTAAAATGAAGTATACTGTTCAAGAACACCAGCCAGTCTGGAAATTGAAACCACAACCTTATAATCATGAATCCAACACCCTAACTAAGACCACATAGCTTCATATTGTCTTACCATATCTGAATTAATATTAATGTATATATTGTCACAAGCTGCAGAAAGATAATTAAAAATAATAATCTGCTGATGATAAGTCAGCATTAATTCAATGGCAAGTGTTATTTCAGTATATAAGGGAGATAACTCGCAACATATTTCAATTGGATTAGCTCTCTTCAGCAAAGAATGGACTTCACCATAGTTTCCAAAGTAGTCATGAAAAAGGCACTTGGTGAAGAAGGATAAATACTTGCCTGAAAAATTTATCCCTTTCACACTCTTGAACCAGTTTTTAATAAATGTGTGTTGCTCCTTTTTGAATTTATTTTTCTGTTTGTTTTGAAGAACCAAATATGACTGAGAGTGAAAAGAAAACTACCTCTGATGGCGAATTTGATGAACATGGTTACTGGATCAATCGGTGGACCACTAAAAATATTCCTTTCCACCAGGAAGAAATGCACGTGTAAGTTACTCAATTATTTTTAACTAATTAACCTAATCAAGTACCAAATCTGGCTCAAGTTGTAACTGTCTAGTTTTGCCATGATTGTTCTGCCATACTATTTAGTTATGTTAATATGCCATGGAAACTGAAATAAACTTTGACCTCATGAGCCTTTAAACTTATGACAGACCTAAAGTCAGTCCCACTTGACCCAAGATATGATCCCAGGGTCTGTTTTTATTGTTTAAGAGCTACATAGCACAGGTGATCTACCCTTTATAAGATAGCAGAGTGTTATTTGAAGGAGGTTTATCTGCTACTTCTAGCACATCAGGTGACTGCCTAGAGACTCCCTTACATGTCTTGAATTGATAAGGATGCTGGGTGACCAGCTGAGGGATGAACATTTCCTGTCACATCACTGATACTGCATCATACCTATAGTCAGCTCTTTTGTTACCATATTTCTGTTAAAATACCCAGTCTTTATTTTAATTAATTCTGAAAAATAATGAAGAATTTAATAATGAAATAATTTTGCAGTAATTAAAATGATGTTTGAAACATCAATCAACTTGAAATTTTGAAAGAAACTTGTTATTTAGATCACTTTACCCTTTAGCATTCAGATTTTTCTGTCAGATGGAGTGGTTGGCATTTAGGAAGGGCATACTAAATCAGATTGGAACCTGGTGTAGCTCTCCAGTTTAGCAGTTTCAACTAAGCCATCTAACCCATGCCAGCATGGAAAGCAGATGCTAAATGATGATGATGAAGAGGAAAAGGTGGAGGATGATGATGATTGTCATGAATTTATCTTGCATTATCTTGTAACCTTGAGATTTTGATGATGTATTTGTTTATGTTCAAAATGACATTCAGGGTAGATGTGAGACTCCAGATCTGGCCAGTTTGAACATAAAGCAAGTAGAATATTTTAGCCAGATATGTCCGTTTTAAATGTTAAAGGATTAAAATGAGAAATTTGTATCATAAAATGAGGGTCAGTCTCAGGTGGGTTGGTTTCAAATGGGTTAACCTATAGTAAAGTTCTTAGAAGAGTTTGCTAAGTCTAATTACTATTTTTTGCCCTTATCCTTTCTTCCAAAGGAGAAACAGAGAGAGAGAGAAGTAGTATTGTCTGCAAATGGTAACAGAAATGAAGGAGTGACATGTAAGAGGGGTAGGGTAAGATGAAGGGAAACAAGAATTAGAGAGATCAATCCACTATTTCTCAGTTACATGAAAATGAATTTATTTGTCTAATATCTGTTTTCTTTTCCTTGCTAGCAAATACATTTCGCAGTCATTGTTCTCACAATCAAATGCCCTTCATCACCCTAAGCCTTGCTTCCTGTGTGAAGGATTTATCTTTTATTTCCTCTTGCATCTTCAGCAGTATGAAGCTGGGGGATGTCAAGAAGCATCACATTTTCTCACCTCAATAATTTTCATGCAAAGCATTGATACAGGCATACTATCCTAAGCCTTTATTCATGCATATGTGTATGCTTGCACATGTACACACATGCACACTGCTACATTTGTAGTGCTGCAGAGATCCAAAAACCCCAGGTTGGATACCATTGAAGGGTTTAGCTGTTATTACCAGCAGTTTGAGTGATTTCATAAAGGCTCACTATCTTGTTCTTGGTTTCTAATTCTGCCAGGTTTTCTTTGCTTCTTGTGCCTACATTACTGACAAAATGAGTACTAGTAACATATTGAGGTTCAATCTTTTGATTACACCTTTCCCTTTAAATAACTGGCATGGTACTCTGTCAAAAGAAATTATTATTGTTTTTATGGAATATTATTCAAATAATTGTTTATTTTTGCTATTCTTTTCCTTTGTCTTTAAGATCACTTGAGAAACACTTGGACAAATTTATTGATGGAAGAAATGGAATAAAAATTTTCTTTCCCTTTTGTGGGAAATGTGTAGATATGAAAAAGTAAGTATTGTCTTTGAATAACAGTGACTCAATACAAAAATAACCAGCAAGGAAGTGCTTGTATAGTTTCTGGACCTTACGTGCTCTATCTAAAGACTGAAGAAATCTGTATCCGTCTTTTGATTATGTTATGCTTGTAAAAGATTTACATCAATCACTAATTAAGACTAAATAATCCACAAGTTTTATGCACCGTCTGAAAGATGGGACAGCTTCCAGGGCCATTACATATGGATTCAAGCTTCTTCATTAACTAACAGCAGGTCTTTGATAGGAAATGTTTTGCATTAGTATTCTGTAAATACCAATAGCAACATGGACACAGTGGCTCTGTGTCAAGGTGGAAGTTACTCACATGCTGAAATACTTGTTCAAGGACTTGCTCATGGAAGCTGATCTACTTCCAAGTAATGAGAACAACATCTAATAAAAATGATGTCCATTTTTAGCAATCACCCATAGAGATGCAACACCTCATCCTGTAATAAATACTGTTTCCACTCCTTTTCTCAGCCTCTCATCCTTCTGGAACCCATTCTCTGCTCTTGTTTTTTCCCTCACCCACTAAATTTATGAGGATCCAACAGAACATTATCTCCAGTGATGTGTGTGTGTGTTTGAGTGTGTGTGCGCGTTTGTATGTGTGCACAAGTGTGTGTGTGTGTGTGTATAAATATAGGCGGATGTTAAATGATGATGGTGATGATGCTGATGATGATCCATGAGCTGGCAGAAATGTTAGCCCGCCAGGCGAAATGCATTACGTTCTGGGTTCAAACTTCGCCGAGGTCGACTTTGCCTTTCATCCTTTTGGGGTCGATAAATAAAGTACCAGTTATGCACTGAGGTCGATGTAATCGACTTAATCCGTTTGTCTGTCCTTGTTTGTCCCCTCTATGTTTAGCCCCTTGTGGGCTGTAAAGAAATATATATATGTATAGTTTGTTTATTTTTCAGATTAGCAGATAAAGGGCACAATATTGTTGGAGTTGACGTTGCTGAACAAGCTTTTCAGGAATTCTTTACAGACCAGAATTTGGAATATACTGTTGAAGAATTAAAGGACAACACAGGAAAACTCTTTGCAGTAAATATTCATTTTTATAGTAGAAGCTTTTATAGAAATGTTGAAATAATGGTGCAGGTGTGGGTGTGTGTGGTATAAAATTTGCTTTCCAACCACACAGTTTGAAGTTCACTCCCAGTGTGTGGCACTCTAGCCTCATGTATATCTCCAGGTTGACCAAAGCCTTCTGAGTGAATTGGATTTGGTTGACAAAAACTGAAAGAAAATCCTATATATATATATTTGTATATATCATCTGGTATGTTGATTTTGTTCATTCGTTATTAATCTTGAATTATGCTTGCACTGATGATTAAAAAGTGCATTACTGCACTGATTATGTCTCCTGTTTCTGAAGAAGAGCCTTGCTCGAAATGTAAAACACCCTTATTTTCTTTCTCTGAGTGTCTTATTAATATTTCGTATGTACCACATCCTTGTGTTGTTTTTTTTTATTTTTGTTCTTTTTTTCCAACAGCAGTAGTGGTATTGATAGTACAGTGGATAGTTGCATTGAAATTCTATTTGAAATATAATTTTGTGAGCTCATTCTCACCTTAATTGCATTTACACATACATGATGCTTAATTGTTTAGCATTTAAACCAGTCAAATCTGGTTGAAATATTCTATGTTCAGACTGATCAGATCCAGCCTCTTTCACCTTCCCTACAATGTCATTCTAAAAAGAATCAATCACAGCATTGAAATCTCAAAGTTATGAGACAATGCATGAGTAATACAGAATGATGAGAATAAATAAGCAATCGTATTTGACAGAGTGATCTGAATACTAATGAATAAATAATAAATGGCAACTTAAGAACTGAAATTAGAGTATTATAGTAAAGAAATCCAGAAAATTGAAGTTAGTTGTTCAAAAATTGTTTCAATAAGTATTTCATTTGAATTTTATCTTTCTTCTAGAGCAAAGATGGGAAAATCAAACTTTATTGCATGAATATGTTTAAATTTTCAAAGTAAGTATTGCACTTTTTAAAACTCTACTAAATTTTCAATATTAGAACATGGACACAGAGGAATGACTGAGTTGCTAGCTTTGCAACCACATAGTTCCAGGTTCAATCCCCCTATGTGTGCACCTTGGGCAAGTGTCTCCTTCTGTAGCCTGGAGCTTAAAAAAAAAGCCAGTTGTGTGTGGTGGTGCATGGGTTTGTCTCTCCCTGACTTGACATCTTGTGGTACTTGTAAATGTGTGTCAGTGTCAAAGAAGCAATGTCATTCATTTCCAATATTAAGTGTGGACATTGGCCTGCTCACCCAGCCAATGGTATGGCATCATTTGGAAGGTAAAATGGTGAGGAGCACATTGTAACCAGTGATGTATATCATGTGATCACATGATGTCTGGACATGGGGAAATATTAACTTGTTTGGAAACAGATGAGAGTTGCCAAAAGGAAGGGCAGTTGTGGTGGTGGTGATGTAGTAGTGGCTGTGGTAGATGTGTCTCATGTCCAAGAATTTCAATTTCCCTCTGTCGTAGAAAAATAACTTCAGTGGGAAATGCTAATGTTGTTGATTTGGGACACATGTGACCAAGGAATTGCTCATAAATTGATAAACTGAATAAAAGTGCTTTGTAGCATTTATTCCATGCCATCTACATATCAGCTACATGTATTAATTAGCTATTTGATAATTAGAGATCCTCATTTGCATCATCATCATCATCATTCAGCTTCTATTTTTCTTTGCTTGCATGAGTCAGATGGATTTTATTGAGGCAGATTTTCTACAGTTTGATAATCGTTCCAGAGAAAAATAGACAATGATGACGACAGTTATTAATTTACCAATTTAAATTTTGAGAAAATATTATCAGATGTTATTTTATTAACGAATGTGACTGTTTTCCTTATTTTTTCAATTTACAATGATTGTTAATTATTATTAATAGTCATGTTGTAGAAGACTGTCTTTAGGTCTGTGTGTTAGTTTGAAGAAAACCTCCAAGTAGGTACGAAGATAACTATGGCAATTGAAATCATCTCAAAGTGGTGGTGGTGGTGGTTGACAAGGGACTGCAGATGAAATCCTTTTTCAGACAAAGGCTACTTAAGTCCTCACTGCCCCATTCATGTGATGTGTACAAGAAGTAGCTCCTAGTTTCTGCATGGGGCAAAGCATCTCTGACATTTATTTCACTTGCAGTAATTCTTTCTAGGCCTTCCTTTAACTTCATCTAAAATAAAGGAAGTAAAAAAAAATAGGTTATTTCTTTTCTTCCAGAATATAATTAAAAGTGCTTTTAAATTTCAACCAATTGTAATAAATCTTGCAATTAATTTTACTTCTTTTTCTTTTCTGCCAAAACACAGAGATTTTGAAGGACAGTTTAATGCTATTTGGGATCGAGGAGCTCTTGAGGCTATCAGCCCCAAAACCAGAATAAGGTTAGTAATAGTTGTTTAATGACAATAACATAATTACATAGTCATGATGATATAATATATGTTAGTTTCATAATATTACTAATGATAGTAATATATATTGATTAATTAGAAGAAAACCTCCTTGCATAGTGAAATTTTTGGGCAGAGCATTAAACAATTACATCAATCCCAGTGTTTCACTGGTACTTAATTTATCAACCCCAAAAGTAGGTAAGGCAAAGTTGACCATGGCAGAATTTGAACTCAGAGCGTAAGGATGGATGAAATGTTGGTGAGCATTTCACCCGGTATGCTAATGATTCTGCTAACTTGCTACCGTAATAAAAAAAAAATAAATAAAATTAAAAAAAAAATAATAATGATAATAGTAATAATATTTTGTCTTTGTATAAAAGATGGGCTACAGTAAATATTCAGCTCAATACCACAGATTTGCTTGTCAGTAGTTTGACCTTAATCAGTTGAGCATGTCCCTTGGTGGCTGATGATATGTGCATCTCTGATCATGAGCAGAAGTAGAGGGGGAGCATCATAGCCATGTGTTGAAAGGAGTTCTTTGGGGTTTGGATAATTCGCCTCAGGAAACAGGGGTATTTCATTCAATATCCTTAAACAACTCTTATTCAAGGACCATTTGAACAGGATGGACTATTCAGCCTGAAGAAAATTCTAACTGGGCGCCACCCGCAAGGTCATGCACAGTTAATCTTGATATGAGATCACCATATCATGCACATATAGCTGTGATGCATGTGCCTGGCGTACCCTTATCAGACCGGTACTCATGATGGGTATACTGGGCTTCATATATTTTACCCCAGTCTCACTATGATGGTATGCACTGCGCTCAATAATAATAATAATAAATGCCCTGATGTAATACCAGGCATTAGCTCTCACGGCTTCTGATCTTAACTGATTGGAAGTGTTACATGTACATTGTTTTGTCTTGGTATAAATGATGGGCTAGAGCAAATATTCAGCTCAATACCACAGATTTGCTTATCAGTTGCTTGACCGTAACCAGTTGAGCATATCCCTTAATGGATGATGTTATGTGCATCTCTGATCATGAGCATAAGCCATGTGTTGAGAGGAACTCTTTGGGGTTTGAATAATTCACCTCTGGAAACATGGGTGTTTTGTTCATCATCCTTAAATAAACCTTATTCAAGGACCTTTTGAGCAAGATGGGCTACTCAACCTGAAAAAATTGTAACTGAGCTCCACCTGCAAGGTCGTGCGCTATTTATCTTGATATAAGATCACCATGTTGCACACATGTTGTTGTGATGCATGTGCTTGGTTTACCTTTATCAGTCAGGTAGTAATGATGGGTATATTGGGCGTCGTATAATTGTACCCCAGTGTCACTTTGATGGCATTCTCTGCTCTCTCGCTCAATGATAATAATAGTAATAATAATAATAATAATAATAATAATAATAATAATAATAATAATAATAATGCTAATAGTAATGACAATAACCCTTTCTACTATAGGCATAAGGCCTGAAATTTAGGGGAAGGGTTAAGTCGATTACATCAACCCCAGTACTTGACTGGTACTTAATTTATCAACCCTGAAAAGATGAAAGGCAGAGTTCACCTTGGTGGCATTTGAATTCAGAATGTAGCAATGGGTGAAATACAGTGTTTTACTGGTACTTTTTTTATTGGCCCTGAAAGGATGAAAGGCAAAGTTGACCTTGATGGAATTTGAACTCAGAACATAGTGACGGGCAAAATACCGCTAAGCAGTTTGGCCAATGTGCTAATGATTCTGCCAGCTTGCTTCTTTAATAATGACTAGCACTACGACCCAGCAACGCTGGGTCATAGTGCTAGTGCATGCATATAAAGCTGCGTGCATGCGCACATACATGCGAGTACTGTCCAAATCTCCGACCAATCACATACAGCTAGCTGGCATTCAATTGGCATATCAAGTTTTGGGCATTTTGATTGGGTTTTGGATAGAAAATTCACAAAAAAGTTACTTCTATTGATTTTTTAATGGCTTTGCGTGGTGACTGGGGAAATGTAAAGATGTGCACGACCACACTTGGACGGTTTTGAATAGCCATAGAAAGTGCGCGCTCTCTAACTGAAAAATTGTGGATTTGTATAAAGGATATACACACAGACAAATATTTTGTTGTTTATATGTATAGAGATAACAATAATAATAATTTGTACCATAGGACAAATTTGTAACATTAGGATATAGTCAACTAAATTTACTCCAGTTCAAGAGAATGAAAGGTAAAATGGAAACCAGAAGGATTTGAAACCAAAATTTAACAGGTGGAACTAAATTCTGTACCATTTGTCATCAACATTACTTCCATTTTAGGTTCCCCACTTCTCCTTTTTTAGTTGTTAACAAATGTTTTGAAAGGACAAAACCACAGATTCACAACATGTTATTGTATTAAAAAGATATATAATGCATATAAAGACCTTAGATTTAAATCCTTAACTCTTAGGTGAACTGAATGTGGTTTGTAGTAACATAATTAACTAATGCTTAAAGGCAGCAGTTAAGAGATATGTGTGTTCAAGTTTCACTTCATACTCATTATAAATGTCTCAACTCAATTTGTACTTACTCTTGATATTGAAAATATTTAAGGCAACAAGCTGGCAAAATTGTTAGCATTCTGAGCAAAATGCTTATCAGCATTTTGTCTGTCTTTACATTCTGATTTCAAATGTAATCGACTTAACCCCGACACCGAAATTGCTGGCCTTGTGCCAAAATTTGAATCCAATATAAGAAGTATTGAAAAATTGCAATTGAATTATGTTTTTTTGTTCATTTTCTTTTCTTTATTCTTTCCTCAGAACTTCAACAGTATAAAGAGAAAATATTTTATTTTGAAAATATAATTGTTGTTGTTGTTGCATTTAGGTATTCCCAGGTGATAAAAGAGTTACTTTCCCCTGACTGTCACTATATGATTGCCGCAATGCAGTATGACCCTTCAATATTTCAAGGTAAATGAAGAATGAGAGAGCACGATACACTATAACCACTTGAATATATGGTGAGGTTTTCCTCTCTTTGAAAATCATCCCTCACAAAAATATGAACCACTTTTATTGAATTTCATATAAATTTCTAAGTAAACACGAAATACTTTCCAAAAAGTCTTAAAAACAACGACCTTTCATTTTTGAAGGACAATATAAAAGAAAAAAATCCTCCATTTTATGTTTGAGTATATTATATAGTGTTTACTTGCCTTCTTTTTACAGTTATTTGTGTTTCTTAATTACTTTTTTATTAGATTTAGTCTTGAACATTTCACATGAGTGTTGATATCTGTATTCATAAAAGGCAGGATGTGTGTGTGTGTGTACGTGAATGTAATTTATGCACGTCCACAAATTAGCACACATGTCGCTACAATTTTAGGAGAACATTCGTTATGACCCTAGCTGTATTTTCGTTAACTTATTTTTCCCAGAGGCACCAGCAAATAGCAGTAAAAATAAATTTTCAACCAAAACTTTTAACAATTTTCAAGTCAGAGAAATATCCATTGTTTGCAAACAGGAGTTAAGTCCCCTTCTAGTTGATTTTTTTTTTTGCATCGAGGAAAAAAGTGTTTTGCTGATATATGGGGAACACACACAAATACCTGAACATGTATGCAATAGGTGTACATACGTATGTGTGTGTGTGTGTTGCAAATATATATATATATATATATAAACCAATTTCAACGGATTTCACCCAAATTTGATGTCGATGTTACTTAGTTTAGTTTGAAATAAAGAACTTGATTAGATTAATAATCCTAACTTAATCCTGGGCAAAGCCGGGTTATACTGCTAGTATTAGATAGAACCTGGAATCTAAAGAAACTGGTGGTCTACATTGGCAAACATTATTTCATAAAAGTTGATGGACAAAAAATATATCAAGTTACAATGAGCTGATTTACTATGAGGATTGAAAGGTCCAATGTTTCAGACAGTTGCCCTTCTTTGGGGATACAGAATAGAGAGGCTGATAGCACAGTGTCAGAAAAATGAATGGGAAAGAAGGGACAGAGCAGTGTAGGGTGTTCGTATGGTCAGAGGAGTGGAAAAGGACAATGTGTGAATTATGGAAATAGAGTGATGTGTTAGGAAGTAAAGTGAGGGTGAAGAGTGGTAAAAAGTATTAGCAAGAGGCAGGTCAGTTGAAATGGAAGGGAAGTGGTGAGATATAATTATGAATGGACTGTAGAAAAAGGAGAATTTAGAGAATAAAATAAATACAAAGATGGATTTGGAGAAGAGATAGTGTGAGGGAAGTAGGTAGGGAGCTTTAATGGAATGGTTAAAATTGTTAAAAAGAAAATTTGGCAAGGACTGAGAAAAATTTCATGCAATGGTCTATGATTAGAGATAGGAAGGTGGAGGAGAAATGAGTTGAAATAATGAAAGTATAAGACTGAACAATGTGAAAGAAATGTCCTAAGTGAAAGAAATAAGTAGAAGCATGGTATGTACAGTATATACACACAGTGAATATGTGCAGTGAATGTGCAAAATATACACTGCGTTTAAAAACAGAACAGTATGCTTAAATACATGGATGCATGCATGAACCAATGAGGGAACTTTTATGTGGTCATATAGTCTGCTAGAAATAGCAACCAAATCCACCTCAAATCATACCCCATTATCATCATTATTACTATTACACTTGATTTTTCCATGCTGGCATGGGTGGAATGAGACATTTTGTGGCGGTTTTCTATGGCCACATACCTTTCCTGGTGTCAACTCTTATTTCCAAGTAAGGAACTTTATTCCATGTTTTCACACATGGAATTACCAAGCTGCTTCACTTCGTCTTATGTAGTATATAAACAATGTTACCATAACACTAATGGTATCAATATGAAGATATACACACACACACACTTATGACAAAATGGTTAAAAAGTGAAAGAGGGTAGACAAAGACTGCATAGAAGTGTTTCAATATTAGATGGATTGTATCCATGATGCAAAGGGAACGATGGTGTTGTAGGTGGTAGACTTGCTTCTCTATAATTTCTATTTACCAAATTTAATTTGAAAAGCATTGGTCAATCTGAGACTATGATTGTAGACACTTCCTCAAGATGCCACATTTCCTAAATATTGTATGCAAATTGCTGGAATGTCTTTGATAATATCAGAGGCAAACCCGAAGGTAAACAACAACAATGCATTTTTAAATAGCAAAACTATGGCAGTAAAGTACCCTGAAAAAGCTGCATGTATACCACACAGAGTGTGTTCAGTATTACGTACGACTGCAAGGACTACTACTTGTCAAGCTTCAAGCATATAGTTTCCATCCGGATATTGTATGATGGGTTGGTGCCTTCCTCTCAGATCGCTCCTTCCAAGTTCAAGTTAATGGTTCGCGGTCCGACGTCTCCAGTGCGAGCAGTGGCGTGCCTCAAGGTTCAGTGCTTGGGCCCTTGTTGTTCTTAGTCTTCATAAATGACTTGCCCGACGACCTCACGCAACACACCCTTCTATTTGCCGACGATATCAAACTGGTCGCTCCTCGCGGTAGTATAGAGGATCTTCGTCGATGCCTCCACCAAATTGGAAGTGGTCTAACGATTGGGACCTGTGTCTGAACGTGTCAAAGTGCTGTCATCTGCCTGTCGGCTCTACTCCTGCAACTCAACTTGATTTCGAGCCGGGTCGTCTGCTGCTGGAGAGGACCGATCAGGTAAAGGACCTGGGTATCTTGGTGGATTCCTCCTTTTCGCCTTCGGCCCAGTGCGTCCATGCTGCCAACAAAGTGCGCGGAATTCTGTTTTTGATTCGACGGTCATTCGGAATACTCACAGCAGCCATATTCCTACCACTCTATGTCACGCTGGTGAGACCCATATTGGAGTATGGGATTCAAGCCTCTTCTCCTTATCTCCTCAAAGACATACAGCATCTCGAAAGAGTCCAGAGGCTGGCTACCCGCATGGTTCATGGTCTCAAAAATTTGTCCTACGAAGAAAGGCTGAGGACGCTCAACCTTTATTCTCTTGAAAAACGCCGCCGCCGTGGTGATCTCATTCTCGCCCACAACATCATAAGCAGGAAGTGTAACCTCTCGAAAGAGCTGTTCTTCCTCCTGCTCCGGAGCGTCGGCTGCGGGGTCATTCCGAAAAGCTCTACCTGCGACGATTTCATCTCAATCGAAGGAGAGGAGCTTTCTCCGTCCGGGTTGCGGATCCGTGGAACAAGCTGCCAGACGAGATGGTGAAGATGCCGACGACCGCTTTGTTCAAAGCCTCCCTGGACCTCAAGTGGCCTGAATTCTTTACATGAACACCACCCTGTACTTAACTCCATGTCCCCCTACATGGCCTTGCTATTTGCTTTTGAGCGAAATTAACTAACTAACTACTAACTAAGGACAACAAACAACAAGAGAAAAATTTCCTCTTCATCTACTCCTCATGGGACTAGAGTGAAATAACCAGGCCTTAAATCTCTTCACAGCTGAGCACACATAGACTCCTTTTCCTTTGACTCTTTTGCTGGTTTCTGTCATGGACTCTGGCTGTTCTGGGGCACCATCTTGAAGGATTTAGCAAATGAAATTGACCCAGTAATTATTTTTCAGTTTAGTGTATTTAGTGTACCATTCTCTTGCTGAACTGCTAAGTTACAGAGACATGAACAAGCCAACAGCAACTGTCGAATAGAGAGACACAAATACACACCACACAACCTATGCAAGCATGGGAAATGGACACGAAGTGATAATGGTAATGATTATGATATATGTATATGGCATACTTCTGCATTGTTACTGTCTACCAAATTCACTCCTATTTATTCAGAATTTCCTAAAACATACCATTAATGCTGATATGGAAAACTACATGTTAAGCTATATATATAGAATAAGGAGACAAAATTCACAAGTTCATGAAAGAAATTTAGCATATCTCATTCAATAACGTTTTATATCTTCATGTTTCTTTAGGTCCACCCCACAATGTTACTGAAGAGGATATCCAAAATTTATATGGTAAGTATATAAAAGTTACTCTTCAAAGTAAAGATTTTCCCCGAAGCATAAAGATTGAATTTTCTATGAAATTAATCCTAATTTCTTGAAATTATCTCCTATTTTCTTTGAACATTACTAACAATTGTCATGGGTTTTGGTTTTCTTTCTCCAATTAATGAATCCCAATTCATTGAAACATTTTTACAGACTTTATAGTGAACCTCACTATCTACCTAAACTATTCAGTTTTTATCAACACAATTCATCTATTAAAGATGACCCAATTCATATAATGATTGAAAAAGACTGATTTTCAACTATTCTAAACATGGGCAAGCTTTTTTGGAAGTGGGCCACATGAGACATAGCTCAACATCAAGTGGGCAACTCAACTAAAAATGTTCATCGTAATCTTTTGTTAGGCATGCCATTCAGAAAATCCCGTGGGTCACAGTTTGCCCACAACTGAACTATACCAATACAATAATCATTCTCACATTTGTTTACTAAATTTCCTGCTCAAATTCCACTCAGAGTACATTTTACTCTTTTATCATGATTCTGTCTTCTCTGATTTTTACTAAACACCCTCCCCAAGGTCATCAGGATAATCAACTATTTATTTTTGAATATCTAAATACTTTAATAGTGTTCACATTAAAGCTAAGCAAGGCACATTGTAGTATTTGATAGTAATGGTTATTAACCCAACAAATAATAATAAAAAGAAAAAGCAACTTCCATATTGTTCCTCATAGGACCAACTAATGTGTCAGGATGGTGTGATTTTGAACTTCTAAGTTGTAGGTGAACTATGCAATATTCTTAATCATCAACAAGTATTATGCAGCAAGTGCAATTGTTCAGCTATTTTAAATAACCAAAATTACTTCATCAAGCTACAACATTATGTATTTCAAAACTTGGTTTCACTTTGAAATGCTTGATTAGGCAAGTTCAGTGTATCAGCTGTCATATATTTATTATTATGTACTTGATATATATTTCTTTTTGAAAGGTGATATGTGCAGCATTGAAGAAATTGATAAAAATGACAATAGTCCACGGTTCAAAGAAAGGGGATTGGAAGAGATATTTGAAGTGATCTACTTTTTGAAAATTAAATGAAAGAAAGCTGGGGTTTTTTTTAAAGGTTTGTACTTCTATTTTCTCCTATTTTCTATAAATCTGGTTTCAGAAAGGCTTCTATATTCATTTCATCATATAATAGATGTTACACTGGAAGGATTTTCCTTCGTGTATCTGGTTATAGTATCTGTCTCACTATAACCTTTTCATCATCACCTCCTCCAATGCCTCCTCCCCTCTTAAAAGTTTTTGCCTTGCAAGTACTTGGTGACCCTGTCAGTGCAGGTGCCACTTAAAAGCACCCAGTCCACACTGTAATGTGGTTGGTGTTTGGAATGTCATCCAGCTGTAAAAACCTTGCCAAAACTGACCTCACCTGTACTTGTGCCATGTAAAAAGCACTACTCACCTCACCTGTACTTGTGCCACATAAAAAGCATTAAGTTCTCGCTGCTGAGTGGTTGGTGTTAGGAAGGGCATCGTATGTAAAAAATCCTGCCAAAACAGTTACAGAAGTCTGGTACAGGCTTTGGCCTGGCCGGCCTTTGTGGTACTGACCCACCCTTGCTAGCATGGAACACAGGCATTAAATGATGATGTGGATGACGATCTCTTCAACCATAGGCATGAACTTAGCTCCAGTTGTGTAAGCTGATAATGTTATCAAGCAACAGCAATGTAGTTAATAGCGGAGAAACATATTTTATTAAACTTGACAGATCAACAATTATATTGACCTTGTGTAATCCAAGTTTGCAACTGTAAACTGTAAATGTGATGTCACTATAATCATGAATCTCCAGCCTTAACCCTTTCGTTACTATATTTCTGACCAAATTACACCCCTTATGTGTTTCAATTAATTTCTAACGTAATCATAAATTTAGTCTGGTTTCATTAAACAACTATAACTTTTTTATTTATCGATATATTAATCTGATTTTTGGAAGATAATTTAATGAAATATTCTCAACCAATTCTATACTATAATTTTTGTCACAAAGTGATTCTATTTGCAGGTAGATACAGGTAAATTCCACAAAATATAAAATTATAAAAATTTTGTTCAAACATCGCTATAGAAAATATTAGCTAATATTCAATTGGGTATACAACAAAATTTTACGATAGAATTTGTTATTCTGGGTAACTTTCTGATACCCATAATAATATCTATGGCAAAATAGGCCTTAATTTCATTTAAGGTTGTGGGAAATAACAAACTATCCTTTCTTTCGTTTTGTTTACATTTAGCGTAACAGTTCGTTTTCGCTGTAATGATTTCAAATAGGCTCATTCGAAAAAGTAAATAGAAATAGCCTAAGGCTTTACCCTTCTGGGAAAGTCTGTGGCTTGGTCCAGTTTCTGCAGAAAAATCACCGAAAGAAACAGTTTTTAAATTTTCACTCCATTCAGGTGCCAATTCGTTTTCTTTATCGCTATCGGAGATCTCAGATTCACTGTTTTCACTTTCGGAAAATGAAACATCAAATTCATTATCAAATACCATGTGCTTTTTTTTTTCAGTCATAGAGTTAGATTTATGAAGGTCTTCAGCAGAAAATCCTTTGAATTCTGACTCGCTGCCTGATATAATGAAATTCGTATCCATTTTTTGTCAGAATTACAAATTTTGAAAACACAATAGGAACAAATTTCGGAAAAAAATCTCGCAAAATTCACGGAATTAAAATTACACTTCGATTATTGTACAAAACTGTAGTTGAACTGTTTACGAAGTATAATACGTGTTTTCACGAATGTACTGAAGAGATTTGCTCTGATATTCTCATTTAAATATGAATAGGTAAATTCGGGCGGCTTTGGGCGGTTTGGTTTCATAAACCAAAATTTTTTTCGGGCGGCTTTGGGCGGTTTGGTAACGAAAGGGTTAATCAGCCAATAAAAATGAGGCTTAACCATTTGGCATTCTCATCTAGCATTGTAAATTTTTAGAATGAGATTGTAGGGTAGGTGTGAGAGACTGGATTTGACCAGCATGAACATAAAACAGGTAAAATATTTGATCCAGATATGGTTGGTTGAAATGCTAAAAGGTATGGTATATTGGATGTACTATGTCAATTTAGAGAAAGATGAAGGCCATGTAAATGAGAAAAAAAAATGCATATTGATGAATGCATACAGATGCTTATGGACGTTTATTGTTAATAGATACCTCAAACTTATTTTTATATCATTATTATTATTATTGGTTATCTATACACATCTGTTCTTAATTTACTATTAAATTCTGCTTAAGCACTAACTTGTTTATTTTAAGCACATCAATGACACAACTAACTGATATACATTATATATAATGGTTTATAAAAGCTTAAAATTTTTATCCATTTACATCGTAGATTGGATTATGATTATAAAGAGTCAGCCTAAATTATTTACCATATTTACAAACAGTTCAAAAGAGGATTGAATTAGTTTGTTGTGAGCAAGGAGAAAAGACATTTCTTCTTCATAACAAACCAATTAATTGCAGTTTTAAACTGTTTCTTCTTTGATGCCGATCAGCACTAGTTTTCTTGGGTCCTTTCTCTAAGGGATTTAACCATGTCCTTTTATATTCTGATTTCAGATCCCTCCAACACTGATATGGACTTTTACCCTTTTATATATTCACATTGACTCAATCAGATATACTTTTACTTCTCTGGAACTGGATTTGTACCAAGGAAAAAATCTATACTATTTTATTTTCCTTCACTGAAGTTAAACATGTTTCTCTCTCTCTCTCTCTCTCTCTCTCACACACACACACTCATACACACACATTAGGCAACCTTTCTATCTTCTCTTCTCATTTGGCAAGTGGACTTTTAACTCTTTCAAGCTACAAGACAATCTTGCTTATGTTGTTGCTGTGGAAAAGGCACCCAGTACACTCTGTAGAATCGATGATGCTAGAAAGGTATGCAGCCATAGAAACCATACCAAAACTGAGGCACTGGAACAAGATGTGGTCCTCTGGTCCATTCAGTCGTATCTAACCAATTCCAGTATAAAAAGTGAATGTGAAAATTATGGAGACCGTGTTGATAGCAGTGATAACAATAATTATGACAACATGAAATTTTTTTCTTTATTTAAAAATATGAATAACATTTAAAAACCATGTATTTTCTAATTGTCTATTAATCATAATACTGTAAAATAGGACCAATGTACAAAATATGTGGAATGAAGTGCAATTATATAATTTTTATTTTTAAATTCTACTTTTGTATAAATAAAGGAAATACAAAACGTTTAAATAAAAAAGAAAAGCTTTCCATTATTCAGGAATTGTATACAAATAAATCATTTAAATTATTTAACCTTGTGTTTTGGTGACTTTATTTTCACTATGAGGACAAGAGACAAAAGATTGCTGCTCTCATTAATCAATGTTCTGTGTCTTAGATCAGTACTGTAGTGGCAGCAGTGTGAAACTGACGGATGTTTGTTTATTCTTCATATAACTAACTAAACTGCAAATGACTGAAACAAGTAAAAGAATATATATATATATATATATATATATATATATATATATATAGGAGTGGCTGTGTGGTAAGTAGCTTGCTAACCAACCACATGGTTCCAGGTTCAGTCCCACTGCGTGGCATCTTGGGCAAGTGTCTTCTGCTATAGCCTCGGACCGACCAATGCCTTGTGAGTGGATTTGGTAAACAGAAACTGAAAGAAGCCTGTCGAATATATGTATATATGTGTTTGTCCCCCTAGCATTGCTTGACAACCGATGCTGGTGTGTTTACATCCCCGTCACTTAGCGGTTCGGCAAAAGAGACCGATAGAATAAGTCCAGGGGTCGATTTGCTCGACTAGAGGCGGTGCTCCAGCATGGCCACAGTCAAATGACTGAAACAAGTAAAAGAGTAAAAGTATATGGTGCTATGCAAAAAGTACTGGTGATAGTACCACATAAAAAGCACCCAGTGCACTCTGTAAAGTGGTTGGCATGAGGAAGCGCATCAGCTATAGAAACCATGCCAGAACAGACAATGAAGCCTGATGCAGCCCCAGGCATTACCAGCTCCTTTCAAACTGTCCAACCCATCCCAGCATGGAAAACATGTTAAATGATGATGACATAAAAGTGATGGGCATCTTTCTCTTTCTGTCTAACAAATCCACTTGGTCAGCCCAAGTCTAAAGTAGAAGACGCTTGTGCAAGGTGCTATGCTGTGGGACTGAACCTGGAACCTGTAACTTTTTCAGTCTGGCATTTATTCTATCAATCTCAATTTCTTGTAGAGGCTTAAAGTGAACTTTTTAATCACAGTTATTTTACTTCGTTTTTGCATTTGGTTTTCAAGATTCTTGATGTGAATTTGTGTGTTGAAACAAATTTTGTTGTGTCTTGGCATAATGACTCTTCCAAGACCCAACAGTTATTTTAATTTGCAATAATAAATTCAGCTTAAGCTGGCAGAATCGTTAACATGCCAAGTAAAATGCTTACCAACATTTCGACTGTCTGCATGTTCTGAGTTCAAATTCCACCAAGGTCAACTTTGCCCTCCATCCTTTCAGGGTCAATGAATTAAGTATCAGTTGCATGCTGGGGTCGATCTAATTGAATGGCCCCCTCCCCAAAAATTTCGGACCTTTTGCCTAGAGTAGAAAAGAATAAAATAAGTAGCAGTTGAACACAGGGGTTGATGTAATCAACTTATCCCTTCCTTTGCTGGCCTTGTGCCAAAATTTGAAACTATTATAATAGATCCAGTGGAGGCTCAATGGCCCAGTGGTTAGGGCAGTGGACTCGCAGTCGGAGGATCGTGGTTTCAATTCTCAGACCGGGCGTTGTGTGTGTTTATTAAGCGAAAACAGCTCTACAAGGCTCCAGCAGGGGGTGGTGACAACTCCTGTTGTACTCTTTCGCCCCAACTTTCTCTCACTCTTTCTTCCTGTTTCTTGAGTAATGCTGAGATGGACTGGTGTCCCATCCAGCTGGGAGGAACACATACGCCATAGAAACCAGGCCCATGAGCCTGGCTAGGCTTGAAAAGGGCACATAAATAAGATAATAATAATAAATTCAACTTTCATTTATATGTTACTTGAAGGTGACATTTTCAGTGGTTTCTTTACAACCTAAAAGATCATGAAATTCAAGTGTTGTTGAGCAAAAAGTTAACTCTACAATGTGATTTATTACCTCTGCCTTAGTGAAGGCAGAGGTATTGTTTTTGTATTTGTTTGTCTGTGGACAAGATATCTCAAGAACTGCTGGATGGATTTGGATGATACTTTCAGGAATATTTAGCCTCATGACTAGCACAAACTGATTAGATTCTGGGATTGATCCTATACTGGACAAAGATACTGGATTATTTTTCCTGCTTTTTGTTACTTAATTTTTGAGAGCAGTCGGGTTCATTTTTAGTATTCTCGTTTGTGAGAGCAGTTGAGTTTATTCCAGATATTCTCATTTTAAAAATTATCTCTGGCTAATCGCTGAGAGGACGTTGGTGTTGCCTTGGCAAAGGTTTGTGCTCTCTGAGTGCTCTTGTTCTTAATTGAAATAATTTTAGTTTGCTTACATTGCTAATGCTTTTGATAGATTTACAATTGTCACTTTACAGAACTTCCCTCCTCTCTTCCACTATGACTTTGAATCTCAGAACCTAGTGAAAAGAAATTGATTTTCTTATTGATTAACCATTTTGATACCAACCCACCTGAGATTCCCCTTCCCCCACTGGTTTTATGATACATGCTTCCTGTTTTGAAGTGATCTAAATTAAAAGCTTCCATCAAAGTTTCGTGTTCAGTGTTTCAAACACCAGCTTAATTACGACAAAGTTGTTTTACTGAATTCTTCAGATGTGGCTTTGTGGTAAGAATTTTGCTTCCCAACCACTATTCCAGGTTCAGTCCCACTGTGTGGCACCTTGGGCAAATGACTTTTACTATAGCCTCAGGTCGACCAAAGCTTTGTAAGTGGATTTGATAGATGGAAACTAAAAGAAGCCTGTCGTGTGTTTGTCCCCCTATCACTGCTTGACAATCAGTGTAGGTGTGTTTAAGTCCCTGTAACTTAGAGGTTCAGCAAAAGAGACCGATGGATAAGTATTAGACTTAAAGAAAAAAGAAGCCTTGGGGTTGATTTGTTCAACTAAAAACCCTTTAAGGCAATGCTCCAGCATGGCTGCAGCTTGTTTCAAATGACTGAAACAAGTAAAATACAAAAGACCAAAGACTTATTCCTGGAAGATTCATGGGAGAAGAGTCTCAAGCATGCCGTCCATTGGGTCCTATCAGAAGCAATCATCTCCAATAGGTCTAGCTGGATCCCCAAGTGAGACCACTGGAGCTCATATATGTTATCCAACCTCCTTGTTCGCAGTCTACCCCTGGGTCTCCTGTCAGTTGGTTTTATTGATAAAACCTGTCCTGTGATTTTTTTTTTTGTGTGTCATTCTTATTACATGTCCTTAGTTTCAGAGCTATGATCTTTCAATTCAGTGAAGTAGCAGCTCTACCTGGAGTGCCTTTCTGATCTCTGAGCTATGTACTCTGTCCAGTAACATTACTCCAAAGACCCTTCAGAGGAACCCCATTTCAGCTACTTGTATTCTTTTGGTCATTACCCAAAATTCATGACCGTAGATAAGGGTAGGCACAAACTAAAGATATAACCCTTTAGCATTCAGATTACTCTGTTAAATGTAATGCTTTTTCACTCAAATTGTTTTGAATTAATCATGCATTATCTCACAACTTTAAGGTTTCAATAATGTGATTATTTATTTTCAGAATGTCAATGTAGGTTAGGTGTGAGAGGCTAGATATGGCTAGTTCAAATATAAAACATGTAGAATATATTGGGCCGGATATGGCTGGCTTAAACACTAAAGGGTTAAGGGAGTATGTTTGGCTTTTACAACTACCTCCCTTTGGCAGACTGAATGCTGAAGCTAGTGCATCGCTGCACCAGCTCCTGAAATTCTTGCACTTCATTCTTTGTTATTTTCGAAATTAATTGAAACAAAGACAGCGTATTTTCACAGAAATATGATAACAAAAGGGTTAAAGGTTGTAACAGGATGAGAATTCAGGAACACTGGAGGGGTGTCTGGTCTGTTCCTGTCACATTCAATTCAAGTTGAAGAAACGGAGACAAAGTCAGGCTGTCTTCGATAACAGTAAGTGGTGGTTTATTCTGCAGTTTACAAGTAAAACATGTACACATGTATTTCTTGTGGGGAAACCAGCAAACCGAATCCACAGGACTGGTTACAATGTTCTCTCGTGCGAGTCAAGATGATTCGGTGTTCGTTCCCGCTTCGTTGGGGTGAGGTTCCCTGTGCGTAAGGTTGCTCCCTGAGAGAAAGTCAAGCCACGTCCAACCACTAGCGTTGCTCTGCCAGAAAAGACCAATTCAGGGGTCAGGCTTTCAGGTTGCAGTTCCTGCGCATGCACATGAGGAAACTTCTGGTCGCCAACCGGAAGCAATTCAGTTCTGCGCATGTGCGCTGAAACTTACACAGTAGCGTCACTACAAGGTTATAGATGTAGACATGGTTGGCTGTGTTTAAAGAGTTCACTTTAACTTAGGGGACATGTCTTTCCTACCTTAGCTGATAGAGATTTTCTTCCGGTTGTGCTATGATGAGGACCAAACTGCATGTTCTGATATGCAGCAACAAATCCTGTTGAGTCTAATATGAAAGTCTCAACATACTTCACTCTTTCCAGTGTACATACTTGTGCACCTGTAGATTTTGGTGGTGGTGGTGGTCACAGAGGAGGTGAGCAAGGTTGTCTTGATCATAATATGAAAGTTGCTGTTCCTCTACACTTACTGTTGTTTATATGTATTTTAATTCAGAGTTGAAGGTCAGTGAAGTTTTGATGTTTCAGTGTGTATGAGGCTTTTTTTATGTTTCTCTAGGCTGTGATATATACTTAAAATTAGATGGCCCAAACACATAAGCAATATGGAGCTATGGTAAAGAACAAATGAAGTTTCGATTAGGGAGCAAATATTTAAGAAAAAGTGGAAGTGGATTGGTAGCACAATTAGAAAAGACACACCAAATGTAGCGAAAAGTACTTTACAGTGGAAACCGGATAGATATAGAAGGAGAGGTAGGCCTAAGAACTCATGGCGGAGATAACACAAAAGGAACTGGAGAAAGGAGGACATTCATGGCAGAGTATAAGTACAGAAGCCAAAAATTATGCGACATGGAATTCAACTATAAGTGGCCTATACTCCGCATTGGAGGGTTAAAGGCATAAAGAAGAAGAAAGCTGTGATATAGGTTATGGTTTTAAGATGCTATTGTGGACTATTATAGATATGTATTTGTAAATTTAAATTTTCATATATTAACAGGGACTATAAGGGTTGAAGTTTGATGACAAAAATATCATCTGAGTCTCCTTCAATCCATGCCCTACTGTCTTAAACTCCATCTGTCTAACACCTGTGGACATGTTTACAAAGTCAGAAAACAGCACAGCTCCCATGACTTTTGGAAACATTCTTTCACACTAAGAGTTGCTGAAGCATGGAACAAACTGCCGGCATCGGTTGTTAGTTGTCGGAGCACTGCAGCCTTCAAAACTTCCATGCTTCCTGAGTTCGCCAACACTACACCTGATTTTGTCCCCTCCATACACACGCAAGCATGTATCTGACTCATACACTGTTCACTTTCCAGACATTTATACATTACTGCATACGCTTTATATGCACTTTTGACAAGTTGTGGTGCACCTGAGCACTGTATACAATAATTTCATTATTATTATTATTATTAAAATGGAAGAACAAATTGAATAATTTAGTCTTAGATACACTATGTTGAGAAATAAAGATGGAATGGTGACAAGTGGAACGTCTTTGGTCATAGGTTTGCTGGATCAGAGTTGATCTGAGGTTAAACTATGACAACAACAAAGTCTTTTTCTCCATGTACGAGATCCACATTGTGCAAATGGTGAATGATAAGTGTAATGCTTCAAAGTCAGTTGCATCTAAATATTTGGAACATAAATTTAATTCAATTAAAATAATAAGTGATTATGAGACTAGATCATTGGTTCTCGTTTGAATTTTATTTTTTCGTTTTTTTTTTTTGTACTTGTGGTTCACTTTAGAAAAAAATAAAGAGATTTTGGCATAATTTCAACATAACATTAAAAATGCATTAACAGAAGGTAATTGCAGGTTTTTGGACCAATCAGTGAAATAATTTAAACCTTTCTGAGTTTAGTTTGGTTGACATATTTACTGATATATTATGTATAATATTGAAATTTTATATTATTTAGAATTTCAGTTTGTGCTTTTCAAACTTTTAAAATATAATTTCATTATTTTGAAGGCTCACTAATGAGTTATGGTGCACTGCCTGGGAGCAATTGTTCCAGATGCACAAACAACATTATTCTTTTACTTGTTTCAGTCATTTGACTGTGGCCATGCTAGAGCACCACCTTTAATCGAGGAAATCGACCACCAGGACTTATACTTTGTAAGCCTAGTACTTATTCTATCGGTCTCTTTTGCCGAACCGCTAAGTTACAGGGACGTAAACACACCAGCATCAGTTGTCAAACGATGTTGGAGGGACAAACACAGACACACAAACACACACATATATATACATATATACGACGGGCTTCTTTCAGTTTCCGTCTACCAAATCCACTCACAAGGCTTTGGTTGGTCTGAGGCTATAGTAGAAGACACTTGCCCAAGGTGCCACGCAGTGGGACTGAACCCGGAACCATGTGGCTGGTAAGCAAGCTATCTACTACACAGCCACTCCTGCTAAGTAAATTGATCAAAGGTTTTGTTTGAGGCACACAGAAATGAATAGTTGTTAAATTCTGGTTACAAAAAGATGTTTCATGAATTGATGCCTAAGATTATGTGGTTTGATGACAACAGAGTAGTAAAGACTTGGAAAAAAAAGAGGTTAGATGAGATGAAAGAAGATTAAGATGTATGGAGAATAAGAATAAAAATAACGAAATTATTATATACAGAATATAATCAAATCAAACACAACTAAAATAAATTTGCATTATAGGTTCTTCTATCTGGATCAATAAATTAACACCAAATATGTTACTGTGATTGTTTCAATTAACGCTGACCTCATACTAATTTATTGGCATTGTACAAATGTAAGAAATAATTTTCATTTTTCTTCTTTAAACAAGAGTCATGAAATAGTGATGAGCTAGCAAAATGCAGCATGACCTCAATACCTAATAGAGGGAATTTAACTTAACAATTTAATATGCATATTGCTTACAATGCAAATTTTTCCTGAGAAAAGAACAAAGTGCATAATTTGGCATACATCTAATCAATTACTTGATTTAACATCAATAGCTAGCCAAAGGGTGTATTTGGCAAGGTTGGCTCCAATTAAATAATAATTTGAAA
Source organism: Octopus sinensis (assembly GCF_006345805.1). Classification (NCBI taxonomy): domain Eukaryota; kingdom Metazoa; phylum Mollusca; class Cephalopoda; order Octopoda; family Octopodidae; genus Octopus; species Octopus sinensis. The sequence goes on along the minus strand of NC_043001.1, from coordinate 34,010,745 downwards.
TCTTGATAAACTGCTTCTTATTGCTGTAGAATATGTCATAGTCTCCTCTTCTCCACTATACCAGTCTTGGAACCTGCAAAGTCATTACCTTCCTTCTCGTCTTACACCATAACAAAATAGTAAATAAATTTTCGGTGAACTAGTTCAGTGGTTTGATTTAATTCTCAGAAAGAAGCTCTTTACAGCTTCTTATTGACTTCAATTTTTTTATATACTTAGAAAGGAAGTATGAATATCACACTTTCTAATTTCTTTTTCTTTCAAGAATAAAAAATCATTAAACTGAGTTAAAAGGCAGATAATATTTGGCTTTAAATTTAATTTACTATTCACTCAAATGCAAATGAGTATGAAACAAAATATTTTACATTTGATTTTATATTTACTAATGATAACACACCACCAAACCAAAAGATATAATATTTGAAGTGTTGTCTAATTTCAATTGGGCTGAGTGCAAAAAAATTAACTAAAATTTAATTGTATAAGGATGGGATTTAATATATGAGACAGAGACCTAGTTCTTTATTGAATCTGTCAAAAATTTAGAGAAGAAATTTTCCAAACTTGGAAGCAAAACCTTGAATCGAGAGTCCTCAAAGTAAATCCAGCAAGTATTAAGATTTCAGTAAGAAAGATAGAACTCTGTAACTGCCATTGTTTGCTAAAGAGGTGATAAGAATAGAAGTATATATATTTATTTACTGCCCACAAGGGGCTAAACATAGAGGGGACAAACAAGGACAGACAAAGGGATTAAGTCGATTACATCGACCCAAGTGCAAAACTGGTACTTTATTTATCGACCCCAAAAGGATGAAAGACAAAGTTGACCTCGGCAGAATTTGAACTCAGAACGTAACGGCAGATGAAATATGGCTATGCATTTTGCCTGGCGCGCTAACGTGTCTGCCAGCTCACCGCCATAGAATAGTATATAACCAAATAGAAGTTATTTCCGTTTTTATTGTATGCAGTTATTGTCAGTGTTTCTGTTTGTGAAATGTGGTGTTGTTTAACTGTATTACTGTGAGCATTTTGGAAAGGTCTATTAAATGTTTTAAAGTTTGTTTCAAACAGTCATGACTTTCATACATTGTATGCAGTTATTGTCAGTGTTTCTGTTTGTGAAATGTGGTGTTGTTTAACTGTATTACTGTGAGCATTTTGGAAAGGTCTATTAAATGTTTTAAAGTTTGTTTCAAACACAGTCATGACGTTCATACATTGTCTACAAGTTGGAATACATATTTTTGTTTGTTGCTTTTTTTTTTCCATCATTGAATCTGTATTCAAGTTGTGACCATATTGTCTTCTTTGCTGCTATATTACATTCAGGACTAATGTATCCCTTTTAAAAAGATATGGGTAAAACTTAAAAAAGATTTGGAGTATAGTAGAGAGGGATTGAGCAGTTAAAGTATGAAAGAAGGGATAAGAGCAATTTCTTATTGTAGAGAAGATACATGGCTACCATGCATTATATAAGGGAGAGTGGAAATAATTGGAGTGGAGGTTGAAACAGAGATAAAAACAGTGATGATAAGATGTCAGTGAATACATGTATAGCCCGCCCTTGAGTATAATATGCAGGGCATTTTTAGGGGGTTGTACTTCTGAAAAACCTAAACCTTGTGTATAATACGCACCCCTTCTCTAACTTGAGTCGTGCATAATTAAGCCAGCAGCACCTAGTCGATCAAACACTTCTGCGCATGCATAATAAAATAATGGGTATGTTCTTAACTGTTATATGGGAATGTAAATATGTTTACAAATTGTTTTTCTTACATGTTATTCTGTGTTCTGAGTACTTTTATTTTAATAAATGTTGCTTACTGCAAGTTATGGATGATTCTTTTATGATTTCATTGCTTTCAGGCTTAGCTTGAGGTATTTTCGTGCCCGACATCACAAAATTTATCTGAATAAACATTGCCGGACAGCAAATAGAGACTCGGACATTGCTTAGAAAATAATTTTCATTTTTAACCTCGTATATAGTACGCACTAGGGGTTTTGACCTTTAAATTTTGAGGAAAAAATGCGGATTATACTCTCGAGGATTTACAGTATACATTAGAGAAATTTCTAAAAGATAAACATAAGATTTCTATGAAAATATGTACATACAAAGAGATTTAGAATAAGATACATTTAAGCAAACATTCTATAATCCAATTCACTTAAGAAATAGAAAATAAAAATAGGATTAAGAGTTAATATATCTTCTATGTTTGTTTCATTGAGCATAACTATAATTGGCATAAATATATTCTGATACTTATACACACATTCATTCATTTATTGTAGTATACATTTATAAGGCAGATCATTTCTGAAATTCCAAAGTGGTTCTTTCTTCTCTTTGTTATTCTTTCACATTATGTATAAAAGATATTTTAATACATCTAAATATTTCTCTGAGAAAAATTTTATATCCAGAATATTTTAAGGAAAATTGGTTTTCTCACAAGCAAATATTAATCAGTAGAAATAATACATTTCTAAATCTCTCGAATTATTGTATGTTTACAGAGGTAGATAGGCATCGACAGCTAGCAAGCCATGCTACTCCAGAATGATGATGAGCGATGACTCAGAAACTAGTCTCTGCAAGCTGGCATTGCTGGGTGGAGGTGCTTATCTCCCCCTTTGTAAACATCAGGACACAGGAAATATGTCGAGGCCGACAGGAAGCGGTGCTTCCTAGGGCTAATAGCAGTAGTATTATTCCCTTTCATGGGACTGTCACATTAAGTTGACAACGTACCACCACTTTAAATATTAATCAGAAAATCAGAAATTATTCTGTGAGAAATCTATACATCATTTTCTGGGCAAAATTTTGAGGACTGTTTGGAGTAATCATCATCATCATCATCATCATCGTTTAACGTCCGCTTTCCATGCTAGCATGGGTTGGACGGTTCAACTGGGGTCTGGCAAGCTCGAAGGCTGCACCAGGCCAGTCAGATCTGGCAGTGTTTCTACAGCTGGATGCCCTTCCTAACGCCAACCACTCTGAGAGTGTAGTGGGTGATTTTATGTGCCACTGACACAGGTGCCAGGCGAGGCTGGCAGACGGCCACGCTCGGATGGTGTTTTTATGTGCCACCAACACAGGTGCCAGACGAGGCTGGCAGACGGCCACGCTCGGATGGTGTTTTTATGTGCCACCAACACAGGTGCCAGACGAGGCTGGCGAACGGCCACGCTTGGATGGTGTTTGTTACGTGCCCTAAAGTGCATAAACAATATATGGCTTCCATAACAAGTGCAGCTAGCATCTACGTGAGTAATTAGTTTCTACAAGTCTTCCTGGTTCCTACAAGTGCAGCTGTTTCCTACAATAAGTGCAAATAGCTACAACATTGACAAATTTAAAGATTAACCACTGCCTGAGTATTGTGAATTTGAAAACTGATTCATGCCCTAATACCATAAGTTTGAAAATTAATCCATGGCCCATCACTGTGAGTTTGAAAGCAAGAAGTTACAAGAAGTCAAATACATTATAAAAGAAGGGAGAGACAAAGAATTTCTTTTTTTCTATTTTTTTTTTCATGATGTAACATTGCAAATTTTGCATATTCACCATTTTATGTGATTCAACCCAATAGCTACATATTCTATACAATTTAACAGCATTAGCAGTTTGATGCAAATATATGGGAAACTACCACCTGTGTCATCTCTTGTGAAAGGTAGGAGAATCCAGTTTGCTGGACATTGTTGTAGAGCTGAAAAAGAAGTAATTTCTACTCTTCTCCTCTGGAAGCCATCTGCTCGCAATACCAGAGGGCGCACACTCTCCTACCCTGATGTAATCTCCAGGGATACAGGCATCCAGCAACAGGACCTCCGTAATGCCATGATGGACCGTGAAGTCTGGAGTAGCATGGTAAATTCCACTGTCTCGACCACGATCGAACAATGATGATGATGATGATGATGAATAAGGGGTCCAGAGTTAAAATAGCTTCAAATAACTATGAATGAATACTCAACTGGGGGAATTCAATAAACCGACTTGAACAAATATTGGGCTGTCCGGAAAGTCCATGCTGATTTTTAAAGGAAAGAAAAAGGTTCACAAATACTTTCCATTATATTTTTAATCAACCAAATAGGAACCATTTTGTTGCACAATGTGTCTCCATCTTTCCTTTAACTTGAAAATACCCTCTTCTCAGAAGTGAGGTGGTTTCATGGCAAAGAATTCATCAAGGTATCTTTTTACATCATCCAAGGAATTGAAATTTTTACCATTAAGACTAGCTGAACTGCAGCAATTTTTTTCTGGTTCCCAAAGCATCAAGTGCCAAAAATGAACTTTCTTATCTTCCATTTTAAAGGGTTACAGAATTAACACAGGTTATAAGAATATAAACCTTCTTCCATGAAAAGATAGCTTAAACTGTGCTCTAAATGGATGTGTAGTCAAATCCTATTTTATGGACTCAACCATGTTCTAATATAAGTCGAAAGGTAAGCTACTATAAATCAGCACGAACTTTCCAGGCAGTCCAATACTTACCCAACTTAATATTTTACCTTCTTTATTAGTTTTATGGGGATATAAAACAACCTTGCTGCTTTACTCTTTTACTTGTTTCAGTCATTTGACTGCGGCCATGCTGGAGCACTGCTTTTAGTCAAGCAAATCGACCCCAGGACTTATTCTTTGCAAGCCTAGTATTTATTCTATCGGTCTCTTTTGCCAAACTGCTAAGTTACGGGGATGTAAACACACCAGTATTGGTTGTCAAGCAATGTTGGGAGGACAAACACAGACACACAACCACATACACACATATATATACATATACATATATACAACGGGCTTCTTTCAGTTTCCGTCTACCAAATCCACTCACAAGGCTTTGGTTGGCCTGAAGCTATAGCAGAAGACACTTGCCCAAGGTGCAACGCAGTGGGGCTGAACCCAAAACCATGTGGTTGGTAAGCAAGCTACTTACCACACAGCCACTCCTGCTTGTTTAAAATATTCTCATGTTTGCTTTTATCTGTCCAAAAGCATTTTTTGTATGAAGTTAAAATTAATGATTTTTTTTTCAAATTTCTATGCTGTTTTACATTAATGTCTTTTCTCACAACAGTAATTAATGTTCCAATTAACCCAAGTGAGCCAATAACTTCCACATATTTAAATATTATGTCAAGAAGTTATTTAAGGATTAGCAAATGCGAAAACATTCTCATTAAATTCAAATTTGTCTTTTATTTGGAGAAAGAAAACAATAAAAACCTGGTGAGAATTGTCAGTTACTCTGAAAGAAAAGTGGGAGATAATCACAATGAATTAAAAATTGATCTTTCAGAATTAATTTACATGGTTGGTAGGGGTGGGTGTAATAAAAAAAAACATCAGATTTTTCCCTAAGCATGCAAATTTTTAGAAATTAAATTAGAAACCCAAGAATTGTTGCATGATTAAGAGGTTTGTTTTGCAACCATATGGTTGCAAGTACAGTCCTACAGTATGAAGCACTCCGTCGGTTACAACGACGAGGGTTCCGGTTGATCCGATCAACGGAACAGCCTGCTCGTGAAATTAACGTGTAAGTGGCTGAGCACTCCACAGACACGTGTACCCTTAACGTAATTCTCGGAGATATTCAGCGTGACACAGATAGTGACAAGGCCGGCCCTTTGAAATACAGGTACAACAGAAACAGGAAGTAAGAGTGAGAGAAAGTTGTGGTGAAAGAGTACAGCAGGGATCACCACCATCCACTGCCGGAGCCTCGTGGAGCTTTAGGTGTTTTCGCTCGATAAACACTCACAACGCCCGGTCTGGAAATCGAAACCGCGATCCTACGACCACGAGTCCGCTGCCCTAACCACTGGGCCATTGCGCCTCCACGGTATAAGACCTTGGACAAGTGTCTTTTACTATAGCTTTGGCTGGTATATGGAAACTGAAAGATGATGGAATCTAAAATCGACGACAATAGAATTTGCTTTCAGAACGAAAATAAACGTCCATTCTATTAAGTTATGACTGCTACAAATAAAATCATTTTAAGATATCATCCAGTTATCAAGCTGGTTGCATGATTCCTTCATGTTCCTATTTTTACAATTACGAAGAAACAAACGATTAGACATGCTATAAACAACTATATCATGATAAAGAATGTTATTAATTCCCAATTTTTTAATTAAAATTAATTCATATTTTGGAAAAGAAAACAAAAAGCGTCAGATAAATTTTCCTAAGAAGGACAATATATTTTACTGATGTCTAAAGAAAAAACAGTCACATCTTCCGCAAATAATACAAGTTGTCTTAAAAGTACTAAGGAAACAATTGACAACGGTCCGAGATACATGAAAACACGGCATCATCAAGGTCCCATTGTCTTTGATAAAAGATCTGTTCCACGAGTCATGGTTGGGAAATAACAACCGTGGGAATAACTCTTTCGGAATGAATTAAGAGTAGTAGTTTATTTTTCGGCAAAGACATCTCAGATAAACCTATAAAAAGAAAATGTATTAAAATAAAGCAAACATCGTTTACTACAAAACAGCCGCTAAAGGAGTCTCACCTTCAAGGGGAACAACTTTGATTATCTTCATGTGGAAGCTATCAATATATGAATTCTCTGTCTTGACACAGCATATTACTTTATATTTGCCTGTTTTAGGGCTATGATGCTGTAACTCAGTGGTTCCCAAAGTGGGTGGTATTGCTCCCGTGGGGGCGGTGGAAAGTTCCAAGGAGGCATTGAGGAAGACTAGGGCGATAATGGGTGAGTGATTCATGTAAAAGGTGGGGCGATAAGGGGGTAGCGATTCCTGTAAACACAACAAAATAATGGGTTCGTTAGGTTAAGTTTTATTTGTGATATACAGTTTCTCTGAATTACGGAGATGTACTTGCATAGCAAGTGACCTGATCTGAGATCGTGTGCTGGAACGAAAACAATTGCAGCGAGGAAGGTG
>NC_043001.1:33991270-33998770 GCF_006345805.1 Octopus sinensis | reverse complement strand
TGTCATTTTGAGTAAATGCGTGCCTTTGTGTGGGTGTACATGTGTGAGAGAGGGAGATGTTGGGAGAAAATGTGAAAATGTGATGTGAATAATAATAGTTTAAAATATATATATACATGCAGAACTTACTTTGGATTAAGATAGCACATACTTCCTTTGTATTTTGTATCTAAGGTTGATTCTTTCTGTTTCTTATTTTAATGTGTAGCTTTATGTCATTGAGGCAAATGATGCATAATATATACAAGCATTCATTGAGCACATTTGATGAAAAAGGAATTGCTTAGACTATGCAGTACCCAGTGGAAATGGTCTATGTTTTCATCCCAAGTATGTAAGAATCTTGCTTCCCAACCACATGGTTCTGGGTTCAGTCTCACTGGGTGGCACCTTGGACAAGTGTCTTCTACTATAGCCTTGGGCTGACCAAAGCCTTGTGAGTGGATTTGGTAGACAGAAACTGAAAGAAGCCTGTCATATATATATATATATGTATATCACCATGACCACCGTGACCGACCAGGCCAACAGAAGAAAGAGTGAGAGAAAGTTGTGGCGAAAGAGTACAGCAGGGATTTGATAAACTAGTCTATAAATTAAAACTGACCCCATAAAAAAAATTTTTTTTTGAATAAATAAACAAAAATCAGTCACAGGCAGTGTATCCTTGAAAATTTTAGTTATGACCATACTGTTGTAGAGACAACATGTTCTTTGTGTATCTCCTTAAACTTCTTGGAGATTTTAGGTATAATTATACTAATGTGTCCATCTGTTCTAATTTAATTAAATTCTATGTCTTTGTGCAGCTGAAGATTGCTCTACATTTTAAAGTGATGTAATGATTACATTGTTCAAGTAAATGGAGTTGCATGAAACAATTGTACTGCATTACCTCTGGATATCCTTGTTGCTTATTTTGATTATATATATATATATATATATATATATATATATATATATACACATATATATAGGCACAGGCACAACTATAAGTTTGAGAAACTAGCTTCCCAACTTCATGGTTTCAGGGTCAGTCCCACTGCATGATACCTTGGGTAGGTATTATCCACTACTGCCTGGGGTTGAGCAAAGCTTTATGAGCAAATTTGATAGATGGAAACTGAGAGGAGTCTGTCCTCGCTTTAAAAAGATCTCTATTAATATCTCTGTTATGTGACACCTATCATAGTTGACTATGGTCTGAAAAACAGGGGCAAAGCACTCAATGAAAACTTCTACAATGGAATGACTGCATGTGCCTGTGTGAGTGGTAAGCTCTGAACATCTGCTGTAAGAGGTTTCCACTATTGCCACAATTATGCAAATGAGCATAAATCTGTAAAAGGACTGAAAAACTACATCCAGGATACTCGTGTTTAAGAGAACAATCAAGCAAAGGCATGGTTTATGTAGTGTGAACGGTGAAAAGAGTACAACAGAAAAAGGGAGAATGGAAATGTAATTGGGTCTTACCTCGTCAGAGATGAACTTGGATCGCTTTTAGCCAACTCGCTCGTCTGGTCCCTTCGTCGTGTCTGCCGCAACTGGTCAATGCCATACGTGCGTTCTGCCTGTCACTTCCGCTTCCTCTGGCGCATGCGCCCTGCAAGCCCTGCAAGCCCCACTTCTGCTCTCCCCCATCTGTCACACTCTTTCACCACACACCACAGTTTAAAATCAAGCTGCAGCCAGCATATGCACAGGAACAGTAAACACTAAGAACACACAGAAAATAGACTTCTCTAAATATCCAGGAGTTTCTTTAGAAGTAGTAGATAATTTTTGTTACCTAGGTGACCTATTTAACAGTGGAAGAAGATGCTCTGAAATCCTAGTTGCTAGGGTAAGAACTGGCTGGAGAAAGTTCTAAGAGCAATTACTGTATTTTAATGTGTATAAGGAGCACCCTAATCTTTGGTACCTAAAATTTGGAAAAAGGTTTTGTAAGGGATTATAGTACTATTCATGTATAAGAAACTCCCATATTTTTAAACTTAATTTTCAACAAAAAGGGGTTCCTTATACATGTTAAAATATGATACCTCAGTTAGTAACAAAAGGCCTCTCTCTCTCACAGAATGAAAGGTAGAATTTATGATGCTTGTATATAAGCAGCAATGCAACATGATAGTGAAATATGGGCCATGAATGCAGAGGATATGCAAAGGCTAGCAAGAAATGAAACTAGCATGTTCTGTCAGTGTCCATGCATGACAAAGGGCAAATGTGTTGAGAGAAAAATTAGACATCAGAGGGGTCAGATGTGGCATGCAAAAGAAGTAGACTAATAAAGGAATTAAACTTTATATGTGACTGAAGCACTGGAGCTATATGTACTATGAGCATGATGGAACTAGGAGGAATTACAACCGTGTTTCGTGGTCTGCTACCACAACAGCTCCTTTATAGGATCCAGTTAGCTCAAGACATCATCAGGAGGAACCACGTCCGGTTTCAGCCCCTACTCCTCTACCGTTTTGACGTGGTGGGGCCACCCCCTTTCGGAGGTGTCTTCAGCTCTTGTGTTGGGTGCATGTCTTCTTTCTTCTTTCTTCTGTTCCCTAGCCTGTTCTGTTCCCATGCTCCTGTACTATGAGCATGATGGAACTAGGTTTGCTTAAATGCCCAGATGGTTCTCTAGAAGTAGACAATAGCATTTATAACTCAGGATATATAATTAGCAGGTGAAGTGGTTGTTTTGAAAGTATAGCAGCTAGGGTAAGAACAGGTTGGAAAAAGTTCAGAGAACTATTACACCTGATGGCAACGAGGTTTTTTCTCCTCAGAGCAAAGAGCAAATTGTATGACATTTGTGCTAGAACTGATTGTGATGCTGTGTGGTATTAAGACATGGGTGTTAATTGCAGATGACATGCAAAGACTTCAAAGAAATGAAGCTAGCATGCTCCAGTGGATCTCTCTCTCTCTCTCTCATTCTCTCTCCTTCTGCCCCCTCTCTCTCTTCCTCTCTTCCTCCCTCCCTTTCCTCCTATCTCTCTCTCTCTCTTCCTCCCTATCTCTCTCCTCCTCTCTTTCTGTTTTATGTATATAAATGAAAGCTGAAATAAGATTTCTCGAAGTAACAAATTTCATATGTATAGAAATTATAAAAAACTCTATTAAAAATTCAAAATACATTATTGAATTCTCATATTTAAATCTAATTAGTTAATTAAGATAGAAGTTTCATAATGCATATCAAAACACATGTAGCCAGTCATAATTGTCTTATAGAAACATACTGACAAAGCTAAAAATATGCTATTTATCAGCTGAGACTAAGCACAGACTGACAGTAGCATATTCCTGATATAGTTCAACATATATATACAATATAATAAATGAGAACTCGAAAGTAATAGTAAGAACTTGATCTCTCTTACTCACTCCAGACTAGCATATTAAAAACACTCACAGAATTAGATACCGTAAATCCTCGAGTATAGTCTGCCCTTGAGTATAATACGCAGGGAATTTTTAGGGGGCTGTACCTCTGAATAACTTAAACCTTGTGTATAATATGCACTCCTTCTCTAACTTGAGTCAAGGAGGTCTATATAACGTCCTTGGTTTGTAAAAATGTATACGGTAACGTCCATTATTATTATTGTACATATAACATAATGCAAACGTGTAGCTTTTTTGTGCATTTTGTTTGAAGAAAATAAAGAAATAACAGTAATGACGTTTAATAAATGTTGCTTACTGCAAGTTATGGATGATTCTTTTATGACTTCATTGCTTTCAGGCTGAGCTTAAGGTATTTTCGCGCTCGATTTCACAAAATGCGTCTGGATAAACATTGCCGGACAGCAAATAGAGACTCGGACATTGCTTAGAAAATAATTTTCATTTTCGACCGCGTATATAGTATGCACTAGGAATTTTGAACTTTAAATTTTGGGAAAAAAGTGCGGATTATACTCAAGGATTTACAGTATATCATTAGTCCAAGTACAGGACTTGGGAAGAGAATGCACACCATCATTGATGAATAAAGAGGGATAATAAGTCATGCTTTGATATTTTATCTGCCTTCACTCTGGTCACCACCAGTATCTGCAGGTGCACAGAAATAGGTTATACACTGGATGGGGTAAAAAGTATATACTCTCTTTTACTCTTTTACTCTTTTACTTGTTTCAGTCATTTGAATGTGGCCATGATGGAGCACCACCTTTAGTCAAGTAAATCGCCCCCAGGACTTATTCTTTGTAAGCCTAACACTTATTCTATCGGTCTCTTTTGCTGAACCGCTAAGTTATGGGGACGTAAACACACCAGCATTGGTTGTCAAGCGATGTTGATGGGGGGGGGGGCAAACACAGACACACAAACACACACATATATATATACATATGTATGACGGGCTTCTTTCAGTTTCCATCTACCAAATCCACTCACAAGCTTTTGGCTGGCCGGCCCAAGGCTATAGTAGAAGACACTTGCCCAAGGTGCCATACAGTGGGACTGAACCCGGAACCATGTGGTTGGTAAGCATGCTACTTACCACACAGCCACTCCTACACCTATATGCAGATTGTTACACTATATCTCCATATGATTCATCACTGTATTTCAGTGAATACAATATGATCCTCACTTAGGCAGAGTCACGGTATAACTAGAACAGCAGTTTTGTGAGTTACACCAAGTCATTTAGTAGGTTGATAACATATTGACCATAGGTCTGCTTGATCCTAGCTGACATAGGGATATTCATCTAGGTCATGCATGGGCAACTTTTTACAAGAAGTGGGCTGCATGAGTCATGACTCATTATCAGGTAGGCCACACCACTAAAAGAATTTAAGGTAATCTTTTGCTAGGCATGCTCTTCAGAATGTTTTGCAAGCCCCAGTTACCCATGATTGGTCTAGGTTATCAAAATGAATTTGGAGTCAGAAAAGTATTGGAATGGGTGCTGGTGACATGTAAAAATCAATCAGTACACTATGTAAAGCAGTTGGCATTAGAAAGGGCGTTCAGCCATAGAAACCAAGCCCAAAGCACACTATGGAACCTGGTACAGCTCCTGACTTTGCCAATTCCTGTCAAGCCATCCAACCCATGCCAGCATGAAAAATGGACAGTAATGGCTGCTGCTGCTACTGATGATGATGATGATGATGATGATGATGATGATGATGATGATGACGATGATGACAACGATGACGATGATGACTGTGATGGTGATGACAACAATGACAACAATGGTGATGATGGCAGTGATGGCGACGGTGGTGGCAGTGGCAGTGGCAGTGGTGGTGATGATGATGATGATGATGAATGTACCAAAGCTACTCTGAAAAGACACAAATTAATTAAAAACTGATAACATTAAATTAGATCCAGTCATTGAAATCAAAGAATTAGAACAGAACCACCCTCACAAATCCACCCACAAGGGTGGATTCTTGTGATGAGGTGGCTTGTGTGCTTCAATGACCCTGAAAGCTATGTCAATGCAAGCTCTTGGTGAGGTCTTCCTTGGTGGACAGGTCAAAGGATACAAGTCAGACTATTAGGGACCACTTCTTCCCTGAACTGAAATCGGTTTTGTGTAAGGTTAACATTCCTACTTAGAAAGAAGTATTCATGCTAAGAGTTGCTGAAGTATGGAAAAAAACTGCCAGCATCAGTTGTTAGTTGTTGGAGCACTGCATCCTTCAAAACTTCCATGCTTCCTGAGATTCGCCAACACTACACCTGATTTTCTCCCCTCCATACACACGCAAGCATGTATCTGACTCATACACTGTTCACTTTCCAGACATTTGTACATTACTGCATATGCTTTGTGTGCACTTTTGACAAGTTGTGGTTCACCTGAGCACTATATACAGTAATTTCATTATTATTATTTAATTATCACTGACAATTCAAAACCAGCAAGACCTGGGAAAGGAAGGCTTTCCCTCAGGGGAACTTTTGTGAGATACTGAGGTGCAGATGAAAAAGCAGGGATCCAACTGAAGAGAAGCAGAAAAGACAGCCTAGGGTTGAGAACAACAGAGAAAAGTTGTCAATGGCCTAAGTGCAATAGTAAGGAAAGGACATAAGTTAGTCAAGTATTCTTACAAATACATAGTAGGGGAAATGGATAAATTACATTACATAGAAATGAAGGAGAACATTAAAAAAGAAAAACATAGAATAGTTTGATTAACATTGATTTCTAACTCTGCAACAATGCCACAAATTTTTAAGAAGGGATATAATTGATTAAATCTACCCCAGTCTTATACTTTATTTTATCACATTGGAAGAAGAGGAGTCAAAGATGTCCTCAGTGAGATTTCAACTAAATACTATAAGGCATTTTGTCCAATATTCTGACAATTCTATGTTCTTCAGCCAGATTAGTATTAAGAACTGAACTGTAAGAAATAATATTTTTATTTATTTATGCGCCCTTTTCAAGCCTAGCCAGGCTCATGGGCTTGGTTTCCCGGTTTCTGTGGCATATGTGTTTCCTCCAGCTGGATGGGATGCCAGTCCATCACAGCATTACTCAAGAAACAGGAAGAAAGAGTGAGAGAAAGTTGGGGCAAAAGAGTACAACAGAGGTTGCTACCACTCCTGTTGGAGCCTCGTGGAGCTTTTAGGTGTTTTCGCTCAATAAACGCACACAATGCCCGGCCTGGGAATCGAAACCGTTATCCTCTGAGCGCTAGTCTGCTGCCCTAACCACTGGGCCATTGCATCTCCACTAAGAAATAATATAGCAGCTTTAAATATATAACCTAGATCAATCATCCACTACAACTTTAAAGTGCAAACTAATTGAGTTTAAGAGTTAAGACAGAAATCTTGAAAACTATTTCACTATATTCAGAAACCACCCTACTAAAAGCTTATAGACACCGACTATACCAATTCTGTAAACAAGGAGGAAGGGGCTTGATACAGATGCAGTGATAGTAAGACAGTAAGCCTGAAAATTCCTTAAAAGTCAGTGGATAAAAACGGATTAGTGTAATATAGGAACATGATGGAATCAAAGCAAAACATGAATACTTTTCTCTATACACATCGAAACAATAAAGTACAAAAATAGAAACTAATTATGATGATGAGAAAGATCTAGATAAGGACAAAACAACAGAAAAGGTTTTAAAAACATAGACGGAAGCAAAATGGACTGCCAAAGACAAAATAAGAATAGATAGAAAAATATCCCATAGTGAATATCCTGCAAAACTCAACATTGAGGAAGCATGCCAGCATGAAAGCCAATAATAGCTTAAAAGCTCTGAATTAAAGCAGAAATAGGTCCGATTTTAGTTACACAGGATCAATGCCTAGCCATGAAACAAAAGAAAAAAAGACTATGAGAATGAAATAGTGAAGCAAGAGGCTAACCTCAGTTGCAGATTATACAATCAGCACAAAGAAATAGTAGACCACACCATTTCTGACAGCACAGTTTTTGCAAATACAGAATATATCCACAATCATGACTAAATTGGTAGCAACATCCATTGGGAAGTAGGC
>NC_043001.1:33956270-33986270 GCF_006345805.1 Octopus sinensis | reverse complement strand
TCTACAGCTGGATGCCCTTCCTAACGCCAACCACTCCATGAGTGTAGTGGGTGCTTTTTACGTGCCACCGACACAGGTGCCAGGGGAGGCTGGCAGCACCCATAATCGGTTGGTGCTTTTTACATGCCACCGGTACAGAAGCCAGTCAAGGCAGTGCTGGCATCGGCCACGTTCAGCTAGTGCTTTTTACGTGCCACTGGCACAGGTATCACAACTACAATTTCCATTTGATATCTATGTCAAAAATTATAGCTAAGTGTTAGCATAATGAACAGAGCTATAGATATGGTAAAGAAAAAAACAATATCTTCAGCCAGTACAGGAGACAACTGTAAAATTTTTCAGTCATTTTCTTATTTCTTCAGCAAGGCATAGTTTTTAATGTACTTGCTAAAGTAATGATTGAAAAATCACTTAATAACTCTAATACGTAAATGGCAATTTCTTTCTGTCTGTCTGTTACCATCTTGCTGCCTACACTAGTGAACTAATCTTGATGAAACTTTGCATACAGGTTAAACTAACATCCAGTTGATTTATAAGCCAATTGTATTTCAATAAAAATTTATAATGAGCCTTCTAGGGATGGGGTGTAGCACATGTTTACAAATCAACAGCACATGTACTGATATGAATTAAGTAAAGCTTCTGTAAGGCTCAGCCATGCACTCCTTCCTGTAAACTGTGTATGACCTTTGTGAGAACAACACAGCTTTCCAAAAGGAAAATAATAAGTTTGAAGTACAAGAACACGATGCCACCACAAGAGCAAGCAAAGCTTAGCTCTAAAACTGCACGCAAATGACAAATGCAGCAAAGGCATTCACAGGTATGTCATGCTCATGCAAAGATTAATTTTTTTACTTAGCTTAATCGACTTGAGTAGGTAAAGAATTTAAGTAATCTGGATTTTGATTTTCCTACTGTATACAAATTTTGTTTCATATTTTGTATACAATTATCTATTTGTAAATACATATGTAAATTTATTTGTAAATCTATTTGTCAATACATTTGTAAATCTATCTATTTATGTATTTTATTTTACTCAGATGCATGTTCGTTTGTTAAAATAATATAGGGACATTCCTTATTCACTCACTAATCAAATTAATAATCTGTAATACCAATGTTTAGCAATAAATTATTACCATAAACGATGCATTGAGCATAAAGAT
This sequence comes from Octopus sinensis, assembly GCF_006345805.1. NCBI lineage: Eukaryota > Metazoa > Mollusca > Cephalopoda > Octopoda > Octopodidae > Octopus > Octopus sinensis. Next base: position 33,985,092 of record NC_043001.1, on the reverse strand, counting down.
GGGAACTGAACAAGAAATGGTATAGGACATGGAACAATGTAATGGTAAATGGGAACTGGGAATAACTCCTGCTTTCCTAGTATTACCAGTCAATTCATTTATTTTACTCAGATGCATATTCGTTTGTTAAGATAATATAGGGATATTCCCCATTAATCGTATTAATAGTTTGTAATACCTATTTTTACCAATAAACTATTACCAAAGGTTAATAAAATATTCATTGGCTTATTACACCTAACTGATTCTAAAATTTATATAAGGACATCATATTGGGGATAGGAATGGGAGTGGATCTAAAATGGGAACTGGACAGGGAACAGGATAGGACATAAAACAATGTAATGGGAACGGGAACTGGAAATAACCCTTGCTTTTTTGAGTATTACTGGGTAATTCAGCTAGCGTATAATATTGTTCATTTATTGGTGTAGAAATAGAGTTGTTTAGAAATGAAATAATTCAGACACTCCGTTTAAAAAAAGAAAAACATAATTAAGTTAATGCTAACATAATTATTGCATGAAGCATTTAAAAAAGCTAACTAATTATAAAGCAAGGAAAAAAAAATAATAATAGTCAAGGAGTGATATTATTTAGATTTTTCCAACAAGTATAGGAATATTCAGTATTGTTTCTCATATTTGCTGGAAAAATGGAAAGAATAAAATCAAATGAATTAAACCTGCTGTGTGACAGGCTGTTAGTAGTATTTAATGAAGTTGGTCTTGGAAGGACTTGAATTCAAGATTTAACTGGTAGTTATCATATCAAGCCAGGACCAATGACAAATATTGTACAGTTCCATTATCATCATTTAACATCCGCTTTCCATGCTAGCATGGGTTGGACGATTTGACTGAGGACTGGTGAACCAGATGACTGCACCATGCTCCAATCTTGATCTGGCAGAGTTTCTATGGCTGGATGCCCTTCCTAATTTCAATCACTCCAATAGTGTAGTGGGTGCTTTTACATGTCGCCGGCACGAAGGCCAGTCAGGCGGCACTGGCAATGGCCACGCACAAATGATGCTTTTTATGTGCCACCTGCACAGGAACCAGCAATGACCTTGCTTGAATGTTTTTTCGCGTGCCACCAGCACAAGTGCCAGTAAGGTGACACAGGTAACAATCACGCTCAAATCTCATATTTGCTGGAAAAATGGAAAGAGTAAAATCCATTGAATTAAACCTGCTGTGTGACAGGCTGTTAGTAGTATTTAATGAAGTTGGTCTTGGAAGGACTTGAATTCAAGATTTAACTGGTAGTTATCATATCAAGCCAGGACCAATGACAAATATTACACAGTTCCAATGTATTCAAATTCTGTAGCAACTGTATAAATGCTCTTTCAGTTGCAGATTATGAGATGGACAGCATTGAACTGAGGAGAATTGATCATCATCATTGTCATCATTATCATAATCCTCATTCAGTAATAGCAGCAGCAGTGGAGGCACAATGGCCCAGTGGTTAGGGCAGCAGACTCACGGTTGTAGGAACGAGGTTTCGATTCCCAGACCGAGCATTGTGAGTGTTTATTGAGCAAAAACACCTAAGCTCCACGAGGCTCCGGTGGGGGGGGGGGGGCTTTAACCCCGCTGTATTCTTTCACCACAACTTTCTCTCACTCTTTCTTCCTACTTCTGCCACAAAGCAGAGGAACCATGGTGTAACCCACTATGGTGTGGTAAACTTTCAGACCCTAGTCTAGATTGTGAATCCTCTGTACCCCAGGATGGTTCAGCTCTCCACCTGTTAAAAGCTACCTTTTATGGAATGACGATAACAACGTAGCTTTCACACCCATGCAACTGCCAGTCTATCGCATGTGGTGGGTGGATCTTTAAGTTGCCACACGCATTCTTAGTAGCTTAGTGGCGTGAGTCCTGATTGGGAGAAGAAGAAGAAGAAGAAGACAGCATCAGCATTATCATCAATGTCATTGTTGTCATCATCACCATCACCATTGTCATCATTTTCACATCCATTTTTCCATATTTGCATGTGGGACAAAGGTTTTCTCGAATGTTTGAACATTATCCTGTACATTAGTGAAGGCACATGGCTCAGTAGTTATAGGTATTCGGTCCATGATCATAAGACCATGAGTTCAATTACTGCCAGTGCAATGTGTCCTTGAGCAAGACACTTTATCTCACATTGCTCCAGTCCACTCAGCTGGCAAAAATGAGTAGTACCTGTATTTCAATGGGCCAGTCTAGTCACATTCTGTGTCATGTTCAATCTCCCTAAGACCTACATTAAGGGTATGCATGTATGTGGAGCATTCAGCCACTTGCATGTTAATTTCATGAGCAGGTAGTTCCATTAATTGAGTCAACTCGAACACTCATTGAGTGGCAGTTGCCAGTATTTGTTACATTAATAGGAAAAGTGCTCAAGCAATACAGTTAAGGGAAATGGTAAGATGAAACAGCAAGAATTTCAAGCATGTTTCATGGTCTGCTACCACAACAGCTCCTTTATAGGATCCAATTAGTTCAAGATATCATCAGGAGGAACCACGTCCGGTTTTGGCCCCTATTCCTCTACCGTTTTGACATGGCAGGCCCCACCCTTTCGGAGGTGTCTTCAGCTCTGGTGTTGAGTGCATGTCTTCTTTCTCCTTCTTTCTTCTGTTCCCTGGCTTCTTTGATGTAGCGTCAATGAGTGTCAGTGGGCGATTGATTGTCTTATCAAATTTCCCTTTAAATACCTGCTGTTAGGCTCCAGCAGGCAGCTGCAACAAGTTGTCACATGACACTGTCTCAACTTTAACTGACCAATGGAGGGCGCGTAGTCTTAGCCCACGCATTCTCTAAATGAGACCGTCATCTGTCAATCAGCGAAGCTACTTCAGTGTCAGCCTGTCCCACCTAGTGATGTTATTTTCCTGCTGCGAAGAAAATGTCTGTTCAAAATTTAATACTTCGGCTGGTTTTTACACATCAAGTAAATATTTAGGTGCCATGTTATGTCCTCTTCAATTATCCCGATTAAATATGCAGCCATATTAACAGCTATTTGGAGAGTGTAATTTAAACGTAACCCAAGGCACTCTAAATTTGGCAAGAACAGAGAACATCTTAGTGGCTCTGATGTCTGCAATGCTCTGAAAAATTGGTGGCTTTATTGAATGTATTTCTGGATTTATAGGCTGAATTCACAGAAAATTCTAATCAGGCCATTGAACTTTCATATGAATAACAGCTGTTTTTTGTTAAAAATCTCAATTGCGTAGTATAATTGAATTGTGATTTGAGATTTGTATGTGGCAAAATGCAGGATCAAATCTAATTATTGTGGAAGATTTTTTACAGCTGGATGCCTTTCCTTCCAGGCAAGGTAATATGACAACCAGACATGTTTTCACAACTGATTGGAAATTAACAATATTACATGTATTATGGTGACATTTACTTACAATTATTATATGATATCAAGACAGGGAGACACAACACACTCACACACACACGTGCATACAAACATGTATCTTTATATATAATGGATTTCTTTCAGTTTCCCCTCAATCAAATCCACTCACAGATTTTGGCCAACCTAATGTTATAATTGAAGACCTTTGCTCAAGGTACCATGCAGTAGGACTGAACCAGAAACCATGCGGCTCAGAGGCAAACTTCTTAACTACACTGCCATGCCTATGCCTAATTATTATTCTTTTATTCTTTTACTTGTTTCAATCATTTGATTGCAGCCATGCTGGAGCACCATCTTTAGTGGAATAATTCAACCCCAGGACTTATTCTTTGTAAGCCTAGTACTTATTCTATTGGTCCCTTTTGCCAAAATGCTAAGTTACAGGTATGTAAACACACCAACATCGGTTGTTAAGTGATGGTGGGGGGAAAACACAGACACACAAACATATACATACATACATATACATATATATATATATATATATATATATAATATATATATATATACACATACACACACACACACACACATATATATATATATATATACATATATATATATATATATATATATAATATATATATATATATATATATATATGTACGACAGGCTTCTTTCAGTTTCCGTCTACCAAATACCAAATCCACTCACAAGGCTTTGGTTGGCTATAGTAGAAGATACTTGCCTAAGTTACTATGCAGTGTGACTGAACCTGGAACCCTATGGTTGGGAAGCAAGCTTCTTATCATACAGTCACACCTGCACCTATGTTTAAGAAAAATATGTTGAAAAAATCAAAAGAAATCCTATCAAACATATTAACTAGTAACATTTTCTCTTCAACACATGTTTTAACCCTTTAGCTTACATAGTATTCTGTCAAATGTAATGCCCATTTATCCACATTGTTTTTAATTAAGAATGTATTATCTTGTAGCTTTTAGATTTCAGTGATGTGAGTGTTTAGTCTTACAGGGACATTGTAGAGTAGGTGTGAGAGGCCAGATCTTGATAGGGGATCACTCGGCTCGTCCGTCGATGAAGAGCATGGCTATCTGCGTGAACTGATGCGAATTGCAGGACTCAGTGAACATCGACATCTCAAACACACATTGCGGTCCTGGGATCCCATTGTCCTGGGGCCCCATTTGGTCGAGAGGCGTTGCGTCCCCAAAGCCCATCCCCTCCTCACCATGGTGGGGATGCTGGCAACGGGTAGTGTCAGAGCTATACCGTCGGGAACTTCGGTTCCTGGTAGGGCCACCCAAGGTGGATTTGTCTGACACCGAGTGGTATTAGGGCCACAACCCGACAGATGTGAGTGTTTAGTCTTACAGCTGGTGAAAATCCTTGGAGTGTCTGTTTTGGCAACCTGTGGCTTCTCGGTTGTTCTGTCCTTGCGTCTGTGGACAATCTGCGGCAAACAGGATGTCTCTACATGTGGGATTGTTGGGGACTGCTTGTGAAATTCATATTCCCACGAAACTTCTTCCACTGCCATGGTTCGAGATGCCTCGAGGGTGGTAGAAGAAGCCGACTCAACCCGCCCAGGGTGAATGTCACCACAAGTACAAGTAAGTAAGGTCTAGCTGGTTTCAACATACAACAGGTAGAATATTTTGACCTGATGTGGCTGGTTTTTAAATGCTAAAGAGTTAAAGACATTAAACATGAACTTATCATATAAATCATTCTAGCAGGTTTAAACTGGATAAGAAAACGAGGTTAAATGTATAATCAAGCTATTCCACTTATGTAGAACATTGATGTCCTTGGGAAAAAAGTATAAATGCTATGCACTGTTTATCTACCACCTGAAGTTGAAAGGACTTATGGGTAAGAGACATTTTGGCACAGCTGTTTCGGTGTTACTGATTCAATACTGACTTGTTTGACATCAAATGATTTAGTGTTTCTCTCATTTTAATTTCTCTCTTTCTTTTCTCTCTCTCTTCTCTCTCTCTCTCTTTCTCTCTCTCTTCTCTCTCTCTTTCTCTTCTCTTTCTCTTCTCTCTCTCTTTCTCTTCTCTTTCTCTTCTCTCTCTCTTTCTCTTCTCTCTCTCTCTTTCTTTTCTCTCTCTTTTTCTCCCTCTTTCTCTTCTCTCTCTCTTTTCTCTCTCTCTCTTTCTCTATCTATCTATCTATCTATCTATCTATCTATCTATCTATCTATCTATCTATCTATCTATCTATCTATCTATCTATCTATCTATCTATCTATCTATCTATCTATCTATCTATCTAACGGGAAGCTTTATGAAAATAGACAAAAGACGAAGGCAGGTGGAAAACAAACAAACAATTGTATTAGTATGGTGCTCAGGAAATATAAATAAAACAAGTCTTTAACGTTTCGAGCCTACGCTCTTCAACAGAAAGATACACAGAGAGAAAAAAACACAGAAAGAAGGAGAGAAAAAAAATGCGTGCAGTAACTAACGAACCAACATGGCGATCTGATTTCAGCCAGAAGTCAAAGATCAAACATGAGACGCGAGAGCGAAATTAGGGGAGATAATAGGGTTGAGTGACCAGCACCAACATAAGGGTGTGTGTGTGTGTGTGTGTGTATGAGAGAGCATTAGTGCGTATGAGAGGTCTGGACGTGTGTATGTATAGGGTTGGTGTATGTATTAGTATGTATTAGTATGTATAAGGGTGTGTGTGTGTGTGTGTGTATGAGAGAGTATTAGTGCGTATGAGAGGTCTGGACGTGTGTATGTATAGGGTTGGGTATGTATTAGTATGGCACATGATATATGATGTGATGTGTAAAGTCGTGTGGTGTAGTGTGGAGAGAGGAGAAGAGGGGGAGGGGGGAGAAGAGGGGGAGAGGAGGGGAGAAGGAGGGGGAGGGGGAGGAGGAAAGAGGGAGAGGGGGAGAGAGAAGGGGAAGTGAGGGAGCAGAGGGAAGGGGAAGAGGGAAGGAGGGAGGGAGAAAGAGGAAGCAGGGAAGGGGAGTAGGGGTGAAAGGATGAAGGACTGAAGAAGTAGGGGTCGGGGGGAGGTAGGTGAGGAGGGGGGGAGAGTTGAGACCAAATGGCGTATAAGAGCGAAGAGAGAAGATTAATTCCTGTTCACGGCGCAAACGGGAATCCGGATGGCCTCTGTGTAAGGACAAACCGAACACAGATAGGTGTTGCAAGGAGTGACCGGTGGAGTGGAAATGGCGAGAGACCGGTGTGTCGTTCGCAAGGTGGATGTCACGAAGGTGTTCCGCGAACCGGTCAGCCAAGCGGCATCCCATTTATCTATCTATCTATCCATTTATCTATCTATCTTTCTTTCTTTCTTTCTCTCTCTTCGTTTATGTGTGTGAGCTCACTTCTCTTTTCATATGTGAGAAGGGGAAACTGTTTATTATATGAATATTATTATTGATTTGACTCAGGTTCTGTCTTATTCCTGGAAGGATTTATATGGGTAGCAGGTTACTACCTGTAATCTTAGGTAACCAATAGCTTTCAATAGTCTTTCAAGTGCTAAGAACCCCACTGGTAATCTTCCTGTCCCTAAGAGGCAAACTATCCACAGAAGATCTACAGGACATTCTATTCCAAACTCCTTCAACCAAATTTCTATATCTTTGCTTACAGTTGCCAATGCACCAAATATTATTATTATTATTATAATTATTATTATTATTATTATTATTATTATTATTATTATTGTTATATTATTATTATTATTATTGTTATATTATTATTATTATTATTATTATTTTTATTATTATTATTATTATTGAGTGAGAGAGCAGTTCATGCCATCAAAGTGACACTGGGGTAAAATATACGAAGCCCAATATACCCATCATGACTACCCGTCTGATAAAGGTACACCAGGCACATGCATCACAACCATATGTGCGCGACATGGTGATCTCATATCAAGATAAACAGCACATGACCTTGCAGGTGGGGCCCAGTTAGAATTTTCTTCAGGTTGAGTAGCCCATCCCGCTCAAAGGTCCTGAATGAATAAGGGTTGCTTTAGGATGTTGAACGAAACACCTATGTTTCCAGAGGTGAATTATTCAAACCTCCAAAGAATCCCTCTCAACACATGGCCATGATGCTCCCCCACTACTTCTGCTCGTGATCAGAGATGCACGTATTGTCAGCCACTAAGGGACATGCTCAACTGGTTAAGGTCAAACAACTGACAAGCAAATCTGTGGTATTGAGCAGAATATTTGCTGTAGCCCATCTTTTATACCAAGACAGAACAATGTACATGATACCACTTCCAATCAGTTAAGATCAGAAGCCATGAGAGCCTCTGCCTGGTACTGCATCAGGGCTATTACTGCATCAGGGCTATAAACTGCATCAGGGCTATTACTGCATCAGGGCTATGTACTGCATCAGGGCTATATTATTATTATTATTATTATTATTATTAGTAGTAGTAGTAGTAGTAGTAGTATCATTATTATCATCATGAATCTCTCTCTTTATCTCTCTCTCTCTCTCTGTCTCTCTCTTTGTATGCATACACTCCCGTGCGCATGCCACTGTGTGTGTGTGTGCACGCGCATATGTATGTGTGTGCATGCACATGTGTGTGCACATGCACACTTCAGCACCAAAAAATACTGACGCTGAAACAGGTGCAGTGTTCACTCAGCCATGCCAAATTGCTAGCATCCAAACAGCTGTGCTCATTCTTCTCCTTTAAAGGAATTATCACCCTTTGATGGATACTTCTTATGTCAAACAGTCAAGTAATTGACTCTACTGTACAATGTGTTGAATAAATAGAATCCATTTCAGCAACATAACAAAAGGATTTTAAGCTGACAAAGAAGAACAATGATAGCAATAATAATGTTGGGATTGCAATCAATTACTTTTTCTAAATTTCTCCACAAACTTCACAACTTTATACTTTATGTTACTTTTAATTTAATTTAAAAAAAATTTTTTTTTTTTTTACATTTTCCTGACATATAAAGGAAAATATTTAACAAAGGAAACATAGTGACAATATCAGTTTAGATTTTAAGGTGATGAGCTGGCAGAATCGTTAGCATGCTGGGGAAAACGCTTAGTGGCATTTCATCTGACTTTAAGTTCTGAGTTCAAATTCCACCATCTTTAAGTTAGGAGTTCGAATTCCCTCACTCTTTTGAGGTCAATAAAATAAGTACCTATTTCTTTACTACCCACAAGGGGCTAAAAACACAGAAGGGACAAACAAGGACAGACAAACAGATTAAGTCAATTACATCGACCCCAGTGCATACCTGGTACTTAATTTATCGACCCCAAAAGGATGAAAGGCAAAGTCAACCTTGGCGGAATTTGAACTCAGAATGTAACAACAGACAAAATACCTATTTCTTTACTACCCACAAGGGGCTAAACACAGAGAGGACAAACAAGGGCAGACAAGCAGATTAAGTCAATTACATCGACACCAGTGTGTACCTGGTACTCAATGTATTGACCCCGAAAGGATGAAAGGCAAAGTCGACCTCAATGGAATTTGAACTCAGAATGTAATGACAGACGAAATACCGCTACGCATTTCGCCCGGCATGCTAACGTTTCTGCCAACTTGCCGCCTTATCAATAAAATAAATACCAGCTGAACACTGGGGTCGATGTTGTTGACTTACTCCTTCCACGAAATTGCTGGCCTAGAGACAAAATTTAAAAGCAGAATATACATATACTTTGCAACATTTAATTACACCTCTTTTCATTCCGAGTTCAAATTTTAACATGAACAACATTGCCTTTCAACCTCTGAGGTCTATACAAATGATTGAAGTACGAGATTTGAATAAATTAGTTGCCCACAACATGAAAATGTGAAAATTGAGCCTATGTTGTTTGTTTGATTCATATCACTGTTAGTGAACAATAGAGTTGTTGATTACAAGTTTCTAATGGGTCAAACACTGGTTCACCACATTTCTGCCCATGAGCATGTGAGATAGGAGTGTCTGACTCAATACAGGAGACTGTTTGCAAAGCACAGTTTTTTTTATTGTTCTTATTAATGTTTATATCCTGTGCCAATATAAATACGCAAAAGATACACAATTGCAATATGCATACATCTATACTTACTTACATACATACAAATATACGTACATATATACAATTGCAATATACATACATATGTACATACGTACATACATACAAATATACATACATATATACAATTGCAATATACATACATATATACATACACCATTATCATCATCACTGTTTAGCATCTGCCTTCCATGCTGGCATGGGTGGGACAGTTTAACAAGAGCCAGTTAGGCAGAAGCCTGCATCAGACTTCTGTAATCATTTTGGCAGGATTTTTTATAGCTGGATGCCCTTCCTAACACCAACCCCTCAGCAGAGAGGACTTAGTGCTTTTTACGTGGCACAAGCACAGGCAAGGTCAGTTTTGGCAAGATTTTTACAGGTGGATGCTCTTCCAAATGCCAACTGCTTTACAGTGTGGGCTGGGTGCTTTTAAGTGGCACCTGCATTGACAGGGTCACCAAGTACTTGCGAGACTAAAAAGTAACTTTTTGGGAGGGGATGGGGTATTGGAGGAGGTGATCTTGTGTCGGATGATGAAAGGTTATAGTGAGGCTGAGAGACAGAAAGAGATGTTTTACTGTAGAGGAGGTACAAGGTTACCCGGCCAGAGAGAGTAAGAGAGAGAGAGAGAGAGAGAGAGAGAGAGAGAAAGAGAGATTACGAATGAAGACAGAAACAGGTGCACTCCCTCAAAGAAAATACATGGTTGCCCAACCTGAAGGAAGTGCACGAGAAGGAGAGAGAGAGAGAGGGGGGAGACAGCAGGATAGAAATAGTGGCAAAGTGCCAGGCACATGAAATGATACAGTGAGACAGGACATGGGTGGAACACGCAGGTCGGAAGCTAGCAGATAGCAATGATACAATGACACAGGGCCAAGAAGACAGGATTGGGTAGTGAGAGGTAAGCCTAACACATGAAGTGGAAATGTGAGGAAGAGAAGAGATGTAGTTTGGTTTGTAGTGGTAGAGTGTGTGAGAAATTTTCTGAAGTGTGGGTGGGACACACAGTGCTTCTAGAAGTCAGTTTCGCTGACATGGGTAGGTCTTCTCAAGAACCTACATGCATACGAACATACATACATACATACATACATTGAGAAATCTGCAGTTACTCTATCCAGATTACAAGTTCAGGTTTATACTTGTAATTATTGGGGCCCTGGGATATATTTAACACACTGCCTAAATACCAATCTTGAGAAATTAGGTTTCTCAAAACCTGAAAGAAGAAAGCTAATTTGAAGACTACAGATCCAATCTATCACTGGAACTGTAAAAATCTGTAAAACTTTCCGGAAGTTTATCATTTAGATATATATATGGAGTTGTGGCCGATGATGGTGTCACATTACTGGCACCCATGCCAGTGGCACTTAGAAATCATCCATTACACTCTTGGGTGGCATTAGAAAGGGCATCCAGTCATAGAAACCATGCCAAATCAGATTAGAACCTGGTGTAGCTCTACAGCTTACAGTTTCAGTCAAACCATCTAACCCATGCCAGCACGAAAAGCAGACGCTAAACGATGATGATTATATATATATATATATAATATATATATACATACATACACAGACACATACACACACCCACACACATACACTCACATATACATCCATGTATTGTCAACTGAGGGATATAGAGGAATGAAAAAATTTGCGAATATAAGAGAGGGAGAGAGGGGGTGAGAGAAGGAGAAATTAAAGAAAGGCAGGAAGAGAAAGAAAAACTTGATATGAGATACAAAAAGCTTAATATGACAAACTGACAATCTTTCTCTACTTTACACCAACACTCCTACCTTAACTACTCCTCCATTACAACTTCTTGTCTTTCTACTTCTTTCTCCACTCATATTGGTTTGACCTCTGGGAGACCTTTGATCCTGGCTTTACTTTTCCATACATTATTCTGGGCTTTATTTGGACCATCCTGCAAAATTTGGCAAATTTTCATTGAGGAATGGAAGCATTTTTTCATGACAAACAGACAAACATAAAGACTCATGAATATAGATTTTTAAAATGCAACAGATGGTATATACCTGTCAAACACAAGTCATTGAGACTTATTTGATGATAAGTATTATTAGGGCAGTTATGACTTCCATATATATATATATATATATATATATATATATAAATATCTATATATATATATATATATATATATATATATATATATATATATATATATATATACACCATATATATAATATATATACATACATATATATATATACACATATACATATATATATATATATATATAAATATAAATATATATATATATACACCAAACATAAATATATACATACATATATATATAACACATATACATATATATATATATATATATATATATGTACTACATATGTGGGAAATTCTGTCTGTGGGTGTGTTTGTGGAGTTGTTAGATAACTCCTACATTGTTTTATTGATTTTGATGAAACTTGAGACATGGAAACCTTATGGCATACTCAGATTGTTGAAAAAAATAATCGGTAATAGGGCACCTGGAAGGGATCCTTATATATAGCCAAGGGTAATAACCCATTCATTTTCCTAAATTATTTGATAAAAATGAAATTGAGTATGCTTATTTCTTAGTTTTTGAACTATTAGATTTATTTTTACAATTTATCCAGTACAACCCTTAAACAAGTAAACAGTATTCTCCTAAACAATAGATCCACTTATTTCGGTTACAAATATATGAACACTAGCGCCCCTGAGGGTAATATTCTCTGGGAATGCACAGAGTTATTTACTTTGAACTGTTATTATTTCATATCTGATTAGTCTGTTATTATGTAACATTCTTTACGATTTTAGTATACGTAACTTATTAGTATTTCCTCCTATGTTCTATATACTCTGAGAACACATTAAAGCCCTTTTCAGGGCTGCTTTATTTGAATTCTTACTATCGGGTAACTAATTTCATGTTATTACATAACTGACTTCACAATTTGGGTATTCATAATTTATTGGGAATTCCTAAAAACAAGATCCTGTGTAAGACAGTTCGGTATTCTCTGTAAATACACAAAAATCATTTTAAGAGCTACATACTTTGCATTGAGAATGGGGCAAGGGATAAGCTGTGCTTTCCCAGGAATTATCGGATACATCAGCTAGGATAAACATATGAAAATATAAATATCTGATTTTTTGTGAACAATTTCATCCAAATGTTACATATATACAGTGTGAATGCTTTGTTATATTTTGTGTATATGTGTATATATAATAATGACAGTATGAGAAAGAAGCTATTTTTATCATGTGTATAATGCTCTGTTAACCATTCCACTCTGATAACTAAGTAGATTTCAATCTTAAGGACACTTTTGCTCCATTATTTCCTAACAAGTGCCATATCCTGCTATATAATTTTCCCCAAACCCTTATCAACTTAATCCTATCAAAGATTGTTTCATCTTTCATTTTTGCACAATTTTGTCAGTTGTTCTACTTTATCATCATTATTGTTTAACGTCTACTTTCCATGCTGGCATGGGTTGGATGGTTTGACTGAGGACTGGTGAGCTAGAGGCTACACCTGGCACAGTCTGGTCTGGCAAAGTTTCTACAGCTGGATGCCCTTCCTAATGCCAACCACTCCAAGAGTGTAGTGGGTGCTTTTTACGTGCATGAGGGCCAGTCAGGTGGTTCTGGCAACAACAATGCTCATGCTCAAGAGGTGTTTTTATGTGCTACCTGCACTGGAGTCAGTCTGGTGGCACTGGCAATGACCACACTCGAATATTGTTTTTCACATGCCACCGGCACATGTGCCAGTAAGGCTACACTGGCTATGATCATGCTCAAATAGTGCTTTTCATGAGTCACCAGCACAGGAGCCAATCCATAGTCCTGGCAACGGTCACGCTCGGATGCGCTTTTAACATTCCACTGGCACAAGTGCCAATCAGGTGGTACTGTCATCAGCCATGTCAGCGATTTTGGTTTGTTTACACTAGCCTCAATAGGTCTTCACAAGCAAAGTTCATTGTCCAATGAATGAGAGGTACTCATAAGTGGCCTGGTTACACTCCATGTTCACATGTGCTTTTAACATTCCACTGACATGAGTGCCAATCAGGCAGTACTGTCATCGGCCACGTCAGCAATTCTGATTTCGATTTCACTTGCCTCTACAGGTCTTCACAACCAAAGTTTATTGTCCAATGAATGAGGGGTATTCAAAAGTGGGCTGGTTACACCCACTGGCATAGGCCATGGGCTATGGTCTCACTTGACTTGTTGGGTCTTCTCAAGCACAGCATATCTCCAAAGGTCCTGGTCACTAGTCATTGCCTCGGTAAGGCCCAATGTTTGAAGGTCGTGCTTAACCACCTCACCCCAGGTTTTCCTGGGTCTACCTCTTCCACAAGTTCCCTCAACTGCTAGTGTGTGACACTTTTTCACACAGCTGTCCTCATTCATTCACAACACATGACCCTACCAGCGTAGTTGTCTCTCTTGTACACCACATCTGATGCTTCTTAAATCCAAGTTTTCTCTCAGGGTGCTTACACTCTGTTGTGTATGCACACTGACATTACACATCCAGCAGAGCATACTGGCTTCATTAAATCCATTAAAATATTAATAATAAATATCATTTCCTAGTCTAGAAACAATAAAACAAGCGTAAAATAGCAAAAAAGCATATACAGGGGTATTTGAACTTAAGACGGGCTGTGATTGGTGCAATGGAGAGAGACGACGAATCACAGCTTTCTATTTTGTAATGTAGCCTGTGATAGGTGCTTTGACCGATGCTCAGATCTGCAGCATCTTCACTTGTCTCTCTCTCTCACAGCCATTTCGCTTCAAGCTTTCTCACTGAGTGGTTTACTGTACTACTTTACACTGTGCTGTGAGTGATTTTATTTTTTTTGTTTCATTCTGTTGAACTTTGTGTTTTCATCCCCTGCAATGGCTCCCAAGCGTGCTGCTTCTTCCAAATTCATCCCCATCATCATCATCATCATCGTTTAGTGTCCACTTTCCATGCTGGCATGGGTTGGACAGTGCATCTGGGGTCTGGGAAGCCAGAAGGCTGCACCAGGCCCAGTCTGATCTGGCAATGTTTCTACGGCTGGATGCCCTTCCTAACGCCAACCACTCCATGAGTGTAGTGGGTACTTTTTACATGCCACTGGCACAGGTGCCAGACTAGGCTAGCAAACGGCCATGATCGGTTGGTGCTTTTTACGTGCCACCGGCACGGAAGCCAGGCAAGGCTGGCAATGGCCATGATCGGATGGTGCTTTTTACGTTCAACTTCTTTCATGTTAAGTACAGTAACAATCTTTATTTTTTTAAATCTAAAGTGTTATTGCTTAACAGTTGTCCTTGTTATTAATAGACTACTGTAATGGGTTAACAGTACAGGGAGGGTTTTAAAAGTCCAAATACATGTTAAATAAATACTGTAAACATGGTGCCCCTACTTTGCGGAAATTCAGTTATCGAGGCTGGTCTCGGAACCAATCTACCACGATAAATGAGGGATCACTGTATATATATATATATATATATATATAATAATAAATATTAGGGAATAAATCCAAACTTACAGGGAAAAATCAGATTTAGGATTGAATCCAATTTTATAGTAAAATATTATATTATATTAAATTAGAGACAAAACCACTATTAGGCAAATCAAACAATGAAAGACTTAAGCCAATACATAAATTAATTTATATTATTTAAATATGTAACAATTATTAAAAAATATAATTAATATCCACTACGATCGTTTCCTGGCTACAGTCATCAAATTTTTGAGTCGCAGTCATTCATCAGGTGGTTTCAAATTTTTCTTGGCAAGTTTTAAACCGTGAACATATTTAAATAATATAAATTAATTTATGTATTGGCTTAAGTCTTTCATTGTTTGATTTGCCTAATAGTGGTTTTGTCTCTAATTTAATATAATATATATATATAATATACTAGCAGCATAGCCCGGCGTTGCCCGGTATGTAAGAGCCCCTAGTAGGCAACGACTAATCCCAATGTAGTCCTTTCCCTCCAGGGAACGAAGGTGCATGTGGACGTTGCAATGTCTTGTCTTCACTGGAATACTTCTGTATATACGATGTTCCTAGCTGTCCGTTTGGGCGAAAACATGAAAACATCATTGCGCCTCCCAACGCGTGAACAGCCCACGTAGAGTTGACCGTGGGCAAAGCACTGTTCGCCCAAATGTAACCCAGCGACTTGTAGCGTTTGGCCTTGGGATTTATTGATGGACATTGCGAAGCAGAGTTTAACAGGAAACTGAGAACGCCTGAAGTGGATTGGTAGGTCAGCGCCCGACGGTTGAAGGTGCATCCGTGGAATGAAGACGTCCTCTCCCTTCCCACAACCGGTAAGTATTGTGGCCGTTATTAAATGTGGTGCGCTGATCCCGTGTAGGTTGTTACCGGGAGGAGATGATTATGTCACGGCTGTTGTGTTGCTCTCCGTGTATGACTGCGGCAATTTCGTTGCACGCAGGTGCGTTGAAACGGCGTTCGTACTCCCCGTGGGGTCGTTTATCAGCATCAATGACAACGGTGAAGTTTGGAGATGGAGCACTGTCCAAGGCATATCTGAAGCTGCAGACGTAGCTGTTGATATCATGAAGCATGGTTTGGAGACGGAGAAGAATGTCTTTGCGGGGAACATAGCTTGTACCCGGTATTATTCCAAGGCGTGCATCAACCTGGTGGTTGTAGTCGGCAATGAAGTATATTTGGAGTAAAGAAGACTGCTGAATCTCGTCTGGCAGAAGTGACCCAATAAGATGGTAGACCTGTCCCTGCACTTTGAAAGTAGGCATCCAGCCTTCTCTGGGAGGATTTTGGCCCCGAAAGAGGTCATTTGGAATGAGCAGTTGTACTTTCGAATTATTTCAAGGAATTGTGACGATTCGGGGGTTAAACCCGCCGCGAGATCCTTCAGTGGTTGAGGTGGTTCCCGTAGGGGTGGCAGGTCCACTTTGCCACCAGAGCAGCACAAAGCAGGTGGCTCTCCGTGCCATTTCTTGGCTTTGCAAAACTGGCATACAATTGTCATTGACCCTATCTTGATGTCGTCACGCAAGGAGAAGTTAATTGTGGCGTCGTAGTTGAATGCTAGTGACAACCAGAAAGCGGGGGCAGGGGTACGTACACCACGAATGATATCCCGACGTTTGTTGATACTCTCAAGTCGAGTGCACCGTGCTTCAGCAGATTCAGATGCACGTGCGACAGCGGTAGCAGTGGCATCCCTTGAAAGCCTTTCAGCTCTCGCCTCAGCACCCTCTGAAGCCCTAGCAGAAGCAGTGTTAATGGCATGTCTGGATGTCCGAATAGTTCGTTGGTGTGGAGTTTCGGCAGATCGAGCCATGGCTGTGTTTGCGGCGTTAGCAGCTTGGCGAGCTCTCCTCTGTTGAGGTGTTTCGGCAGCTTGGGCCATGGCTTTGTTTGCGGCGTCAGCATCTTGGCGAGTTCTCCTCTGCTGTGAGGTTTCGACAGATCGTGTCCTGGCGGTGCTAGTGGCGTTAGCCGCATTCCGAATGGCCCTTTGTTCGGGGTTCTCGCGAGCTCTGCGGATGGAAGCACAGTAAGAAGCCCGCATGTTTTGGCTGGACTGTTGCTCTTTCGTCAACCTCGAGCGGAGGGAAGATCTGTACGCTGCGACCCTTGCAAGTCGGGTAGAACGGTCGCTAGTAGTTTCAGATGCCTGAGCAGCGGCATAACGGGAAGCTGTTTGCGAGAGGCGCAAGGCGGTTTCCTCGTGGGTCTCGCGTGCCCTTCTAGCCCTAGCAGCCGATGCCTTGGCCGTCCGAGGGCTGAGGAGGGTCCTTCTCTTCTTGGGTGGCATTTTGGTGGATAGCAATTGTGTTGGCAAAGGTGTAATAAAAAGGAACACGTGGGGTAAGTATTTTGGTGGATAGCAATGTGTTTGGTAAAGGTGTAATAAAAAGGAGCTCGTGGGGTAAGTATCCGAAAATGTATAAAAATGCACAAAAACGGCCAAAAGCGGGCAGCAATGTGAGTGACAACAACGAAAAAGTCAAAAGTGATCAAACTGAACAACGAAAGGAAAAGTTTTTTTGATGCACACGACAAAAGTGGTTTATAATAAACCAAGAGTTTGCAAGTAGCGTCCGAGGACCGTTAGGGTACATCAAAAATTGAAGGTAAAACGTTTGGGGTGGTAGTTATAAAGAAAGTGTAAACAAAAAAAGTATTCGAATAACTTGCGGCTGCAGCAGCTATTAGCAGAAGTGGCGGTGTTGGGGGTAAAGTCTCGAATGTAATTTCTTCCTGGTAGGAATTGGTTGGATCGAATTATCGATAGCTAAAAGGTCAAGTTGCGTCCCCTAGACAGTCTGGTTTGTGTTTAATACACAAATTTGTTTGCTATGTGTGCCACATATGATTAAATTAACCGATTTTTTCCAATAATGTATCCTATTGGAATAAAAAGGGCTATATAGCTCCTTGGAGCAGACATGATGCTCATTGTGAATAAAAAAAAAAATTCCTGCCAATTTGTGAAAGATATTGTCGAAAATATGTCATCTTGAATTTGAACGCGATTTCCCAAAATGGCATGATTTTATCGATTGTTTCTGATGGTAAGGTATTGCATGGAAAACTAACGTCAGAATTGAGTTTCTTAGGGTAATATTAAGCTTAACCATGAGTTTGGTGAAAATCGATTGCAAGTTGTGAAAACTACCATAGATAATGCGTTGCATAAAAAAAGCTTAGATTCTCGAGTTGCGTCCCCTAGACAGTCTGTGGTTCGTGTTTCTGATGTCGAATTTATCAATTCCATGTCGAATTTATCAATTTTTTTCAGAACTGGGGGAACTTTTCAAAATTTTCGCTGCGTTAGTTTTGAATTATGACATTGGGCTATGTGTGTGTCAAGTTTCATCAGAATCGGTTGAAAGCCGTGGTCAGAGTGAGGGTACGAGAAAACAGACACACAGAAACACGCACAGACAAACTGCCTTTTATATAGAGAGAGATATATATATATATGCAATGTATTATGTGGTAGGGAAAAAATCAAAGCTTATTTGATCTCTGTCTGAAAATTTTCTAACAGGAAATTTCTTACATGTTTATCCAACATTCAACATATACAATTCCTGTTAATAATGAAACATGTGCAATGATGAATAAATAATGCAAAACAATTTTTCAGATTCTTGTTTTCTGTGTTATTATATATATTATATAATATATATATATATATATTATATAATATATATATAATATATATATATATAATATATATATATAAAGTTAATCCAAACACGAAAGCACAAAAAACACAACAACGCGAGGACGTGGAACAAATATAGTATTATTGAAGCTCAGGAAGAAGAAAGAAGGAAGGTTTAACGTTTCGAGCGGAGCTCTTCGTCAGAAACATAGGAGAAGGAAAGATCCAGAGAAGGGAAGACAGAGGAAAAAAAATCGCCAATGGTACACACGCGGTCACATTTTGAATGTGTGTATATATCATCATCATCATCATCATCGTTTAACGTCCGTTCTCCATGCTAGCATGGGTTGGACGGTTCGACCGGGGATCTGGGAAGCCAGAAGGCTGCACCAGGCTCCAGTCTTATCTGGCAGTGTTTCTACAGCTGGATGCCCTTCCTAACGCCAACCACTCCGTGAGTGTAGTGGGTGCTTTTTACGTGCCACCTGCACAGGTGCCAGGCGAGGCTGGCAATGGCTACGGTTGGATAGGTGTATTTTATGTGCCACCGGCACGGAAGCCAGACGAGGCGGTGCTGGCATCGGCCACGAGTCGGATGGTGCTTTTTACGTACCACCAGACCAGGGATCCTGGCTGGTTCAATTCGATTTCGATTTCGCTTGCCCCAACATGTCTTTGCAAGCAAGGGGGTTGGCATGGGTGCCTGTTGTACGGTCAGATTGGTGTATTTTACGTGCCACCGGCACGGAAGCCAGTGGAGGCGGCGCTGGCATCGGCCACGAGTCGGATAGTGCTTTTTATGTACCACCAGACCAGGGAACCTCGCTGGTTCAATTCGATTTCGATTATACACATATATGTACATACATATTGGCTTGTTAAATATAAGCAGAAAAGGCATAATAAATAAAAGTTTGTATAAGAAGCACATACACATAGAAAGTAGAGTATATAAATAAATGAATAAGTGATATAATAAAGTCTTATCTTTACATCTGTTTCAAGTAAATAGTTACTAGTGCCATAACCATATGTATTTTAGCTGACCTCTTACTACCTACCGACCTACCTACATACATACCTACCTATCTACCTACCTAACTACCTACCTACATACATACATACATATATACATACATACATACATACATACATACATACATACATACATACATACATACATACATACATACATACATACATACATACATATATCCATACACACACACATATATGTATATATATATATCCATATATTGTTTCTCTCCTTGTTTTTTCTGTGTCCCTTTTTGGAGAAGAGCGTAGGCTCGAAACGTAAAAGACTTTTTCTATTCCTGAGTGTTATACTAATACATCTGTTTGTTTTGTACACCATCTGTCTTTGTCTTTTGTTTTTTCATAAACTCTCCCTACATATATATATATATTATATATATATATATATATATATTTATATTGTAGACAATAAAAAATGTTCACAATTTTTTTTACAGTAAGATAAAACTTTCATCAGTTTTTACAAAGAATGGCAAAAACACACACAAAAAAAGCTGTTAGTATATTCTCTTTCTTTAACATTATAATATATTCTTGGCTGGTCTGTAAAAGCTGTTTCTTAGAAGAGTTCATAGAAGAGATCATTGAAGTGATTTGCCATGAGGCGTAAAGTAATCCAATGTTTCCAGCACCTGTCATTCTTCTGTGAGAAAGAATAAATAGAAGTTTTAACACCTTGGTCGTAAAACTGCAAATGAAATATAGAATAAAGCGAAGGAGTTTTGTTGTGAGAGAGAGCGGTGAGGAGTGAGGAGTAAGGGGGGAAAAGCCAATGTCAGTTTGAGTGGGTAGAGTATGAGGTGAACGAAGGTAGAAAGAGAGTGAAGATTGGGGGTTGAAGGTAGCAGAGGGAACCACAATTTGTAACAAATCAGTTGAAATAAGAGAAAGGTGGTGAGAGCCAGATCAAGTGAGATGGGAGATGATATTAAGAACAGATGGAAAGTAAAGAAACAAATGGAAAGTTATTATTATTATTATCATTATTATTATTATTATTGTATAATGGTGGCATGCTGAAGAATCACTAGAAAAGAATTGCTAAAGAAACAATGCCTTACTGTAATTCTTCTGCCTCTATACATTCTGGGCTCAACTCCCACATAAAAGTTAATTATGCCTTTCATTTTTTCAGCAACAAAGAAATAAAGTACCAGTCAAGTGCTGGAGTTGATGTGATGGACCTGCTTCTTTCCTCAAGCTTTTTTGGCTTGCCTTGTGCCAAAAATTAGAAAGAATTGTTATTATTATTATTGCTGGCATTAAGGTGACAAGCTAACAGAATCATTATTAGCACATCGGAAAAAAAATGCTTAGTGGCATTTTGTCTGTCTTTACATTCTGAGTTCAAATTCTGCTTATGTCAACTTTGCCTTTCCTTTGTTTGGAATCAATAAAATATGTACCAGTTGAGCATTGGAGGATGATGTAATCAACTTTCCCACCTCTCAAAGTTGCTGGCTTTGTGCCAAAATAATAAAGGATTCTTCTTCTTATTATTATTACTACTACTACTACTACTACTACTACTACTACTACTACTACCACTATTATTATTATTATTTTCATTATATTGTCTTTGCACAGCTTCTAATGCTGGAGATATACTATGATGTCAACTGTTCACTATCAGTGAACTAAGGTAACACCCCTTATTTTTTGAGCACCATCCGGAGTATTTGAGTGGTTCCAAGCAGGGCTGTTTTCTGCAAGTACTCTACCCTTATTGCAGCTCTTATTTGTTCCATGTACTTTTCAAGATTTCTACTCACTGTTCCCAGGGCTCCAACAATTATTAGTCCTACTACCTGTTTCAGCGACCATAACTGCTTTACCTCCCAAGCTAACCTGTTATATCTATTGACTTTGCTCTCTTCCTTATTGCATACCTTGTCATCTGGGCATGCTATATATATGATTCAACATCATTTGCTTTCTTTATCAATTAAGACTATGTATAGTTTCCTATCCTCTCTCACTAGTCGCACTGAATCATAAAAATCCCATAGGATCTTTGCATTATCATTTTCAATGATGCCTTTGGGTTTATATTCATACCACTCTTTTGCACTGTCAAGTCCATACTTGTTGCAAAGTGTCCAATGAACAATCCTTGCTATATTGTCATGGCGTTTCTTATATTCTTTCTGGGCTAGTGTGTGTGTATTTGTTCCTCACCACCACTTGACAACTGGTGTTGGTGTGTTTATGTCCCCATAACCGGCAGTTCAGCAAAAGAGACCAATATAGAAAATAAGTACTGGGGTGGTTGAGGGCAGTCATTCAAATAAAATTCTTCAAGGTGCATTTAATTGTATGGCTGCAGTTTAATGACTGATGCAAGTAAAAGATGCATAGGTGAAGAGAGGATATGCTTGCATCTGTATGCATATATTTCTGCACACGTGTACATGTGTATGTGTGTATGTGTGTATGTGTGTGTTTGCCTCTAGTGCCAAAAAAGCACTGTTGCCAAAACAGGTCAATGTCCAGTCAGCGGTGCCAAATTCCCTGCATCCAAGCATCCATATTTAATTGTCTAGTTCTGATTTCTTCTGAAAACAAAAATTGATAAACTCCTGATATGAGCAGTAACAAGAGTCTATGAAGAACTTCTGTAAAGATTCCTGTGTTAATCAAGAAATTTTAGTAGAATCCTACAGTGAAGACGCTTCAGAAGCACATCAGAATTTTCCAGTAAAAAATGTCCTAAACTCTGAAATGTCAACATTGCTTCATTATACTTGAGAAATACCAATTGTAATAGGAAGTTAGCATTCCTGAAGACTGAGACCTCCTTCCAGAAGTATCTAAAAACTGAAGAGGGATGGCAAGTTGTCTCATACAGCAAAAACATAAAAAAATAAACATGAAAAATAAAAAGTGAACTCAAAGGTAAGCTAAGATGCACTGAGAGGAAACTTTTCCCCAAGACTGTGAGGAACTCACAGGTGTGTTTCAAAAGCAAATTTTCAAATGACCAAAAGAAAGATCATAATGTTGTTGTCCTGACTGGGAAGAACCAGGAATGGAAGATAATTATTGTTATAAGCTGCTTCTGATCTCAACTAGATCTTTCCACCTGTGTGCAGGTGTGTTGCACTAATATGCAAGTATTTCTGGTGTTAGTGTCTGCTCCAGTGTTATTTTGTTTTTCACTAATGTTCCTGAAAAATCTTTTGGTATCTGATTCCATTATTTTATTCTCATGGAAAATACACTCATCATTTTGCAAAGCATCTTTATCAGTATGTTTTTACTGCTGTGAATAGCTTTAGTAGTTTTTTTCACTTTCAGAACACCCTCTCTTCTTATTGATATACTTTATACATAATTTCTGCCAAGGTCAACTTTGCTTTTGCCATCCTTTTGGGGGTCAATAAAATAAGTACCATTTGAACACTGGGGTCGAGGTATTCGACTAATCCCCTCCCCCGAAATTGCTGGCCTTGCACCAAAATTTGTAATCGATATACTTTATACTTATCTTCCATTCTTTTCCATTTGTTAAACAAGGTATGTCAGCTGATGTTTGGGGTGTTGGGATCATGAACATAACATAATGGGTTCAACTCCTGGACTGAGTACCATGTTGTGTCCTTGAGCAAGGAACACCTTTTCAGATTGATCTAGTCAATCCACTGAAAAAGAGTTCAAACCTGGTGTTGGTGCTGACTTTTCTCTTTCTCTCTCCATCTGCCACACCCTTGAAGCTGTGCTGGGTCAAGGAGACTGAGAGGATGTTTGTACTTGTTCATAATTACATAAGCACCAAAAGAAATATCACTGAGTCCTCTTCCTTTGCAAGTGATAGCTATGCAACTGATAGATCCCTCAGTTTGTGTCAAGTTCAAGTGGTACTTATTTTGGTCTTGGTGTTGGTGGTGGTGGCTGAGGAGGGTTTGAGTTCATTAGGTACAAGCTCAATTTTCTTCACTACTACATTCAGGATATTTTATCTTTTACTTGTAACTTGTTTCAGTTGTTAGACTGTGGCCGTGCTGGGGCACTGCCTTGAAGAATCTTTAGTCAAATGAATCGACCCCAGTATATATTTTTTCTTTAAACCTGGTACTTTGGTCTCTATTGGTCTCTTTTGCTGAACTGCTAAGTTGCAGGACATAAACACACCAACACTGGTTGTTAAGCAGTGGTAGGTGACCCCCTACCTACACACACACATTCATATATATATAAAATAAATGCGCCCTTTTTAAAGCCTAGCCAGGCTCATGGGCCCGGTTTCCCGGTTTCTATGGCATATATGTTCCCCAGCTGGACGGGATGCCAGTCCATTGCAGCGTTACTCATTTTTGCCAGCTAAGTGGACTGGAGCAACGTGAAATGAAGTTCTTTGCTCAAGAACACAACCCGTTGCCTGGTCCAGGAATTGAAACCACAATCTTACAATCATAGTGCTGACACCCTATATATATAATATATATATATATATATTATATATATATATATATATATATATATATATATATATATATATGTTATGATGGACTTCTTTTAGTTTCTATCTCCCAAATCCACTTACAAAGCTTTGGTCAGCCTGAGGCTATAGTACAAGACATTTGCCCAAGGTGTCACACAATGGAGCTGAACCCAGAACCATGTCATCAGGAAGTGAGCTTCTTACCACACAGCCACACAGTATGTTGATATTCAAATATTTCGTTTCTGTGGACAGAATTTCTTCCTGGCCCTCCTCTTACATTTATTTATTCTCTCATTGAGCTGCTTGTTCATGTACAGCTTAAGCTGGTCTTTACATTGATCCAAGTTAATTGATTTTATAATGTTCCCTTGTTCTATTTTCTTTATTGTTATTGTTGAGTTCCTCATTGGTGATAATCTCGTTGATCTGTTGTGATGGATGTTTTTATTAAGTTTGTTATGAGTGAAGTGGAGAATATATATTTGTTTTGGCTGTGTATTTGATTGAATGTTTCTACTGGTACTTCTATGATTTTCATCATCATCAATACAGAGAACTAGCAGCATCATTAGCACTACATTCTGAGTTCAAATTCTGCCATGGTCAACGTTGCCTTTAATCTTTATGGAGTCAATAAAATAGGAACAGGTCAAGGACTGGGGTCAATGTAATAGATTTGTCCCTTCCATTTGTGCCAAAATTAGAAAGAATTTTTTTCATTTTGGATTTTGGATATTAATACATTTCTTTGTGCCTGATTTATATTTGCTACAATTCCTTCCTTGTTTGTTGTACCATGAGTTCTGTTATTTTTATTATGTTTTAGGTGTTTATATATTGTTTGTGTTTTTGTTTAGTTGTTTTCTTTCTTTTGTGGGTTCTTATTAGTTTTGTTGTGGGTTATCTTTTTAAGTATATTAGGTTATTTTGTTTTAATTTCAGTATGCATTCTTTCTATGTATGAGTTGTTCTATTTCCACTATTGGAATCTTATTACTGTTTATTATAAATCTGTGTACATTTGCAAATGTGCTTGCAGTGATATTTTTCTTCATTTCTTCATTTTGTCATCTATGACTCTTTTATAGTATTCTGTGTTTGATATAGTACTGATGTAACACCTTTACAAACATTCACTTTTAGTTTTGTGTTTAATTTGGACACTAGTAAGTGATTGACAGACCTTTTAGTTCAGAGTTAATCTTTTGAGAACATGGCTTCTGAACCACATCTTATATTATTCCCCATGGCATAGCTAGAGTGTGTGTGCTGCTCAGGGTAGCCCTTGAGTCCTCCCTCCATCCATCTCATACTGGATTATACAACAGACCCAAAAGTGCTGCCCTCATAAAAGTGTTGCCCAGAGTTGACTGACCCCTTGCTCCTCACCATCACTCTGCCTAGCTATGCTGCTGATTATTTTCATATGATTCCAAATTAAACTCACATTACATTATTCACTATAGACCCTAACTCTGAATGTGTTTTTTTGTTGCTTAAGTTTAAAAAAAAAATAGTTTTGAACATAACTAATCTGTTTTTAAACACCATTGGTTTTATTTTAAATTAATTAATTTTGGCTTGGCTTGGTCTGAAATGGTCACTTTCCTTGTCTACACACATGCTGATTATTATTTAAATAACACATTTTATGTAAGTTATTATATACAGACTATATTTAATACTCAAGAGTATTATTCACAGTCATAGCAATATATTTTTTATATAATATTCAGCTGCATGTACTGGGATAGTTTTGTCTGTTTTTGTTTTCAAAAATTCATTACCTTATCTTTTGCTCAGTTTTTCATCTGTGCATGTGTTGATTATTATTTAAATAATATATATTGTGTGGAGGCGCTTGGCTTAGTGGTTAGTGTGTCAGCATCATGATTGTAAGATTGTGGTTTCGATTCCTGGACCGGACGACACATTGTGTTCTTGAGTAAAACACTTCATTTCACATTGCTCCAGCCCACTCAACAGGCAAAAATGAATAATGCTGCAATGGACTGGCGTCCTGTCCAGCTAGGGAGCACATACGCCATTGAAACTGGGAAACCAGGCCCATGAGCCTGGCTAGGCTTTAAAATGGCAGATTTATTTTTTATGGAGTTGCAATGGCCCAGTGGTTAGGGCAGCAGACTCACGGTTGGAGGATCGTGGTTTTGATTCCCAGATCGGGCGTTGTGTGTGTTTATTGAGTGAAAACACCTAAAGCTCCACGAAGCTCCAGCAGGGGGTGGTGGCGACCCCTGTTGTATTCTTTCGCCCCAACTTCCTCTCACTCTTTCTTCCTGTTTCTTGAGTAATGCTGCGAAGCTTACAAACTACAGAATTTTCTCAAGAAAGCCAAGAGAAAAAGATGTTTTATGTAACACACTACCAGTATACGAAGTTTAAAAGTGTTTAGTTACAAAGAAGATATTTTAAAAATCTGCCGGTCAAAGTGAAAAGATCCAAAATATGAAAAGTACATGTAGTATTACCCATTATAATAGGTATATCATATCTCCATGAGAAAGTGTATTTGTAAAATTTCGTAACTGTATAACTGTATAAAGATTCATTGGATTTCGAAAATCTGTCCATACTGTATCACCAGTCAACATATGTGAAAAAGGTTATGAGAGAGTGCAGTCATGGAGCGATAGCGGAACTGGAGCAGAGACTAAAAGTAAATTAGGACTCAGAGGTGGCGAGTGGTGTTGCTCAGTGTGGGGTGAGTAGCACACTCTTCATATTTTCATTTTCAACTATCACGCATGTTATCATAATTTTAATTTGTTTTCCATGTTCATTTTCATGTGTCATTGATAATATCATATTTTATTTTTATATATTTTTAATTGTTATATATCCCCACATGTGTTGTAGTGTCCCCCCTATGTAATGCCTTTATGGCAAAAATATTGAAATAAAGAAGCTTACTTCCCAACCACACGGTTCTGGGTTCAGTCCCACTGTGTGGCACCTTGGGCAAGTGTCTTCTACTATAGTCTCAGGCTAACCAAAGCCTTGTGAGTGGATTTGGTAGATGGAAACTAAAAGAAGCCTACTGTGTGTGTATATATATATATATATATATATATATATATACATTGTGTGTGTATATATATGTATATATATATCAGACGCCATGATAGATCGTTAGCCACTACACACATTTTTTTCTCTCCTTGTTTTCTGTGTCCCTTTCTGTAGAAGAGCATAGGCTCGAAATGTAAAATACTTTTTCTATTCCTGAGAGTTATACTAATACATCTCTTTGTTTTGTACACCACATGTCTTCATCTTTTGTTGTTTTTTTCGTAAGCTCTCCCTATATATATATATATATATATATATATATATGTATGTATATATATTTATGTATGCATGTCTTTGTCTCCCCCACCATCGTTTGACAACAGATGCTGGTGTGTTTATGTTCCTGAAACTTAGTGGTTTGGCAAAAGAAACCAATAGAATAAGTCCTAGACTTACAAACAATAAGTCCTGGGGTCAGTTTTTTTGACTAAAAGTGGTGCTCCAGCATGACCGCAGTCAAATAACTGAAACATGTAAAAGAGTAAAAATGTAAAAGAGATATATATGAAGAAACATGTATAAATATAAGTATTCCAATGTTAGATATAAAACATGTGACATCAAAAATATAAACAAATATAATAAATATCAAAATATTGAGCAATGTCAAAATATTAAAATATAAACAATGTTAGAAAATATTGGAAAACAAGAAAAATACCAGAAAAAATATAAACGATTTTAGTAAAAATATCAGAGAAAATATCAAATTGTAGTATGATAGGAGTAGCACTTATGTGTGGAATTGAAAATATGTGTATATGGAGAGTAAGGTTAGACTCTATATGATCACTATCAGATGGAATATTAAACCATGAGCATTTAAGTGTCAATAGACTAAATATCAGTCTAGAACTAGGATTGATTCTTCTCTCTTCCTCCCCCTCTCCCCACACTCTCTCTGGTTTCCTCTCACTCTCTCTTTCTGAAGGAGATCAGGTATATTGAAACCAGTAAAGGATTGGTTTTCCCAGGTACAGATAGATATCTATAACATACTGTACCTCACAATGGGACATTAGGGCTTGAAGGTCCAAGTGAAGGCTGTATGCTGTAAAACTAGAAATAAACTCACTGTGAGCCTTTGACCATGACTAGCTTCTAATCCCTAGCGGAAGCCCTTTCCCTTCATTACTTTGTTTAAACTTCTTGTAAAAGGCTTGATTGTCACAATATCTTATTTATAAGTTTTCTTAATATAAATAGTCTTGTAACTTCATAAAAAACCCCCATCGTTTTGTTTTGCATTAGTATTCTTAAGGTACATGGCTCAGTGGTTAGAGTATTGGACTCTCAATCATGAGGTAATGAGTTTGACTCCCAGACTGGGCTGTGTGCTGTGTTCTTGAGCAAGACACTTTGTTTTCACATTGCTCCAGTTGACTCTGCAGTAGAAATGAGCTGCAACATTACTGGTGCCAAGCTGTACCGACTTTTGCCATTGCCTTAGATAACATCAGTGGTGTGAAGAGAGGAGGCTAATATTCATGGGCGACTGC
>NC_043001.1:33918770-33951270 GCF_006345805.1 Octopus sinensis | reverse complement strand
TAGGTTTGTAAGAATGTGAAAAGGAAGTGACAAACGTTAGAGGTGGGGATAGAAGTGAATGGTAAACATGGGTGGAAGTGTGGTCAGTGGTGAGTCTCAGTTTGGCTGAAGTGGGAGTGAAACAAAATAAGAGTAGCTCAGTGAGGAAGTGTTGGCAGGTGGCAATACATAAAAAGCAACAGTGACAGAAACGTAGGTCAGAAGTACATATGGGTAGATATAGTGACAAAAAAAAAAGGTAAGAGCACATCGATGGCAGATATGAGAGGCTGATCAGGCATTCAGTGAAACATAAAAGTGGTAAGGGATGATGTTGAGAATGCAAGATGAGTGACAAGGGAAATGGCCCAAGCAGAGGGGTAACTGATAACACAAAGTGGAGATGGAATATTTGCAGTTCTGCTCTTATAGTAGCTGAGGAAATAGTTTGAAGGGATGGATGTTACGAAGATAAATTACAGGAAAGATTTAACAGGTATAGATTAGTTGCAAGTGGTGAGGGTGCAAAGATATAAATGATATATTTTTAGGACATCATTTTCTGATGAGATGAACGGGTCTTCTTGAGAATGGTGAATTGCCAATCATGTCAGTCCTTTGTCAACTTGTCTATGACGCTCACACTCCGAGCCTGGTCATCACTACTTTGTCCCATGTCTTCATGGGTCACCGTCTTCCGGAAGTTTCATTGACATTTAGCAATTGGCACTTCTTTATGCAACTGTTCTCATCCATATACATCACATGACCATACTGGTGCCGTCTTCTGTCTTGCACATTACGTCTCAAATTTCTTATGCCCACTTTCTCTCTCAAGCACATTTGCTCTTTATTGTACTTGCACACTTACATTGTACATCCAGCGGAGCATGCTAGCTTAATTTTTTTCTAGTCTTTGCATAACCACTGTATTCACAGCCTATTTCACTACCATGTAGCATTGCTGTTTATACACAAACATCATACAATCTGTCTTTCTCACTGAGAGAGAGAGAGAAGTGGTGGTGGGGAGAGGGAGTTTTTTTTTTCCTTGAAAGAGGTAAAACTTTGCTCCATCTCATTCTTATTCTAGCTACTATACTTTCAGAACATCTTTGTGCACTGCTAATTAGGTCATCTAGGTAACAGAAACTCTCTACTACCTCTAAGGATCCTCCTGGGCATTTGAGGAAATGTATTTCTTGGCTGTTCTTAGTGTTTATTGTTCCTGTGCATCTACTACAAACAAAGTCTACTTTCCGTTAATATTCCTGTACTTTGTGTGCCTATGTTTATATATATATATATGTGTGTGTGTGTGTGTGTGTCTACTCACAAGGCATTAGGAAGGACATCCATTCATAGAAACCATGCCAACACAGATACTGGAGTATGATGCAGTCCTTTGGCGTCATCAGATCCTGTCAAACAATCCAACCCATCCCAGCATGGAACACGAATGTTAAATGACGATTGTAATATACATATGTATTGTTTTGATGGTGTGAAACTGGCAGATGGTTTTTGTGACTGGCAACTGACAATAACTTTACCACTTGTGCCTGTGTAAACAAAATTACTAACACTCACTCAGAAATGCATGTAAATGTTACAGTTAACAGTGTAATGGAG
The DNA here is from genome assembly GCF_006345805.1 of Octopus sinensis. Taxonomy (NCBI): domain Eukaryota; kingdom Metazoa; phylum Mollusca; class Cephalopoda; order Octopoda; family Octopodidae; genus Octopus; species Octopus sinensis. The sequence continues at coordinate 33,949,659 of NC_043001.1, read as the reverse complement.
TGCAATATATTGTATGATCAACTGTAGGCTACAAAATTGGACCACTAAGTTAGCCTGTTAAGGAGGGTTGCCAGAAACCCTGCAAGACAGATGTATCCAGCATTGGGGGAGTTAAAAATTCAAGGTTAGCATCAGGCATGCTATAAGAAGATCTCTGGGAGTAAGGTAAACCTTAGCTTTCAATTAAGTATTTCTTTAGAAGAAAGGTACCCTTTATGCAAAGAAGGGTGTTGACTATTTTGAGTATTTTCAGTGGCAACTGACAATCATGCTGCTCTCACACCCTTTAACTTTATTGGTAGTAGATATGTCTTTGGATCTTAAAGATCATCTTCACCTTATTGGCATGATCCAAATTCTGACTAAAATTCTGACTGAGTTATGTGATGATGAAAATGTGGTGATGTGTGCTGTCATTACATGTTGGAAGTATGTAGTTAATGACCCCTGCATTCTCTTGCAGATTTATTATATATTATAATATATCTATCATGATCATCATATATATCTATGAGTGTGTGTATATATGTCCATGAGAAGACATGTCAGGCTAAGTGATATCATGGTTATAACCAGTATCAGTGACACATAAAAGGCACCTGTGTTGATGTGACATATAAAAGGCACCTGTGCCAGTAACACATAAGAGGCACCTGTATTGGTGACACATAAAAGAAACCTAGTACACCCTGTAAAGTGGTTGGCATTAGAAAAAGCATCCAGCTGTAGAAACCAAACCAAAATGGATAAATGGAACCATGTGCAGCTTTCCGGCTTACCAGCTCCGGTCAAACTGTCAGGATGGAAAACAGACGTTAAATGATGATGATGTGTATATATTGTCATCATCATATTAATTTCCATGCTCACAAGGGCTGGATAAAATTTGTTAAGGCTGTGGCTGGATACCCTTTGTATTGCCAACCATCACCTGTTTCCAAGTAAAGTGATATTTCCCCATGACCATGTGTATTTTCATAGAAGATGGGAAACAAAGGATGCTGTTTGCTTGATATCACTTGTTTACAACTATGACACACTGTCAATGCAAAAAGTTAGTAATGTACATATACACATATGCACAAATGCATGTACACACACACATGCACACACACACATAACACTCACATACACACACAAACCAACAAACATATATGTGCTTTCAAATATGACCCTATTCTATGCCCCATTTCTAAGAAGTGCCTTATATTTCAGCCACTCCACTGCCTGCTGGGCTATCTTGACTTCCTCTCTGTTCTCTCTGCATTGCTTGCACCAGACACTTCGATGTCCCCTGAACCAGTATACTGTGTCACTGAGTTCCTCCCTGACAAAACTAAATGAAAGCTTGAGCTGTTGCTCCTTCTGTACAGCCTAATACTTCTTGAGTCATGTGACAACTCTAGCCATCTCACCTTACACTCCAAGACCTAAACTATTATCATGGAGACTTCATAGATGAGCCAAAGGAGGACCCCTGTTGGTAAACCCAAGCTTTTAACCTTCCTGGTAATCCAGACTTATCTATAGCTCTTGACTAGTTCTGGTTGCCTTGATGGAATCAGTGTCCTTCAGACTGCAGTTGAAACCCTTCTTAAAATTCTTCACTGTTTTTCTCTTTTCATGTGTGTATGTGTGACAAACAGCACCTGGCCTTCTACCTTGTGTCAGTTCTTGTTGGTGTAAGTTTGGAACTTATTTGCACCCATACCACAAGCTTCTCTACTGGCAGATTCATTTGGCTCCCTGCACTTTTGTTGTCACTGTGAGATCGTCCATGGAGGCTCTTATGGGTGGTTACTTTATTCCAGTCTTGCTGAAAGGGCCCCAGTGTCTTCTCTGTTGACTTTTCCAGCATGTTCAATGTGAGTGCAAAAGACACCAAGATGGTACACCTGGTGTTAATTCTCACTTTTAGGGCTCTCTAAAGCTGATGGATTAGCTTGGGATAGATATTGTGTAAACTTTGTAAGGGACTCCACTTTTATTTTTCACCCTTTTCCCTCTATCCTTCACTTCTTTCAGGCAAAGCTCCTCCAAATTGAATTCCTGTAACTGGTCTCTTTTAATGTCATTTTCACATCTTGTGAGGTGCTTGTTGATGGTGTCTCTGGAACAGTCAAGTGGCTGATCCCTATCTGACCAAGAAGCTGTTTTGATATCTATTGGGGCTATCCAGAAATGAAATGTCGTTGGCGATTTGGCCTCCTCTATCCCAAATTGTTCAGTTGTGAATTTCACTATGATGGTGGCCAAATTTTAGCCAGTGGTCCACATCTTCCCTGGCAGTTCTTTCCAATATTTGATCAACATCATCAAATTGTTGTCACTCTGATATTTTGGGAGAATGGATCACTGGGTACTAGGATGGGTCAGTAGACTGTAGCCAACTGATGGATCAAACAGCAGACATTTAGTGGCAACTGTAGGTGACACTTGGAGGCTCTGGGCATTATTGTTTGCCTTCAGGCTTGACTTCTCCTGTGCCTCACCAGATGCTTCTGTTGAGTTTTGCTGTTACTTTTACTGTCACACATCTCATCCTTGTATGTGTATATATATATATAGTTGAAATTTATAGAAAAACAAAAGATGAAGACAGGTGTATGAACAACAAGGAAATGTATTAGTTTCATGCCCGAGAAAAATGCGAAACGTCTTTTACGTTTCGACCCTATGCTCTTCAGCAGAAAAGAATGAGAGAACATAATGAGAGAGAATGAAAAAAAGCTTGTAGATTTCAGTGGTCCAACATGTTTGTATGTGTGTATGCACACACACACACACCAAATCCCAAAAAAAATGTGCAAGACATGTTGTATGTCATGACAGCACCCTTACAATTACATCCACAAAATATTTATATATATGTATATATATATATATATATATATATATTATATTATATATATATATATATATATATATATAATATATAATATATAATATATATTATATATATATATATATAATATATAGATATATACACACGTGTGTGTGGTATGCTTCCCAGCCTCCACTTTCCAATTTTAACCCTTTTGCTATTGTGAAAAAGTATTTATGTGGCCCTGATTTACTAGAAATAGAGACCAGAACTCTCTTAAGTGACATCCTATCGCCTCAAAATGTGGAAACATTCTAGATGTACAATGCCGAAGAAAAAGACAGGATGGTCATGGTTGGAAAGCTTTTGATCTTAGACTTACTCAGGAATAACCTGGAGTTGAACTGTTGTTACAGTTCTCTCTTTCTCTTGTTTGCTTAAATGAATGAATGGATTATAGGTGTTGCTACTAACTTTTCTGTTTTGTCTTTAACACTTTGAACTAAAGAAGAAAATATTTTTACTAACAGCATGCTGCCTGAAAGTCATAAGAAGGATAAATGTTCCAGAATCAATGAAAATATCTATCAGTAATATACTAGGATGATTCAATCAACTGTACTACTACTTAATTATAGAAAAAATTTGGCTTTTTGCTTACTCAACAGGAATTGTATGTAAGAAGTCAGTAATATTTGTCTTTTACTTTGATTACTTGTAATTCTGCTGTTGGTTTGAACTTGCAATGGCTTTAGCCTTTCTGTTGTATCCACTACACTCAAAAATGTTTGAGAAGGACAGAAATGTTTTTTCTATTTGGTGTGTTTAAAACCGAACAACCTAAGTTTGAGCGTAGCGTTTCATTTCAATCCTGATGCAAAACCATACGCTAATTTTTTTTATTTCTTTGTTAGTTGGTTCTTATGTTTAAAAATTTTTTTTTCTATTTTTTGCTTGTTCCAACCATTATGGTTTCGGTCATGGAACAGTACTTCTATAAAGAGATATATTTACCAAATATTGGTAAATCTATTGTTAGAGAAATTTTATATTTAAACTAGATAAGATTATTATTGATTTATACTTAAAGCATCTTTGTAAATATGTTCCACACTTTTTAACAATCTTTATAAAGATGGCCTCAAACTCAAGTTGTAATACAGCTGATTTTATCTTTCTGCTAACATAGAAGAAAGATGGGTGTATTGGTGGGATTGGTGGAGATCATAGCAAAGTTCAGAGGTGTAAAAGACATTATAGTAATGGTAGATGAAACTGCATGCATGTAAGCTAGTGGTTGTAGTGTGTAGGTGAATGACGCTTTGCAAGTCAGCTGGATAACCTTGTTTTGAATGAAGTCTAGGATGTTTCATCATCGTTGTTCCTCACCATTGTTTGTATATGTACATATGTGTATGTATATGTTGTGGCGGATGCCCCCAAGTGAGAAGTGGGCTGTTCCACTACTGATAAATAGTGGACAGGCAATGAAGATATGTCGTCATAATACAGGACATACCACTATGTGTGTGTGTGCAGCAGCAGCATTCTAGATATGAGAATGATATTTTAATATGGGTCACATTTATGCACTGCAGAGAGACTGCAACTGAACTATTTTATGCCTCTGAAGAAGAGCATAGCTTCTGGGATGCAGTTTGGCTCTGTTATATATCTATAACCACCACGAAAAAGATCATCAGACATTGTGAAGCCCAACAATTGTAGCAAATTTATGACTTTTATTTGTGTGTTATTAATGTGTAGGAAAGGTGTAGTGTTACCAGATTGTTTCTTTGCTATGTTGTAATGATTATGATTATATCTTGGCTGGTAAAGGAGACCAGCACATGATGTCTCTAGTGCAGTGTGTATAATGCGCATATCTTTGATTGTGTGACATTCTGTGTTTAAGTATGATCATAGCATGAAAGATTTTGATTGTATATAGTTGTGGGTGTATACATTGTAACTTTCAGGGTTCTGATGTGCTTGTATTTTCTGTAGTTGCTTTATGAAAGTGAGTATTGATAATTTTAGTGTTATTTCTTATTTGATAATTTTGAAAATATATTAAATGTAAGTGCTGGTGTCACTGAAAAAACATCAGTGATGGTGCCATATAAAAAGCACCCAGTACACTCTGCCAGCATAGAAAATGGACATTAAATGATGATGATGATGATGACAATGGTGATAATATAAATTTCTCCGTTTCAAAAAGATGGAGTTATTTAATATACATTGTCTATTAGGGTTGAAGTTTTTATGTTGTATCTGTATTAAGTGATTTTCTATTAGGTGTATATGTTATTCTTATTGCTGATATTGACCTTTGGACATACTTGGGCTTATTTCTTTAACTGATATTGTTTTGATTGTTTATGTTAGCCTGATTGAAGGTATTCCAGCCTAAACCACTCCAGCTTTTTTTTAAGAATAGTGTACCCTGGACTACATAAGGCAATGTGTTCTTACCTTTTTAAGCTGATAAATTGTTTTTTGAGGTAGTTGTGGTTGCTATTTCCAGCAAGCTGAGTGATGACATTAAGCTTTCTTCAGTATTCCTATAGGGCTTTATTGCTTTCCTCTGTATTGTTTAATGTATCTATCTGTGTTTGTTTATTTAATAAATGGTTCTTTGCAAGTTGGTTGCAAGTTACATTTTTTTTTCCGTCTGACTATCAGTATTCTATTGATGGTGATGATTTTATTTGATTATTATAGTAATTTTGTTTTGTTCTGTTCACTATCTACCGGAGTAAATTTGTATTTTGTTGACAGAAATTATGTTCTAGTTTGGTAAAGTTTTGTTTATTTGGCTTTGTTATAGTATGGTCAGGTTTATACAACTATTTAAGTATGAGATTTTGAAGAATTATAAAACGTTTGTGTCTAGACCCAATCAACTCTGATTACTGTTCTGATAAGGCAGAACTGTGATCAGAAGCTATTCAGCTATGACCTTTCCATATTTCTAGGGTTACATAAAACCACATTATCTAATATGCCCTTTTCCTTATTTGATAGTAGGGTGTAATTTGAGGGAGATTTGTCTGCTATTTCTACCAAAGCAAGAGCCTGTGCAAAAACTCTTGTTTGTCTGGTTTTTGTCATGCATCTTCAGTTCGGCCCTGACTAAACAGATCTATGATTAGTGGTACTTGTGTCCTAACCCTCCTCTCTTATTTTCAGGTGTAGTGTACTGTGTTATCCTATGTATCCTCCCATTATTATTTTTTTTTTTAAATAGTAAAGAATTAAAATTTGAGAGAAATTTGACAGCTATGTCTAACAGGTTGAGTGACCGTATAGAAGCCTCTCTTCTCATTAGGTGAGTGTTCTTGTATATATATTTGCAGCTATGTTCATTTTAGTGAGAATTTACCTCTTCAAATGAATTTTCTACTTGCATTGATGATCTAGGATGTTTCTGTCGGGATATTTTGTTTTTATGTGTGTACTTGCGTACGCACATAAAACATTATATGTTTTTAAAATTTGTTTATGTTTACTGTGTTATTATATGTGCAAACAAAGCATGCTGAATTGCTTCTCTATAGTTATAAATTTACTCACTTTATCTGAATTTTAATGTGAGTTGAAAACGACTATAACAAGTTTTTCAGTATGCAACTTGGAAATTTTTTGCTGCTTCTAAGGTTTCTTAAACGATAAGTATGCCCTGTTACCATGAAGAAATTTAGAAAGAAAAATGTTTTATTGTAGCCATTTCTTTTATTATTTATTTGATTCATTTCTAATCTCCACTCAGTTATAGATGTAATAAATCTATGCTACGTGTTTTAAAAATTTCCAATATTTCTATCTTTGAATTCTGTTCTTGATCATTTTGTAATCATATATCTAATGAAAAAATTAATTACTTTTAGAAACAATGAAGAATTTGGAGGGATTTTGTAAAATAATTAACTTTGCTATTATCCACTTGCTGTTTTCAAATATAACTTGATATAAATGTTGATTAAAAGTTTAAATTTAAATGCAAACACTTTAAAACGAACAATTTTGGATCAGAACCAGGAGCAGTCTCAGACGAGTCTCAGAAGAATGTTGAACCAAAACTTTTTGTTTCATCACTTTTCATTATTCAACCATACCATCCCAGATTCTTTGCAACATTTTATCATTTTCATCTCTTAGGTCAACCTTAATTAGATAATTAATTCTTTGACCTATTTCTACATTGGCTATCAGTGACAGTATTCATTTCTGATTATATACATAAAATATCATTGGCATATGGTGATTGCCGTCGCAGTGTGTGCTACCCCGCTGATCCTTCTATTCTGGTATATGTATAAACACACAAAACATTAGGCTATTTCTATATATATGATACTGCTTCAAGCTGATTTAATCTTTGGTTTTTGGATGTATATTATTAGATTTGAACACTAATTATAACCAGATTATATCATGTCACTGCAGTAACAAAATATAAATAAAATTTTACATCTCTGATCTTGTGTGACAGTTATGTAACATACATATGATGTAATACACCCTTAACATGTATGTGTGTGTGTATGACTGAATGCTCATCAATCATTTTAATTCAAATTCAATTCAACTACACATTTATATCTCTCATAACTGAGGAGTTATTACTGGTCATATTATTTATTTATTTATCTTCAATATACTTTTAATTGGTATATCAGTTCTGATACATGCTTTAGATATCTTTTCTGAAAATTCATTTTCGCATGTTGAATAAGAAAGAAGCCCTTCTTTTGTGAACTACAGTTAAATTTTGAAAGTTTCTTGCTGTTAGCATGAACTTTAGTATGTTTACATTGACTCCATAGCAAGGACTTCTGTAATACAAAGGAGCTACTGCACAATCGCTTGATTTACTAGAAATAACAGCCACATATCCCCCAATTCACAGCCTACACATACACATTCATCGACACACATCTTAAAAAAAGAGGCATAGATGTAGTAGACAATATAGTTTTAGATATATTGTCTGACATGATGGCCATTACTGGAATGTGTTTGATCATAGACCTGCTCAATCTCAGGGCTGTCCTGAGACTGAAAAAGATACATTAGATAATATGATCTCTGTTATATAAAATGAAAATATGGTTAAGGCTGGATTATCTTGGGTTTGTTAAATCTTGGCTGAGTAGAGCTGAAAACAACTTCAGATAATATCACTTAACATCAGAGACAAAAAAGAACCCTGTTATTTTCACTCTGTTACTGCATTTATGAATAGCTTGAAGCTGTGTATTATATCACTTTTCATTAATCAGTCATTCTTAATTTATAGCTTTCATTACTGAATTTATACTATTGAGATGGCAATTTTGCAAAGGACTGAGAGAGCAATAGTGAGAGAAATGTGTGGGATGAAGCTGTTTGATAAGAGGAGGACTGAATATTTGATGGGAATGCTGGTATTGGAGGAATCGGTGGAATGGTTGGCAAGGGCAAATGGAGTGAGGTGGTATGGGTATGTGTAGAGGAGGGATAAAGAGCATGTTCTGAGGAGGGTGATTGCGTTTGAGGTAAATGAAGCACGAAAGCGAGGTAACCGAGGAAAAGGTGAAGGGGACAGGTGGAGGGGACAGGCGGAGGAGGAGATTAGGAGGGTTGGTTTGAAAAAAGAGGACACCAAAAACTGGGCAAGATGGTGAGATGGTGTGAGGGCGATTGCTTTGGCATTGAGGTAGACCTGGCCACCCCACTTAACAGGGGACAAAACCCAGATTTAAAACACTGGATAATGATGATGACGACAACCACCACCACCACTACCACCACCTCGTCCTTCTCCTCCTCCTCCTCCTTCTTCTTCTTCTTCTTGTAGCCTGGTTAGTGAAACATATTACTGTAATAAATTAGTTATTGTTATGATTTTCAATACTGAGCTTTTATTTTTGATTCTCTACACTTCTGAATAGTGTGTGACATCATGTTAAGATCTAAAAGTTTGTACATATTATTACTATTTTTCACTGTCAAGATTGTAAGAATTTAGCAACTCCTACTGCTTGACAGTAACATGTAATTAGTCACTTGTATTAAAAAAAAACAAAAAAAAAACGAGAATTATACAATTAAAATTCAAAAATGACAGTTACTAAGGTGATAAAATCACTATACATAAGGTACTATTTATTTTTGGCTTATTAACTGGCTTAAACAGTAGTTTGAAAATTATTTGGTGATTCAAAATGGTGACCTGCTAAATAACTTTGTCCATCTTTACAAAAAAAAAAAAAAAAAAGCAAAATTTAAAACTATTCTTGTCTGTGACATTAGAAGCAAACAAATTAGTAATGATTTCTTTCCACTTTAAATGTATACCAGCAAATGACATTTTATTTTGAAATGCAATTATATTCTAATATTGATTAATTTCTTGATGATGGTTCTACTTATACATCATCAATCCAAACATTGTCATAAGTGCTGAGGTGTAAATTTAGGCAAGTTGCTGTTTTTGACATTACCAGTAATAAATTCAGTTCTTAACCTTGTGGTTAACTGTTTGACTTCTATGGCTAGATGCCCTTCCTGTTTCCAAACAAGGAAATATTTCCCATGGCGAGACATGGAGAACTGAAAACAAACAACATGTATGATGGAGATGCTTGTTTATAGCCATCACATGATGTTAAGAACACAAATATGCATACAAACACATACATCTACACACACACACACACGTATAGGCATGTGATAGGCTTGTTTCAGTTTCTGTCTACCAAATACATTTACAAAGCTTTGGTTGACCTAGGGCTATATTAGATAACACCTGCCCAACTGAAATCATGTAGTTGGGAAGCAAGCTTCTTAATTACATAGCTACACCTGCACCTGTCTAATAATACGAAATGCATTCCAAAGATGCAGAATGGTCTGAATTTGGAGAAAAATTCAGCCCGCACAAGCACAAAAAGAAACTACAGTAATGTCGTGATTGTACAGGGTGATCAGACGAAATGTAGACATATACAATGTGTGGCAGAAAGGTAGCCCTGATTTCAAAGGTTAATAAAAAACAAACATATGAAGACACAAGAAAAAACAAACTCTTCAACAACAAATGCACAATGCTCTCCACTTCAGGCCATGGTGGGTACTACCTGAAACAGATAAAAAAAAAAAGAAAAGAAAAAATGGCATTTAATGAACTTCATAGAAATACAAAGATTTTTCATGCATCTTCATGTCTTTGTTTTTTATTGACCTTTGAAATAGGGCAACCTTTCTGCCACACCCTGTATTTATTCAAATAACATCTTGATACAAAATGATACATTGAATTTAAATATGCTCAAATAAAGCCCAGGAAATGTAGATTAAGATGATATATTTAATTTTCAATATATCCACCCTTGGTGAAAACTGCCTGCTGGTGTCTGGGAACAACTTGGGAGCAAGTGGCATGAACAGTTTCTTCAGAGATTTCATTCCAGCATTTTTGCAAATAGCATTCAAGAGCTCTGAGACTCATGTGAGAATTAGCACAGGCTTTGCTCTCAAGGATAGACCATATGCCAAAGTCCATCGGTTTCAGGTTGGGTGGAGAGGGGGAGGGGACAGAGCTCTTTTGACCAGAATGCCTTGAAATTCTCTTGTCACCATTCTTGGACCTTTTTAGCCATATGAGGTGTGCCAGCTTGCTGGAGAGTTAGACCTTTGTCCCCCCATTGTTGCAATAATCTAAGGGACTACTTTATCTTTTAACATGTCCAAATAAACGTTGTTTTGCTTTTACACTCTCTTCAATGAAGATTAGTGGGGTTTTCATGCCATTTGAGGTCGCGGCCTTTTTCCCTTTGTGGCTTCAGACAAAAGATATGCTTTTGATACCTTGTATGGGAATAATTGAAAATCATTTTTCAATAAATTATGCATAGCTCCATAGCTTGTACCAGCTTCTGAAACAAGTTTTCTGATGCTTCATTGCTTCATTTTGGATTACGCCTGATCTTCTCTTTGGTGTTTTTGATGAGTTTTTGAGTTCTAACTGGTTGAGCTGGAGTAGTTCTCACTCTTGGTAAGCAAGAACTGATCTCTTTTATTCATTTGATTACTTTATAGACTCCTGAGCTGCTGACACTGGGTTTCAAAATCTTGAAAATCTTGCTAGGAGTTTTCCTTTTCTTGAATAGCCCTTCAATTGCTTTATTTATTCTATTCATACTAGCTTAACTACTAGCTTCAAGTATGTTAAATTTCAAGTAGAAATTAGTTTCAATACCACCTTAAATGTTAAAAGTATTAAATTTCTGAAATAAGAAAACAAATATTAATTAAATTTAAGTAAAATAAATGTCTGCACTAGAGTTGATCATCCTGTATTTTTATGTGATGTGTCAGTTACTAGATTTTCAGTAATTTCCATAATTTTAATTTGGTAACACTAAATTTTGCCGATCTGCAGTATTTCAGTTGTCTTGTCAGTGTTTGTAGTATTCATTTGTAAGTACTATTGAAACAGATGTTATAAGAGGAATGATAAATTTTCTTATAAAGTATTTTATGCCAGATGACACTTTCAGTTGGAAAAATAATGTTGTTTCCTTTTAAGAGTATTAGATTTTCAGATGTTTCATGTTGGAGTTTTAATCAATTTCTGTAGAAGTTGTTCAAATTTTAAACTTTTCAGCATGTTTTAAGAAATTCTGTGAACTGCAATAATATAATATAAGGTAATAAGATGATATACTTCAAATGCAAATTAAAATTTTTTCAAGCATTAGCTGTTTAAATATTAAGTAGTAACAGTTTAAATGACAGGTTAACCAGTCAGTGAGATACTAATAAATTAAGTCATTTCAATGTTTTGGTTACAGCTACAGTATACCTGAAGCTCCAATTTTACCAATTTGTTCCATGGCTTCTTGGGTTCCTCTCCTTCAAGCTTCATTCTCATTGAGTGATTAGCACTTCTTTACACAGCTGCTCTCATCCATATGCATAACAAAAATACACATATACAAATATACATATATTTGTGCCTTTCATAGGTGCAGGAGCAGCTGTGTGATAAGTAGCTTGCTTATCAACCACATGGTTCCGGGTTCTGTCCCACTGCGTGGCACCTTGGGCAAGTGTCTTCTGCTATATCCTTGGGCTGACCAAAGCCTTGTGAGTGGATTTGGTAGACGGAAACTGAAAGAAGCCTGTCGTACATATATATATATATATATATATATATATATATATATATATGATGTGTGTGTATGTTTGTGTGTCTGTGTTTGTCCCCCCACCATTGCTTGACAACCGATGATGGTGTGTTCATGTCCCCATAACTTAGTGGTTCAGCAAAAGAGACCGATAGAATAAATACTAGGCTTACAAAGAATAAGTACTGAGGTTGATTTGTTCATCCAAAAGCGTTGCTCCAGTCAAATGACTAAAACAAATAAAAGAAAAAAAAATGTTTTTTGTTTTACAAACAAGGGAAAGAATACCCATTATATATTGCAGAGTATATTTATTTGTACCATTGCTAATCCGATTTTCTTAGTTGATGCATGTTTTGTCTTGCAACTAACTTGAAAATATATTTATATATTTTCAAACCAAATTTGAATTATATATACATGTTTTTCCAAGTCAGATGCAACTATGATTGAATAGTGAAGAAGTTAGCTTCACACATGTGAGGTCATAGATTCAATTTCATTGTCTTGCATATTGGACAAGTGCCTTTACCATAACCACAGGATTACTTAAGCCTTGTGAATGTAAATGGGTTGAGGGAAACTTTGTAGAAGCCTTTCAAGTAAATTGTACCTGTGATTTAAGAAGTTCATCTTTGTCGGACTGTCTTATTGATTCTACTTCAGAATTATCTTATCAATACATCTGTCTGCAGAATATTCTAACACTTTGCATGCTAATTCAATGAATAAGTGATCCAGAATTGATGGTGGTGGGACCAGTACATCACTTACATGTATTGTTTCTAACCATAAATTTATTTTTGTTGTTAGCTCAAGATTTATCCTATGGAAGCAGGATTCCTCAAAACTGGCTGTGCTCATACCACCTCCACTCAGGCACTCCTAACTCTTGTCTCGCTTCTACATGTTACTTATCTTGTGTCAATCCCTCCCAAACCCTGCACTAGCCACTTCACAAAGTCCTTCCTCTTCAGAACGTTACTCTAGAATTTCCTCTCTGCATATATTTCTTCTGCATCTGTTGGATTGTATCTGCTCAAGAGAAAAATTAGCAAATTAATCTCACTGGTTTTAGAGGCCTTGTGAAAGCCATAGATACAGCCTTTTCTTCTAAACTAAACCAAGATAAAATGCCCCATGATGGAAGCATCAATTTCAGATATTTCTGTGACACTTTAAGAGCTGCATATACTGTACAACCCACAGGCTTTAGGCTCATTTCTGTTGCTAAGTGCTAACAAATTAGTACTGTCAATATTGGACAAGGAAATTACCCTTGAAAGATAGATGGGAATGTTTCCATAATGACTTGAACTACCCCACTGTTGTCAATGAAGTTGTAATGGCTTACTTGTATGGTAGTAACATATCAGTTACTACTTTCCTACCTAGTATGAGATCTGTTCAGTGGCAAGGCTCTTGGACATGATGCCATTGAAGATAAGATCTACATGATTGGTGATCCTTGCCCTGTCTCAAGCTCACTAAGTTTTCTATATCAGGAGAACATGCCACATGATTTAAAGAACACCCCAATAGTCAACCTGTGCTAGAAGGAAAATGCTTAGTTCTGCAATAACCACCAAGAATATTTTTGTTGTCAGTTGCTGGGAAGAGCCTCACTTGAATAAAGTTGAACCAGCTGCTTGACCACTTAGGACAGGGCTTTGTGCCTGAGAGCCAGTACTGTTTTATAGAGGGCTGTAGTGCACTCAACAAGGTGTTTTGTTGCATGCCATTTAGAAGAAGTGTTGGGAGCAATAATTAAATTTTTACATAACTTTTATTGATCTTACAAAAGCATTTGGCTCTTGGTCTTGAAGGGTTTTGGAGAGACATGCCCAGTAGAGATGCCTTGTCATGTGTATTGGCCAATTATGGTAATTTCTTGAGGGCCTGTATGCCAGGTTAATTGTTGATAGCAGCATTCTGAATCATACATGGTGTTAAACAAGGTTGTGTGCAAGCACCAGCACTTTTCAGCATTAGGCTTTCAGTCATGCTGACTGATCTAATCCACAGTAGAGAGGATGTCACACTGATGCCGGGCTTTTCAAATTCTGGAAATTCCTAATTGCAATGAAGGAAGAAGAGAATATGTTATGTGTATTCTTTACAGATGACCTTGCTCTGAATGCAGGCTCAGTTTGAGATGTAGCAGTGCTGCAAACAGGTTATTTTCTGCCTGTAGTCTCTTTGACATCCTCATGAGCACAAAGAAAACTGAAGTCATGTGACAACCAGCTGCTCACAAGAACTGTGCATCACTTACAATTACAGTCAGGGACCACACTCTACTAACTGCTGACAGGTTTACATAACTTGTGGTTAACTGTTTGACTTTAACCTTGAGGTTAATGTCAACTTTTCTGTGCATGTGTAGGTTAGATAGAATTTGTTGAGGTAGCACCCTCTCAAGAATCTTCTGGATAAACAATGAGATCAACATAAAAATTGCTAAAGCCAGTATTGCCTATAGCACTCATTGGTACAACATATGGGTAATGATATGACTCATTCTCTAAACGAAGTCTACAGAGCCATTGTTCTGTCACTTTGACTGGAAGCCAGTGAGGCTTGAGCTATATACAGCAAGAATAGATTCTACTTCAAATGCTTGCACAAAACACTATGCATTTGTTAGTAGGACAAGGTCCCAAACAATGAGGTCTTCAGTTGCATGTTATTACCCAAAATCCATACTTTTATATGCAGAGTCAAGCCAGAATGAATGACAAATATCTGTCACATTTTTGCTACAAAGAATTGGCAAGGGGCCTCCCTAGAAGATTTCATTGATCCAGAGTTGTGGAAGAGCCTTGTTGCTAAGGGATCTACTTGGCATTCAAGTCAGAGAGTAGATGAGCTGAGCAAAAGAGGAATTAGAAAGTACAGATTTGCCAGGCATTGGTAAAAAAAAAAAAAGCACTTAACAGTCATTACTAGATGCCCCCATCAATGATATGCTTATCATCTGCTAAATATCCTGCTAAGCCAAATTTTGTGCAAATTGTACTCTTCTAGCTGAAAAAAAAATACTATATTACTATGCTTAAAAAGAATGTAGTGGTTATAGTTGAAATGCCTTTGATAACAGGACTACTTAGAAAGGTTGAACACAAAAAACAACTGTTTAGTGTGACCTGGTACTAAACAATAACATTGACCATGCATTGTGTTTTGCTTTAATAGTCTTGATGAAGAAACTGATACTACTCCACTTCAGTGCTATGAAATAGAACTTCATTGACATTTGATAGGATGTCTTGTTAAAAAGCGATTGTAATAACATTTTACATTCAGAACCATAGAAATCATGCTGTATTTTGTCAGCTATCTGAAACAGCTACAAAACTGAGAATTACACATTTTGCCTGTAAGTAAGTTTCTAAATTAAATTGAGTGATTATTTTCTATCTTTTTAATTAGTTTCATTGAAAAATGTAATGAAATTGTTCGAAATGTCTCTTGGAATGTCTTAGGGTATAAAACCATGTTACATAAAAAGAAAAAAAAATTACTTTTAATAGGAAAACATTTCGAGATGTTTTGGTTGAATTAAGCAAGATTAAAACTAATTTACATGCATTCTATATCAACAATACAATTAGTTAAAGAAACACTAATTATTACATCTTCTCCACACCTCTACATTGGACTTCTTTACATTTTAGTAGACTGGATGATTACAAAGTATGTGTCTTCTCGTAAATGATAACATTGTTAGCATATTGTAGATCTTGTAAGTAATAAGGTTGCACATTATTAATTCCACTTGTTTTCTCAAATGATTACTTACAAGCTTGTCCTACTGCTGTCTTTTTTCTTCTTTAGATGGGTTTTCGTACTTTTGGTGTAAATTAGCCATAAATTACGCATACCTCAACAATGTAATATAATTATATTGAATAATTTTTCTAGAAATTTTACTTTTAAGGAGCAATCAAAGCATGACAAAATCTTGTATAAGAAATAATTTAATGTTGTGAAATAGTGAAAAAAAAAAAATGGAAAAAAAGTTGTTTAGCCCAGGTCATCTCTAATTAAGCGGACCTATGATCAAAGGTATTCCAGCCATGACCATGCTATTTCTTGGCCTATGCACACTGAACCTAGGACTACATTATCCAACTGGTCCTTCCTTCCTAAAATGATAGGGTATGATTTCAGATTTGGCTGTTATTTCTAACAGGTTGAGTGACCTTGTACAGGCTCCTGAGAATAAATGCATATTGCCTGATAAGCCTAAATAAAGTATGTAGATTGCCATTTTCAGAAAGTATTGTAATATACTGTGAGTGTTAAAGTTCAATGAATGTTATCAGAATTAAACAGGATAAGGTTTATATATGAAAAAAAAATTGCTCTTGATAATATCTATAGAAACTGATTTGTTGAGGTTTAAATTAAAAAATAGTACTATTAATGAATATCTGTTTTCATTAATAAGATGCACTTGTTTGATAGTTACTGAAGTAAATTGATCCAAAGAAACACCAAGGATTTTAATTAATATTATCCAGCTTGTGCTGTGTGGAGTTGAGGTAGGAGTAAACAATTTTGTTCCTATTAACAAACTGTGAACTAAAGTATCATTACTTAAATATTTCACTTACTAATTTCAACTTAGGTGTAGTTTTTTTCTACTATCATCATTTGAAGCCATTCATTATTACCTATCTCTTTTCTTCTATTATAATTTGTTTGTAAATATTTTTTCATCTGCATATTTTTCACCTTTTTTTTCCTTCTGTTTAAGTTTCCATTTCTACAGATCTAATGTTTTATAGTCTATAATATTTGTGCTTATAATTACTTACTATGATCTATTTCATTTTACTCCCTTAGCATTTTCTATTTTCTTTCATCTCACAGTATAGTGTCTGTAATCTCCAACTGTCTTTCTTTCACTTATCTATGTGAAGCATATATATTTAGTTTTTCTCACCACTCCATTATATCTGATATCTTTCTCAGTGGTCAAGATCACGAGTGTGAAGTGTATGTGCAATGATACAGATAGAATATTGCTAAGTGATAACAACTTAAGATTGTGTGTATATATTATTTTTATACATAAAGTCTTGCGTTAGTTGCAGCAGAAAAAATTTGCCTTACAGCTAAAATGTAACCATGCTGGAGGAAATAGAAAACAAATAGTTTCAAATCTTAAATAGATGCTTTTAGTAATTACTTCATTTTGATTCAGTTGACAGGCAGTTTTCTCCAAAATGTGATCTATGGCAAAAGTGTAACTATTTTATCTAATATACATGCTTCGAACAGCTTTAGACTTGAAAATGTTTCTGTACTTTGATAAGTTTTCAGAATTATTGGGGCAGCTGAGAAATTTCTTAAGTGTACTATTTTCGGTATCCTCTAAAAAAAACTACAGAGGATGCATTTTAACTTGAGACATCTGCTTCTAATCATATCCTAATCTGGGTCAACATGTGAATTCCCATGAGAATTAGGTGATAATAATGATTTCTAGCATTATCACAAGGCCACATATTAGGGAGGAGGTAACAGCTGATTAAATTGATCCCAGTAATTGTGTACCACTATTTTATTGAAGGATTTGAACTGAGAACATAAAGGTATCTAACTAAATACTACAAGGCATTTTGCCTGTCTTTGTACCGGTTATGCTGTGTGTTGTAACCAGGAAATAACATGATAATAATAATGATTTTTAGCATAGGTACATTGTTGTCATCATCATCATCTTTTAACATCCAGTCTTTTATAATGACATAAATTGGATAACTTAATTGAGACAGTATTCTTTGGTTGGATGCCCTTCCTGTTGTCAAAACAGTGTCCAGTGAAGACATGTACAAATAAACATTTATGCACACACACACACACATATATATTAATACATAAACACATGCATATACATATATATGATGGGGCACACGGTCAGATGGAACTTGAAATCACTTAGTTACAATGTAAAATTTGTTAACGCACAGTTGATTATATTGACACCAGTACTTGAACTGGTACTTTATTTTATTGATTCCAGAACAATAAAAGACTAAGTTGACCTTGAATTCATGATCTGAACACAGAAAGCAAAGGGTCATAGCTAAATGCTATAAGACATTTTATCCAATGCTTTAATGCTCTTACCAGTCTTCTGCCAACAGTAATAATTTACTGATACTACTAAGATTTATAGAGGAGGCTTTATAAAAAATTTTAAAGTGCTTACTTTTCCCAAGAGAGAAAAGTAAATAGAATATTCTTTACTAAGAATCAAATTGCAAAACTGTAGTACCTGAACACTTATTTGTCAGAGTAATGGAAGTAATTGATAATACTATTATGGATTAGGTTATTTTCATGTTAGCATAAAGCCAAAGATATTTTTTAGGAAAGGAATGAATAAGGAATTATGATATTGAAACCTTTTAAGAGATTTTGATAATGTACTTGTAGTGATAGGTCTCTAACCAAGTACTGAAACTAGGGTACAGAATGGAATCTCTGGATTTTATGTACAGAATGGAATCTCTGATTTTATTTCTACTCAATAAATATTACTGAAGAGAAAGGATCGTAGTCAATAAAATCCATTCCAGTATCTTCGCAGAAATGCAGACTCTGTGGAAAGAGTGTAGAAAATGTGACCCACTTGGTAAGTGGATGTGAGAGCCTTGCACAAAAAGAATACAAGTGCCGCCACGATTAAGTGTATGTGTATCTTCATTGGCTCTTATGTCGTAAATACCAATATGAAGTAACAGAGAACTGTATGTACCAAGTAAAGTTATGTAGGAGGATGGAAAAGTAACGATACTCTGGGACTATGATTTTCAGATGGATCGTGTAATCGAACACTGTCAGCCGGATATTGTCATATTGAATAAGAGAGATAAATACTGTCAGATCATTGATGTAGCCATACCAAATGACATGAATGTTGTGAGTAAAGAGGTTGAAAAAAATCACCAAGTACTTCGAATTGAAAGTGGAAATGGCAAGACTGTATGGAATGCGAGAGGGTAATGTAAAAGTGATACCAGTGCTAATCGGAGTGTTGGGCTCAATCCCATTGAAACTTCAAAACTTCTTAAGGCACTGGAAATCCCATGCAAGATTGATGTCTTGCAAAAAGCAGCCTTATTGGGCACAGCACACATCTTAAAGAAAGTATTATCTGTCTGAGGTCCTTGTTGTGACTTGAAAGATGACTAAAGACTCCGGTGCATTTTTACCGACACTGTGTTATGAAGGAATAATGATTATTCTAACATGTCCTTGCATTATAACCACATGGTTTTGGATTCAGTCCTACCTTGGACAAGTGTCTTCTATTACAAGTCTTAGCCAACCAATGTCTTGTGAGTGAATTTGGTGGATGGAAACTGTGTGGAAGCCTGTGTGTGCATGCCTGTGTGTTTGACCCCACTTTACCACTTGACGACTGGTCTTGATTTGTTTAAATCCCTGTAACTTAGCAGTTTGGCAAAAAAGACTACTGATAGAATAAGTACTGGATCTAAAATTAAGTAGTGGGGTTGATTTGTTCAGATAAATCCTCCAAAGCAGTGCCCCAGCATGGCTGCAGTCCAGTGATTCAAGCAAGTGAAAGGTAAACAGTTCATACATAATGCTGTGGTTGTCGATGCTGTAAAAACATGTATGATGTATGCCAAGTTGCTTCAGTCAACCCTAGTACATGTCTGGCATTTGGTTTATTGACCCCGGCAGGAGGAAAGGCTAAGTCAACTCTAGTGGTGTTTGAACTTGGGACATCATGATCGTGATCATCATTATTGTCATCATCATCATCATCATCATTTAACGTCTGTTTCCTATGCTGGCATGGGTTGGACGGTTTGACAGGAGCTGATAAGTTGGAGAGCCACATCAGGCTCCAATTGTCTATTTTCACATGGTTTCTGCAGCTGCATCATCTTCTTAATGAAAACTACTTTATAGAGTGTACTGGATGCTTTTTATGTAGCACCAGCACAGGAACTTATTATGTGGTGCCAGCATGGGTGCTTTTCACTTGGCACCAGCTTGGTTGCTTTTTATGTGATTCCCACACAGGTGCTTTATATGTGGCATCAACATATGTAACTAATACTGCATATGTAACTAGTATGACAAAATATTTTCTCTGTTATTTATTGTATTTACTGATCCTGCAATCTAGTGCTCTCTTAATAATAACAAAAACCCAACTCAGATAAAGTTTTAATTAAATTTTGTGTCAAAAACACAGTTGTAACTGAATTTCTTGACACAAAAAAAAAGAAAAAGAAAAAGAAGTGAAGGTTATAACTGGATTCATTGCAAGAAATAAGATTAACTGAGAACTTCTTAAATGTACTTTCCAGTATTCTTTGAAAATGTCTACAGTGGATATGTTTTAATTTGAGACATCTGCCTCTAATTAGAATTCTATTCTGGGTCAACATGTGAATTCTTATGAGAACTGGGTGATGATAATGATTTCTAACACAGTTATATCACTGTATGTAAAGGAGAGCACAGCCATTAACATTTACCTCAATATTTGAGTGATTCCTACTTAATTCTTCCCCTGGAAGGATTTGAACTTAGAATTTAAAGGAATGTAACTAAATACCACAAATAAATTTGTCTGCTTCTCTCTGTCATTTACTGCCAAAGAAGTGATAGTAATAACAGTAATAACTTATTTATAGTTCGAAGATTTAGAAGGGATTATAACTGAAGAGAGAATATGAAAAATTCTGAAATAGTTACTTTTCCCAGGAGATGAAAATAAGTGGAACAATACCTAGTAAGAATCAAATTACAAACTCTGATAGCAAGGAACTTACTTGCCAGAATAATATTGGTTTCAAATTTTGGAACAAGGCCAGGAATTTTAGGGGAACGGATAAGTCAATTACTTTGACCCTAGTGTTTAACTTGTACTTATTTTTATCGACCCCCAAAAGATGAAAGGCAAAGTCGACCATGGCAGAAGTTGAACTCAGAACATAAAATGCTGCTAAGCATTTTGTCTGGTGTGCTAATGATTCTGCCAGCTTACTGCCTTTGCCAGAATAATATTGGTTTCAAATTTTGGCACTAAGCCAGCAATTTCAGGGAGGAGGCAAGTCAACGACATCAACCCTAGGGCTCAACTGTTACTTTATCAACCCTGAAAGAATGAAAGGCAAAGTTGACCTCAGCAGAATTTGAACTCAAAACATAAAGACAGACAAAAGGCTGCTAGCACTTTGCCTGGTGTGCTAACAATTTTGCTAGCTCTCTGCCTTTGCCAGAATAATATTTATAAACAATAAAACTTCTATGAATAATAATTTTCTTTTACAAACCCAAACCCAAAGATTTGTTTTTGGAAAAGAGTAATTGGAGAATCGTGATATTGAAACCTCTTTTGGATGTAGATAATAATTGTTTTTAATGTAGGCACATGGTCAGTAGTTTTTAGGGGAGGGTATTACTTGATACTGTTGATCCCAGTATCAACTGTTACTTTATGTTATCTACTCTGAAAGGATGAAAAACAAAGTTGATCTTGGTGTGATATGAACCCATAATGTAAAGAGTTGGAAGAGATACCACAAAGTATTTTGTCCAATACTCTAACAATTCTGCCAATCCACTGTCCTAGGAGGAGGTTAGTAATGCAAATGAAGTGGTAGGTCTAGTCGAGTTCTGAAACCACGTTACAGGGTTGAATTATCCAATAAAACAGGGATTTCAATTCCATTATGTAAGAGAGAAGATATTTAGACAATGTCTGGAATAATCTTTATAAACTCAGTGCACATGCACAGGTGTGGCTGTGTGGTAAAGACGCTTGCTTCCCAATCATGTGGACTTGTGTTCTGTTCCATTTTGTTGTACTGTGAGTAAATATTGTAAGAACAAACGTGTGAAAGGAGTGGTGACGAAGAATGACTCCTTTAATACACCGCACGATCGCTTACAATAAATGCAAAATGGATAAATGAGTACAAGTGCCAGTAGGAAAAGAAAGACACAACCGATAGAAGTTTTAAAAGAAGATTTTATTTAGGTGTTAATGTGTGTCTGTGTGTTCGTGCGTGGTATGTACATAATGTGTACGTGTGAACAAACAAGGGTGTATGCGTGTGAGATAAAATACAGAGCCAACAAGAGTCAACAAGAGGACGCTAGAAGAATGTTCTCGCATAATGAAGATAAATACCAGTTCGTAGTAAAGTACACAATAGTTGAAGCGCTGTAACAAGAAGTTGTGGCGAAGAATTAGAGCTAGTTGAAGCACATGTCGTGTAAGAACTTGTGGCTACTATGCCGCTGTCGGTCAGTTGATACAAGATCTCGCAGGTTGTATTTGCTGTTAACTATGGTGAAGTAATTCACAAACAGTGTGGAGATAGAACCTGGGTGTACGTAGAGAGATGTTGGCGATGGAGATGGAGGTCCTGGTACAGCTGGACGAAATGTTGATGTTTCTCCATGTGGGCTGCCAGTGTTGTCTGTCACTGGAACTGGCTGTATGCTCTGTGATCAGTGGTTAGAAAGTCTAGAACCAAAGACCTCGACTTGATGAATTGCTGAAGTTTTTATAGCAAGCTAATGGCGCAGACGGAGATCCAGAAGAGACTGTCTCACGTGACCTTATCAGAAGGCTGAGATTGGTTGGATTGCACATTGGCGCATAACAGAGCAAGAGACAAACTGCATCAGTACCAACCAATTAGAGTAGTGGACACAACTGGGTCCAAGCAGCCGAAGGCTAGCTGTTATCTGCTACGTCCATATTTATGTTATATATAACAGAAAGAGAGAATTTCACAAAGTGTCTGCTACAGTGTCTTCTATTATAGCCCCCAAGCTAATTAAATCCTTGTGAGTGGATTTTGTAGACAGAAATTGAATGACGCATGTTGTGTGGGTGTGGTTGTGTAGACATTACATAATGGTAGTAAATGAGTATCATCATCATTCAAGCATATATCTAGCTATGAGAAAATATTACCTTGCTTAGAAACAGGTGAGAGTTGGCCACAGAAAGGCCATCTTGCTATAGAAAATTTGCATCAACAAATTCCATCTGACCCATAGAAAAAATGGATATTAAATGATGGTAATGATGAGTGCCAGAAATAAGGTTATAAGTGAATTCATTGCCAGAAATAAGAGTGTAATTGAACTTTATGCCAGAAATAGCTTAATTCATGGCCAGATGTAAGATTATAACTCAACTTAATGCCAGAAGAAGATGATATCCAAACTCAGTGTTAGAAATAAGATAATAGATATAAAATCATAGTTATCCCATCCCAGTCACTCATTACTGCTTCAAAATTGATGGTCAGGTTGAATGATGAGCCTTGATGAAAAACAAAACAAAACAAACTACTCTCTGCATTTTAAACTAACTGCTTTAAGTTCATATTAAGCAGGTATACATACCTGTCATCATCATGTTTCTGTAAGTTCAGAGTTCTACTTTAAACACTGACCAATTTTCTTTCACTACTGGTCCTTACCTATGGCAAATCAACAGCTTCAGTAAATCTAATATTGCATCGGACTATATTATAAAATTATAAAATGCAGGTATGTTTTTTGCCAAGTCATACAAACAGGGAGGGGAGATGAAGAAAAAATCTCACTTTTTCTCTCTTTTGCTCTCTCTCTCTCTCCCCTTCTCTCTCTCTCTCTCTCCCTCCCTCTCTCTCTTACACACACACACACGCATACAGAAAGAGAGATAAAGTTTAAACTGAAGTTTTAAAGAATTAAGCAGAAGGGCTCTCCCCTACCAATAAAACAAAACAAAAGAGAAATTCACAGTGAAACCCTAAAAGATACAGAAACTGTCCAAGATGAAAGTTAACAGTTGCTCAGAAAATTTTGGCTGAAGGCAAAAATGATAATCTGAATTTAGCTCACAAGATCAATGACTTGACACTGTTAAAATGAAAAAGCTATTAAAATGAAATATTGAAACAAAGGGTTAACTTCAGCTGCGAGCCATATAAGCAACATAAAGAAACAATTGTCCACCTCATTCATCATCATCATCATCATCATCATTGTTTAACGTCTGTTTTCTATGCTGGCATGAATTGGACAGTTTGACTGGGGACTGGTTAGCCAAGAGGCCGCACCAGGCTCCAATCTGATCTGGCAATGTTTACACAGCTGGATGCCCTTCCTAATGTCAACCATTCCAAGAGTGTAGTTAGTATTTTTTACGTGCCACCGGCATGGGAGCCAGTCAGGCAGCACTAACATCAGCCACAACTACAATTTCCATTGGATTATGATTTGATTTCTGCTTTGCTTTTGATTTTGATTTTACTTGGCTCAATAGGTCTCCTCAAGTACAGTGTGTTGCCCGACAATTCAAAGGTACTTTTTGAATAGGCTGGTTCTGCAACACTGGTGTAGCCTATGGCTGTGATCTCACTTTACTTACTAGGTCTTCTCAATCACAGCATATCTCCAGACATCTCGGTGTTTCGTCATTGCCTCTGTGAGGCCCAACGTTTGAATGCTTCTTATGTCCAACATTTCTCTCAGGGCACTTACACTCTGTCATGTGTGCACCCTGACATCCAGTGGATTATACTAGCTTCATTTCTTTCAAGCCCACGCATGTCTTCAGCAGTCACAGCCCATGTTTCACTGCCATGTAACATGGTAGTTTGCACACATGCATCATACAGTATACCTTTTACTGTGAGCAAGAGGCGCTTTGTCACCAGTAGAGGTAGGAGCTTTCTGAACTTTACCCAGGCTATTCTTATTCTAGTGGCAATGCTCTCCGAGCATCCACCCCCACTACAAACTTGGTCACCTAGGTAGTGGAATTTCCAGTTGATCTCTATGTTTGAAGTCTGAAGATCCTCCTCCCTCTCATCAAATTTCTCAATGAGGATGTCCCTAAATCCCTGACCATGTGAAGGGTTTTTTAACTTCCAAATACTTCTTTTCTGGATAGGTCTGGTCCTTGGCATGTTTCTGGTCTTGAGTCTAATGTCACTAATAACTAGTCTATGCTGGGGGGGGGGGTACATTCTTCACCAGGGAGGGTCCTTGTATTTAAGACCAACCTTGCATCCTGCTGTCTGGTGAGGATGAAATCAATCTGGCTAGCAGAGCTGCCTGATTGATAGGTTATCAGGTGGCTGTCTGGCTTCCTGAAGTTAGTGTTGCATGCATCACAGAACTCCAGTAGCCTAGTTCCCTCTTTGTTTCGGGAACCAATTCCATGACCCTCGTGAACACTATGGAAGATACTGAACTGTCATCCGACATGCTCATTAAACTCTTCAGCCACAAAGATGAGGTCATTGCCACTCATCTTTGAGGTAGCCTGTTGAAGGATATCATAAAAGTGATCTTTCTGATTGCTACATGCAAAATAAATCAGTGGGCATATGTATCTAGGCAACTGGATCAAATGGGATATATGTAAACACTTAAGCACTGAAACTGCAAATGAATAGCATTATGACAATGCTATGTTATTTAGAAATGTGCCTCTCCATATTGACATGACCATCAAAGAAAATTTCTGAATATCATAAATCAAATATGAAGAAAAACCTCTGTACTTTGATAGACATGTATCTCTATTGTTTCTGACCTAAAATGTTGCCTCAAAGCTATCAAAATGCAAGGACTTTGAAATGGAAATATGGAAGGTATAGCGGGTGGAGGAGTAAAAATGGTATCGATGAACTGAATATGATAATTAAAAGAACATAAACAGAAACACTATACCATGACTGACCTGATAAAATAGTTCCATCAGAACCCCCCAAAAACGTGCTACTATTTACACCACACCTGGTATACAAACCACTTACCACATTCAGTTCAGTAACACAACCTTCTCGCTTCATATTCCACACAAACCACAACCGGATGTGAATTTTCATAATAAACCAAAGCAACAACAAAATAACACAAGTAACAAATGAAACCCATTGCAATACAAAATAGAGGTAACTCAAATATTTTGATCCTTGAAAAATTGGTATAGCATATAATTTAAAAATACAGAGGTATGAGTCAGTAAAAGACACACATAAAACTATGGAAAACAAAACAATATTTTAACAGTTGAACAAAATTTTCTTTCAAAGTATCTGTGGTGAAATGTCACATTCTTCTTCTCATCTCATATCCAAAGTTGTGAACTACAAATGATAATGATCATGATGATAATTTTTAACTTTGGCACGTAACTGGTATTTTATGGGGAAATTTATGTAATTAAATCAACTCATGTACTTAACTGATACTTACTTTTTTTGACACTAGAAGAATAAAAAGCAAATATAAGGATACCTTGATTACCATCACAGTATTCGAAGCATAAATGCATGTAAAAATCACCAATTCATGTCTAGACTTTGCAAAATTCTAAATTTTTAATTTTCCAAAATATGGGGTTGGAGGTACTTATGAAAATAGTTATAAAATAAGAAAGAAATATATATATATTGGAAGCAATTTTATATTTTTATAAGTTTATTCACTTGCATCAGTGTATTTGAAAGAATATGTTTTTATTGATTTTTAAAATATTATAAAAGGGGTGTTTGAGTTGATTTTTCTTTCATCTCTTTGTGCATAACTTTATTGCAGCCGAGTGCATTTTCAACTTGTTTTCTGACTTGCATAATTTTCTTACATTCACATCTGCATCCATTATCATCTGCTTTTCATCTTCAAAAATTCTAAAAATAGTATTATGACTTTTAGTTGAGAATTCTTTCATCTACATCTCAGCTTCATTTGTTTATATTCACCATCATAAATCACCGTCTCCAAAAATGTTTCTGCAAGGTGTCTGGTTGCTTCATCTTAGTCCACACTTGTTCTTTGCCCTATAATCCTAAACATGTGCTTTAATTTGTGCAGTTCTAAACATATAGAACTGTCCAGAACTTACAGAAAATATTTTGTTAGTTTGCCCTTCTGATTTGTTTTCTCAGTTTTCGTTGGATTGCTACAAACCGACTTATAGCTTTTGTTTTGATGCGTATTTAACTTACTGGATATGTTTTTGATTGCAATCTCAAATCCAAGATATTCCATTTCACTTATTGTAGTACTTTGTTTTCTTGTTCGGAATTTTGATTATGACACGACTCTTTGTAATCATTCTTTGTAAGTTTCAAGTTCTGAATTATATCATGCACCAGTGGTTCATTGGTAGGTTGCTGCCAGCCAAGTTTAGCTTTAGTAATACCACTTTCATGTTTGCTAATTATTGCTATTCTTCTCATCACTTTCACCACATTAATAAGGTTGTTCTCTCATTCAGAATTCATGCTAATAAACTGAAGGCCTGAATATATATGTGTGTGAAAAATATTTGTAGACAACAGAAATAATGAAGCTAACTAGTTGTTGATATCATATAGTACATATCTAGGTGGTATGTGTGCTCTATGAAAATATGCCACACAACATTATTTCTCATTCCATTTACATACCACACACTGCTGTAAATTAGATTCATTTGCACAACTTTTGAATTCTGAGGATCAGCTGCTGACCACTTCAAATTAGGAACCACAGTATTCTAATCTGTGGTAATTGGAGTATCACTCTATTGTTTACAAATCTTGATACAAAGCTATTATTGGAAGGAGTATAATAAATTAAACCAACCCTAGAACTTGACTAATTTGTTTAATGGTACTAGTCGGTGGAAGGCAAAGCCAGTGCTCATAGGTTTCAACTTAGATATGACTAAATACTACATGGCACATTTTGTTTGACATTCTGTTGTTTTTGCCACTCCCCTGCTCTTACCATGCCACCTTTAAGTAATAAATGTGTAAGAGTTGTAACAATGGTTTGAATACCAGACTAAATGTGCTACAGTATCTATCCAAATCTGTCCTTTTATCCATTCAACATTGATAAAATGTGCATGAATAATATATTGCAGTATATTGAGAGTATAAGCTCTTAACCTTATTGCATCTTAAAGTTAAAATTCTTATAGAAATTTCCTGATTTATGACAGAATAAGCAAAGGAAGCTATTACTCATTTCAAACCTATTTTCTAAAGTATTCCTATGTATACCTCAACAAATTCAGAAAACAAAGAAATTACAAAGTGTAGACAATCCATAAGAAAATGCTATATTCTAGTCTTATATGTATGCATCCATGAGTGTGTGTGTGTGTCTGTGTGTACACAGACACACAGCCACACATACTTTGAAATGTACTTATAGAGAGACATATGCAATTGATAGACATGGTGTTAGTTCTAATAAGGTCTCAGTGAGAAAGAAATAATTGTTCCTTAAATAGGTATTGAACTAAAATGTTTCAAGTGGAAAGTAATATGTTCAGCTCTTTTTCAATATCACAAGGATATTACTGATGTACAGACTCTTTTTTTGGGTAGCACTGTGTGTATATGTGTGTGTGTGTGAATGCATGTATATCAGTGTGAAAACAGGTGGCTTGTATAACATTTACTATTTATTGATAGTAATAACTATTATTGCTATCATACTTGGACATGTGCTAGACTTAATGCCTTTTTTGTATTTAAACTCTGCTCCCTTTACATTGCGTTTTCAAATTCTACCATAGTAGACTTTATTTTGCATCTCTTAACAGCCATACAATAGAAGTAATATATTGAGGTTGGTTCATTTGACTATGTAGCTATCCTCAAAAAACACTGACTTTCTATCTGCTTCAAAGAAACCAATACTTAACATTTGTTTTGCATAAGTTCTATATTATTTATTTTCCTTTTTTGAATTTTTTTTTTTTTTGAGCAACATTTTAGGAACATTTTTAAACAACCATACAGCCATTGTAAGAATGTTGTATTTGTTCATTCTACTTTTAGACTTGAAAAATTACTGCATTTAATTGTATATGTAATATAATTGAAATTGATTGCATGACATCCTAGAAATATGTGCAACTGGAGATATGGAATTTTAACAGTGAAATATGTCATTCAATAATTTCTCAAACCTTCATATTGCACTAGTTTGTAAATGCATAAATTTCTGTATTGAACCCACTCTGTTATATGGAACTGAAACTGTTTCCTTAAATATTTATCAGTTAAATCTTGCTAATGCAAGATTATACAAATAGTCTTTTTCACACCTTGTCATAACAAATTGACTCATGTTTATGCATCAAGTTAATGATATATAACATGAATCAAATGTACAGATGTTTCTGAACCTGAAGGAAGAAGAAATGGCTTGCTATTACTCATGGTGTGTTAAGTGTTGCTAAAAATGGTCAGCTTAACTTAATCATAGACTATAGAGAAATTTTCAAACTAAGAAAACTAGTTGACGTGTATAATTGGTACCATTGAGCTGTGATACTTGAATGCCTCACAGTTTACTTATCAGAATTTTGATTTTGATATCTATTGTGTAGCGAAGTTTCTGGCTCTGTAACCATAACTATGTTAGTGTAAGAGATAAGTAGATATTAAGCTTTACTTGCATTTATTCATGTAAATGGATATATGATTAACAATATGTTGGATTTGGAAGTAAGAATAATGAGAAATTGAGAAGACATATTGGATGGTGGCACTTTTAGTACTTTTAGGGAAGCCAGAGAAGTATTGAAATGAAGTTATAAAAACACTAATAAGCTTTCTCAGTGATCTATTTCAAGAGGTTCTCTACATATTTCCTTTTGCAAGTTGTGATGTGTAACAGTGGCCTAGTCAAGATAAGAAATAACAGAAAATGTTCACATTTTTCTAAATATTTTTTTGTTGCTATTGTTGAGAAATTGTCTATTTTCAACTATTCTAATAATATTTCTGCTGTCATTGAATAGCTATAGTTATTTCTTATTGAACACATT
Organism: Octopus sinensis; assembly: GCF_006345805.1. Classification (NCBI taxonomy): domain Eukaryota; kingdom Metazoa; phylum Mollusca; class Cephalopoda; order Octopoda; family Octopodidae; genus Octopus; species Octopus sinensis. Next base: position 33,919,805 of record NC_043001.1, on the reverse strand, counting down.
TTTGCTATGGTGGTGTTGATAAATGATAGTGTGTTTGGAGGTGTGATCAGAAACGCAATGAATTAAATACGAGTTTGATCCACTTGACCTAATATACCGTTGATATTTAACTTATCAACTCTGGAAGATGAAAAGCTAAGTTAACCATTAACCTTGGAAATATTAATTCTCAATACTTTAAATCGAATCTACTTTTCAAATATCTTATCTTGGTGATTTTTATCAGTGAGTTATACTGCTAAATGTTCTGTCTCATCTCTTAAAAACACTTGTATACAATACTTAAAACTATTATAAATAAGGCTATGAAGACGATTGAAACTAAATGATAGGAAATAATAGCTTTTAAAAAGAACATGTATCTGTAATGTATCATAGAGTAAGTTAAACAACTGTAGTTTTTATTTGCTTTATTTTTTTTACTTGTTAGAAATTAAAATCCATTTTGCTCAACAAAGTAGGATAGGAGCTCAAACCAAATCTAAATAAAATGCAATACATATTTTTTCTGACAAATTCTACTTTGAAATTTTGTAAAATAGTTTTTTGGAAAAAATAAGCAAATATATATGAATGATAATTGACCTGATAAAACTGTACTGTGATAACTTACTTTTTGCTGAGGCTGCTGTAACATTACCATTTCTATTTTGCATGTCTCTGCCTACCACCATTAGATCTTAATCTAAGATAGTCTTCTGTTTATTTCCTGGCTCCTCCATTATATCATCTACTTTGTATTGAATGGTTGCCATTTCAAAGTGTGATATAGTCATGTAATGTACTTTATTTTCTAAATATTTTTGTTAATAGCACTTTTCTCTCTTCTATTTTTTAAGTAGCTGCTAACATTGTGTAATGTTCAGACTTTTTTTCTTATTACACAGTGAGAGCATAATAGCTATTTCAATAACAATTTCTTATATTGGCACAAATCCACTAATTAAGGATAGAGGAAGGAAGAAAAGCAAAGTAAATCCAGACATGACTTGAACTCGAAATGTTGGAGCACATAACGAAATACAGCAAAGCATT
>NC_043001.1:33868770-33913770 GCF_006345805.1 Octopus sinensis | reverse complement strand
AGCACCACCTTAATAATGATAAAAATAATAACAATTATAATTATTTCTGCTATAGGCACAAGGCCTGAAAATTTGTGGGAATGGGCTAGTCAGGGACATCAACTCTAGCACTTTATAGGCACTTTATATTATCAATCCCTGAAAGGATGAATGATAGAGTCAGCCTTGGCATAACTGGAACTTAGAATGCTGTTAAGCATGTTGTCCAGTGTGCTAACTATTCTTCCAGGTTACTTCCTTAATAACAACAACAACTACGATAATAATATTATTATTATAAAAGGGCAGAAGCATGTTAAAATTGGTAGAGCATTGAATTGTATGCGTTGCACTATTTGTCAGTATCCCTTTATGTTTTGAGTTCAGATTCTGCTGTAGTAAACCTTGCTTTTGTTCCTTTGTATATGGATTATAATATATATCCAGTCAAGTACTGGAGGCAATGGTTTCGATTTTACTCTCTTCCAAAATCTGTAGATTTATGCCTATATAGAAACTGATTATCACTATTTTTATCCGTATAGGATAGTGTTTAAATGGCAGAAATAGTTTGGGTTAAATTACCTTTCAATGATTAGTTTTTGCCTCTCAAAATTCAAATCATAAAGTTATCAACTTTGCTTCATTCACTTTGGAATCAATAAGATAATTGCTTGTAATACATTGAAGTTTTAACTGATTTACCTTACCAATTTTTGGTTGTGATAAAGTTAGAAATCATTATTATTACTATTATCTATATTCATTTAAGAAATTTAATGGATCTCATATCACTTCAAAATTGAAAATGTTTTTGGTGTACATCTGAGCAAGAAAGGCAAAATGTAGTAACTAGATATATAAAGTTTTCGATATATGGTCAAATACTCATGATTTTTTGTTTGTGGTATGGCTATGTTATAAGAGCACATGTATGTAATTGCTTCATTCTATTCTGTTGAAATATTCAGATAGCTTTTCTTTGTTTATCAGAAACTGTCTATGATTAGAAAGACAGTCTAACTCTAAAACACTTTCAGATTTGCTAAATACCTGAATTTGTAAACATTCATGAAAATAAGTCAACAAACACGAGTAACTTAACAACAAAACAGATTATCTATTCAAGAATCCATTACTTAACATCCTACAAAACTATGGAAAATGTGGGATGAGTGGTTTAACAAAAAGCTCAAGAATATGTATCTAATAGTACAAACATTTTTATGTTTTGAAGTAACTGTATGATGATCAGCTTTTGAGATCATCACGATTATTAAATGCTGACACTACATTCTGAAATGTTGAGCTGAGCACTTTTAGAGCATTATCTGTAGATCATTTTCAATGATAAAAAAAAAAAAATAGAAGAAAAAGAAGTTGTCGATTGGGTACTTTTAGTATATATCAATATCAGGATTTACTACCAATGAATGCACCAAGTTTGGCAGGCGAACAAAATTTTATTACTCTGAATACATTTAGATATTTAGTATTCCAGGTGACAGATGGTAGATAACATGTATCAAAGAATGCCTTCTCCTTATCAAGTGAAAAAAGAAATTACCATATTGATCTTTTGTCAGCATGGAGTTAAATCAAATTTGTCAAAAACATGAGATATACTTGAACACCTAGAAACATCATGAACAACACCAAAAACTATGATTTATAGCATTTCTTTATGATAATGTTTCATCTCCTACTGCAGGATTCTGTACCAAGATGTGGTTTTATTTTATATTTATTACTTTTACACTTATTAAACTCAATACTGTTCATACAACAAAATTGATGATGATGATGATATATATATATATATATATATATATATATATATATATATATATACTTGAGTTGTGGTGGTTTTTAAGTTTTTAGATTTTGGGAGTCAGTAAGTAGCTGCAATACTAGGATTTAGTAGATTAATCTATACTAAGATTTATATCATTAAAATCTTTTAGAGGAAGTTCCTTGTCAGTTTCTGATGAAAATATTGAAAACAAAGGAATTACAAAAAATATCTTTGTTCAAGAGTTGACAAATAGAAACAGCTCTTTGCACACCAGGATATAATTACTGTGTTAACAGGTCAAATGTAACACCTTGTGAAATGAATCCTTTTCATAATGGAGCTTAGAGCAGTATATATCATCATCACTATTATTTTTAATGCTTTGCTTGCATGGGTCAAACAGAATTTGTCATGGTAGATTTTCTACAGCTCAATGCCCTTCCTTTACCAACCCTCACCTGTTTCCTAGTAAGTTAATGTTCCTCTTGATCAAATAAGTTTTCACAGAAGAATTGAAATGAAGGTCTTCATTTGCATGTTGGCAACATCTGTTTACTACTATCATGTGATCTCAAGGCAAGGAGACAATAACACACACATACCTGCCAGCATGGAAAATGGATGTAAATGATGATGCTATATATATATATATATAATATATATATATATATATATATATATATGGGTGTGGATGCTCAGAGAGTGTTGCCACTAGAATAAGAATAGCCTGGGCAAAGTTCAGAAATCTCCTACCTCTACTGGTGACAAAGGGCCTCTCACTCAGAGTTAAAGGTAGATTGTATGATGCATGTGTGCGAACTGCCATGCTTCACAGCAGTGAAACATAGGCCATGACTGCTGAAGACATGCATAGGCTCAAAAGAAATGAAGCTAGTATGATCCACTGGATGTGTCATGTCAGTGTGCACACACAACAGAGTGTAAGCACCCTGAGAGAAATGTTGGACATAAGAAGCATCAGATGTGGTGTGCAAGAGAGACAACTGTGCTGGTTTGGTTATGTGGATGAGATGAACTGTGTGAAGAAGTATCACTCCCTAACAGTGGAAGGAACCCGTGGAAGAGGGAGACCCAGGAAGACATGGGATGAGGTAGTGAAGCATGACCTTCGAACGTTGGGCCTCACAGAGGCAATGACGAAAGACTGAGACCTCTGGAGATATACTGTGACTCAGAAGACCCGACAAGGAAAGTGAGATCACAGCTATAGCCTACACCAATGTCACATAACCAGCCCGTTTAAAAAGTACCTTTGAATCTTCAGGTGACATTCTATACTTGAGGAGACCTATTGAGTCAAGTAAATCAAAATCAAATCAAATCACAATTAAAATGGAAATTGTAGTTGTGGCCATTACCAGTGCTGGTGACATGCAGTAGGTACCATTCATGTGTGGGTTGCTGCCAGAGCTGCCTAACTGGCTCCCTGTGCTGGTGCCATGTAAAAAGCACCATCCAAATGTGGTTGATCCAGCTGTAGAAACATTGCCAAATCGGACAGGAACCTGGCGTGGTCTCCTGGCTTGCCACTCTCCAGTCAAACCATCCAACCAATGCCAGCATGGAAAATGGACGTTAGACGATGATGGTCATGATACCCAAGTAAGCACATAACTGTGAAACAAGGTGGGAAAAAATAGTACTCAAATACCGGAGGTAGAGTAATATGCTTTATTTTTAAAGCTGCAAAACCATCACAAAAACTGCTGCTCAGAGTTTCATGTTCCCGTTCATCAGGGGAGCATGAAACTCTGAGTAGCAGTTTTTTGTGATTTTTTATGATGTTTTTGCAGCTTTGATAATAAAGTGTGTATATGTGTGTGTATGTATGTATATATATATATGTATGTATTTATTTGTGTGTATCTATGCATGCATATATATATATATTTATGTTTGTCAAGTGGTGATGGGGGGGAAAAACACATACATGCATACATACGACAAGGCTTCTTTCAATTTCTGTCTACCAAATCCACTCATAAGGCTTTGGTTGGCCTGAGGCTATAGAGGAAGACACTTGCTCAAGGTGCCACGCAGTGGTACTGAACCCAGAACCATGTGGTTATGAAGCATGTATATGCATATCTTGATTCAAAATTTTATCTAGAACTTTTATCTCAAATGAAATATTTTCTGGGGTTCAAAAAAGTGAACATGGTTTCATTTTTGTTGTTACTTTCAGTTGTTAACATCAGTTCTAGTTCATTTTTGTTGTTACCATCCATAAATTACATTTCTCTTTTTGAACAGTAACCCAAATGTCATGCAGGTATTCTGTTGATTGATGTGGGCCTCTCTCTATATCTTACACAGTTAAGAAACTGAAAGTTTATATTCATATGTTATATTGCTAAACTTCATCTGTCATTTGTTTTACTGTGCAAAGCTATTTTATTTATTTAAAGGATTTGGTATTAGTTTAATACTCTCTGTAATATTGATTTCATGTATTTGAACAAGGCTGCAAACGTGCAAAAAATGGATACTGTCAATTGAATCCTTTCATATATGCCTGTCATTGATCATAGAGAGAAAGAGGTAAAGCTGAGTAACTCTATTGAAAATTGAAGTCAGAATATAAAGACATACACCTAAATACTCCAAGACATTTTGTTGAGTGCTCAATCATTTCTACTACTTTATTAGCATATTTTTAGCTATATATTACTTATACTGAAGAAATAAAATTCCTGAATATAAATTAAAAAAGAAAAAAAAAACAAACTCAAGTTGGTTTCTTTTGCTGATGTATAAAGCATAAATTTAGCTCTAGCAGTGTGATCAAAGAAGTGATTTGTTCTTGAATGGTACTTAGAAATATATTCATTGAGAACAAATTGATTTGTAAAGGTTTCTTTGAAAATATATTGTATTCAAAATACCTCTCCAAACAATTAACAATAAAACATCTTCAGGCATGAGCATGTTCTTATAATGTAAAGTTACTTCTGATCTGTCTGAAGAAGTAGATGCTACAGAATGCAACTTGAATCCATTACTGCAAGCCATTGCTTTCACCTACATACATCCATATAAACTCTGTGTGTGTATAAAATCTTATGAAATATTTTATGTACATATGTAAACTTTTAGACATATATATATATACATATCAGAGTTTATATGCATCCACACAATTTTTGTATATGTATGTGTGTGTCTGTATGTGTGTGTGTATATATATATATATATATATATATATATATATATATATATATATATATATATATTTATGTGCATACTTACACAAAATTGCTGATGTGAAATTTAATTTTTAATGTACTGAACTATTTAATATTTTAACATTGTGGGACACCTATCATTATATTTGCTGAGTTAACCATGCAAAAAATTCAGTGTTTTTAAAAATAAATGCAGAAAGTACTTTTACCATATTTTTGTAGATCACTATTTCAGAAAAATACTCAGTTGAATATATCAAAAGTAACCTGTTTTTCATTTTTCTTTTAATGAAAACGTTGACACATCTAATCAAAGTGTATTATAAAATACTTGTACACTTAACTGTCATTATCATCATATTATCAAACATATGATAGTGACAGTTGTTGCTTAGTATCTCCAGTCAGCTCTGTTTAAGTAGAAATAATTCTAATATGTTTAGAAGGAAGCTATAGATCTAGCAAACAAATTATCATTATACTGTACATTTTGCATTTTGTTATATGATTCTAAAGTGTGGTTGTTCCGGATATTGTGGTATTAGTGCTTAGGTCATATCTTGATGGGCTTAGCTGTCTTCAGGTAGTTAACAGCAGTTTTGCAGGTTTTGAATTTATTTTTCATACTAATGTCGGTTGTCAGCTATTCAGAACAGCTCTTTTTTTCCATCTTTAACTCTCTAGCGTTAGATTTTTCTATTTGGTCTTTTTTCTATTTTAAGCTAATATTGTAACGTGCATATCTTTATAATGTGTATAGCAGAATACACTCACAATTGTAATGCTATTTTATCCATTATATTTTGCATATGGCCATTTCCATTATTGATCACTCCTGGGTCTATTTTTAGAGTAACTAATGCACTCTCTCAGCTGCAAAAAAAACTATTTCCATATGACCTTCCAAATTTTAAATATTTTTTATTTAACCAGATAAATATAGATGTATATAGATGACTTGCATTGTTACAATGTTTGCTTTTATATTGATGGTAATTCATACAGAAGTGTTGAATTTAGAAAAAAAATGTATAATCGTGATTATTACATTTTTAACCTGAAATGTAATAAAATACATTTTTAACCTTGACATTGGATTCTTGTCTTGAAAGACTAAATGGAAACAGGTGGCAAATTTGAGTAGTAGACAACCAGCCTTGGTTGACAGTTTACACTTTTAAGTGGCATTGTGTTATATCTGTAGCCAAGACACTTAACTCTTAATGTCTGAGTTCACCTAGCTCTAAGTATATAATTATAGGATTGTTCTTCAAACCAGGTCACTATGATTTTAAGTAATATTTTTGTGACTGTCCTGCCTGGAACTACATTACCAATGTGCTTCTTTGTTTTTTTTAAACTGTGAAGTGGGATTTGAGGAAGATTTGACCAGTATTTCTTGCAGTTTAGCAGCCATGCACAGGCTTCATTATTGGTTTTGATAGTTTATGATTTAATTCATGCTGTATGCAGAGACAATACTATGGAATTGGCAAGTTATTTGTTCATTTGTAGTGCCATGTTGCTCTTTTCCAGAATGGTCATCAACTGGGTTTTTGAATTGCTTCTTTGATCCTTAAATGAGGCATTGACCATGGAGTAACTGATCATAAAGGCTCCTACAAAGAGGACACAAGTTAAAAATATGCACTACATGGTCTATGCCATCTCAGAATGGTATTCTTTTGTGTAGTCTTTTTTTTTTTACTACTATGTGGAATGTACTGAGATGCACTGTTTCCTTCATGTCCAGCAACAGAGTTGAATGAACAATTTTTAGGCCACCCTTTCTTGGCCCTTCCTTGGCTAGGGTGAGTAATAAAGTCCCTAAATAGGAATGCTGTCACATTTTAAGGGAGATACTGGGGGAAGCTGTCATTATGTTGTTTATATGTTAAGTTCTAACTAGAAGCACCCTACACATTCAGGCTTGCTTCTGTTATTGTGATCAGTCTGACAGTGATTTCCATCACTGTCAGACTGTTTAAAGATCCATGATTCTGTATCTACATTGCAGAAGACAAAACACCTGTGTAAGACACCTGGTATAGGGGGTTGTATATTTCCTTGTGTAGCTTTCTTCACTGCAAAAAAAAAGAGATTGCTGTGGCAAGGGTAGATTTAAGACTTCTTACCAGTTGCAGGAGGTTGCCTGGAATCTACTCTGTCAGAAAAACTGACAACCATATCTTGTGATTCTCTTAGACTATGGTATCTTCCTGCACTTCATGGCTTCACTCAAGGCAGCAAGCCAGTGTTTGATAAGTAATAGAGCACATCCACCAAGGTGGGCCTGTACTGTGTATTTCTGGGGCTCACTGTTGCTCTGAAATCCTTGTCAATTTAACATGGTACTGCAAAGCACTTAGTTACCACACAGCTGCAGAGAAGCATGGTAGGAGTTTTGTAAAAGAGAGCTGTATGTTGGTAGTGAAGACTCTCATACTTGGCTGCTTCCTGGTTCACCACTTAAGCTAACCCTGAAGCTGTGAGCTGTAAGTAAAACAGTTGTAGACCTATTGCACAGAAAGCATCAAATCACCCTGTTTACATACGCATGCACACACACACATACATTCACACCCACACGTACATATGTGTATGCATGTGTATTTGAGAATATGAATATGTGTGTATTAAAACACTTAAAGCTGTTTCTGTTTTACTACTGCCTCCTGTATTGTTATTAGTATCACCAGTTAAATTCTCTTTCTTCTATCTTTTATATGTTAGAAATGCATTACTCTCTTTTGTCATATCAACTATAAGTTCTAAATTTCTATGTAATCTGATAATTTGATCCAATGACTCCTTTGAACTACTTGCTGCCTTGGCTACCTTTTCCTTGTATATGCTTAGTGTACTTTTTCTCATCTGTGTAAACCATTACTGTTATCTCTTGTGGATGAATCGATCAAATGACTACAACATAATCACTTTCTTATTCCACTTCCATTCATCCTATTAGTCATATCTTCATCAACCTTATCCAATCGCCCATGTCTCATTCACATTTTCATTTTATTCCTCTTTCACGAAAACACCGTTGAGACCTTAATGGGCAACATCTCAAAATCTTTCAAATAAAATCACAACCCATTTTTAAAAATATCAGCAAATTACATTCCCCTCTAAACTTTATGCCAGTGTTGTTTCCATGCTAGTACTGTGTTGTTAAAATTATAAAATGTGTATACAGCACCCAGGATATTTCTCTAACCATCCTTAGCTTGTATCATGCAAACTGCATATTACAGAATCGTAGAATTGTAGCTTGTTTATTATGTATGAAGCTACTTCCAAGCTATTTAAGATATCACCTTTGAAGAGGTTTGTGTGTGCATGCATGCATGTACACACACACAGAGACATGCACACGCGTGTGCGCACACACACACACACACACACACACACACACACACAGTTTCTTCTTTTCTGTCTTGCACTTTCCTTGTCTCCCATACATTTCACACAGATAGAAATATGAAGTCTCTTTGTACTTGATTCATTTATATTTAGGTATACATTAACACATATACACACATATATATATTTATATATGACTTTGCACTAAAAACTACTGAACAAAAAGAAAAACAAGTTAAAATTAGTTCCTATTAAAAAAGCACAGCATGAGATTAATAGAAAAGTGGCTGTTTAGTTTACAGGAAAGGAGTGGGTACTACAGTAAATATACCTACTAAATATGATGCCTGTTCTCTGATACATTGATTCAATACTAATCACATTAAATGTACTAGTGTACAGCTATTATAATAGGGCTAACCAAATTTACCTGTTTGAATCAATGCAAGCATAGTGATGGAACTTCAGTGTTGTTGATAGAGCTTTAAGAAACTGATGTATATAAAGAAATTAATTGAGAATGTATTAAAAGTATTGGTTGACATATGCAGAAAAATAACAGGATTAGTTCTGTTTTTATTACAGCTGTTTTTCCATGCTCAATTGGGTTTGATTGATATGTTATTTGAGGCATTGTTGTACAGCCAGATACCTTTTCTGATGCTAATCCTTACTTGTTTTTCATGTAGGGGTCACTTATTCAACACAGCTTTGAAAACCGGAAGTACCCTGACAATTTCCTAACTAGCGAAACTGGCCACGCTGCCCACTACACTTTTGGACAAGAGATTATAGGTGTAACCACAACACACAAATGCATATACAAAACAAAAAAATCAGTTCATAAGTTATTTAGTTATAAAGATTATTTGCCAACATAACATGGCAGTCCTGGTTTAGGAGGAACGTTGCTGTAATTTAGCCCCAAGAGACATCATCTCCAGTTGGCTCCACTACACGATCTGTCCTTATATTTTCGAACAAAGGACACAGATCATGTTGTGTAGCTAGCTGGAGACAACGTCTCCTGGGGCTAAATTACAGCAACATTTGTCCTAAACCAGGACTGCCATGTTATGTTGGCAAATAATCTTTACTATAGAGTACTGTTGCTGAATATCTCTCATTGAGAGATTTACAAATCATAATTTTCATCATTATTTAGTTATGACATCATGCATATATTTCATTAATAGTAATGCCTGTTATTTAAGGGAAACCTGATTGACACTTATGAAATTCTCCAGTTTTATTTTCTTTATATGTAATCTATGATCAAACTATGGAGACCAGTGAAAAGAATTTTGGATTATGAGTTTTTTTTCATAGTTTTCTCATTTGATGTATAACAATACATGTAAAGTTCTTTCAATTTCCACTTACTAAATCCATTCACTAGGTTTTGGTTGACCTGGGGTTGGACACTTGCTCAAGGTGCTATGTTGTAGGATGGAACCCAAAACCATGTAAATGGGAAGCAAAGTTCTCAACCACACAGCCATGCCTGTGCTTATGATAAGGTTATAGTCCAAAATTCAAGGGAGCTAGTAAGGGTCTGGTCTGCAATGTTAACAAGTAATCCAAGGGAGAGCTGGTAAAATGTTTGTAAGTTTCATTGCTGGCTCTTGCCTTTCAATAGATGATGTTATTGCTCTGGCATTGAATGAAGAAGAGATGTGGGGAATGTCAATGGGTGCTGCATACTGGGTAGGTATTAGCTTTGTGCTGTATCCTGGTAGAGTGAGACCAAAATAAGTATTGAGAAGAAATAGATTGGACAGACCTTAGAATATTACTTCAGAGTATCTGAATATATGTTGTTGCTACCCTATTCCTCTTAACTGGATCAGTTTTTTTAAAAATGTTAAAATATTGATGTTTATGGTGTGCATATTTTCTTACAAAAATAGACGTACATTGCATGGTCATGAGTAATGTTATATGTAATAAAGGCATTAAAACCTACAGATGCCACCAATAAAAGTAAGATATATACAAATGTAATGAGAAAAATGCTGGATATAAGGCCATTGGTTTTTGTTTATATTTATATATACATATGCATACACACACACACACAATAGTGTGTTCATAATATCTTGTTTCAATACTCTACTGTACTACAGAATATATCTGTAAATTTTAACCAACACCATATAATAGTATAATAGACTGATGTTTCCACTGAGGTCGACTTTGCCTTTCATCCTTTCGGGGTCGATAAATTAGGTACCAGTTGTGTACTGGGGTCAATCTAATTGACTGGCCCCCGCTCCCAAAATTTCGGGCCTTGTACCTAGAGGAGAAAAGAGTATAATAGACTGATGTAAACATCTTATATTTATATAAAATATCTTCATGGAAAGAAAAAGAGAGATCAACTAGAATAATTTCACTCCTATGTTGAGATTTTATTGATGACTGAGTATTCTTTGTAATGTAAATTACATTTGCAAGTCAGTACCATTGAAATAAAATTCTTAATGTACTAATATTTAATTAATTGAACTAGCTACAAGAATGCAATATATATATATATATATATATATATACATATATATATATATACATACTAATCAGTCTGTCTGATTTGTAGAAACCCTAAGTAAAGGTGGATTTATAAGCAGTGTCTACATAGACTGCTAAAAATATTAAAGAGAACTTGGTCACTGATGAAATTTTAAAGCAAGAGTGAAGCTAATCTGGTTTGTCCTTTTTTTTTCTGTACATGAAGATATTGTATATAAAGATAAGTTGTTTACTTCTATCTATAAAATCTAGTGTTGATTGTAAATTTATACATAAAGTCTGTAGTACAGCATAGCCTTGAAACAAAATACTGTTAATGCACCAGTAATTTATTAATCATTCTGATTGATGATTAATGGAAGAAGTAACTGAGAAATATTTCTGTTTTGAGTTGGATATAAATTTGATCTTATAGCTTAAAGAAGAAATAGCTTAAAGAAGAAATAACTTAAAGTTTGGATATTTGGAAAGATTTTTTCCAGTGTATTTTTCCTTACCAAAAAAGATAAAAATCTTGTACAAATTCATATATATGTAAACAAAACATGTTGAATTAACATAAATTTTGAAGATGATGATAATGTCAGTTGTAATTTAAACATCTAATATTGCTTTTGCTAGATAAATTATAATTATCCCAGACATTTCAGATCAATATTGCCGATATCATATCCTTATATATTCAGCTGTTTCTGCTTTATACAAGTTGTCATCAGAGGTCATTGTTTATTGTCAGTAAATAAAGAACAGTGACTATTTCACTCTTCCACACAAATGCATACGCACATAATACTCTTTTATTGAATACAACTTTTTTGAATGGTCAATAGAATAAAGTCCCTGATCTACATTCTCATGTGCACATGTATGTAAATGTGTACCTGCATGTGTATCATCATCATCGTTTAATGTCCATACTATCATGACAAGTGTATATGTATATTATGACATAAGTATGTATTTATGGAGGCTTGTATTTTGTGTAAATCAGGTATGCTAAACCAGTGACACTTGGTCTACAACTAGTGCTTTATGACTTTTTGTCTGGTATATGCAATATCATGGTTAAATAAATATAATAATATTCTACTGAAAGTTTGTAATATAATATTTAGGCTTCACTTTATTTGAACATTCTTGTTTCTTTTTCTTTCACTCAGTCATTCACTAATGTTATCTCTTCATCAGATTTTTATGATTTGTTTATATGACTACGCAATTTTTCATATGATCTGTTGCAAGGGAAAGATTGCCTATATGTGGTGAATGTAAATATATGAATATTTTTCTGTGAATATGCATGTTTCTATATATATATACATATATCTTTTACCCTATATATATATAGGTAGCCAGTGCAGGAAATAAAAACCTTTTAGGTAAATTTTACAAATTGGGTCAGCTTGATGCATCACCATGCACTGCTAGAAATAGACGTTAAAGTCTTTTTTTACTACCTTGGTAGTAAAAAAGACTTTGTCTATTTCTAGCACCTTGTTATAATTATAAAATAATTTGTAAATACACACACACACGCACACACACACATATATATACACACACATATACACATACATATATAGGGGTATTTGGTTCACAGTCATAAGGTCATGAGTTCAATTCCTGGCAGCACATTATTTCATATTACTTTAGTCCACTGAGCTGGCAAAAATGAGTTGTAATTCAAAGGACCAGCCTTGTCATATTCTGTGTCTCGCTGAGTCTTCCTGAGAACTACGTCAAGGGTATGTGTGTTTGTGGAGTGCTAGACCACTTGCATGTTAATTTCATGAGCAGGCTGTTCTGCTCATAACTGATGAGATGCCAGCTTTTTAAATGGCAGTGCCCCAGCATGGCTGCAGCTCTTGAGCTGAAACTAGTAAAGAATATATATATTAATAAAAGAAGGTAGTCAGAATTTAGATAAACACTCTTTATTGAGTGCTTTCAACCCCTCGAAGAATTCATCATGAATTGTGGGCTGTTGGAAATTTTTTCCTTTCAGATATATTTGTTTTCTTGGGTTTAGGAAAAAGCATGTTCTTTATCATTTTGAATCTATATGAATGTGTGGTGAATTTTAAAACTAGGCATGTATGAGATTTTGAGAGAGCTGGTTAGAGAAGGAAGTAAAAAAAAAATGAAATTACAGGAATTAAGAGGTATTTTCTGGGATAGTTGATTTGATGACAGGTCAAAAGAGGTCAAACTTTTTATCAACTGCAATAAATTGTCCATTTTTTCTCATTAAATGGTTGACAAACTTTTGGTTAGCTATTCTGTGGCTGCTTAGCTTCAGAATTCACCAAATTGTTTGAGAAGACTTCTGTATGTGTGTGTGTGTGTGTGAGAGAGAGAGAGAGAGAGAGAGAGAGAGAGGTGGGGAGTAGATGTTTTTGTATGTTGATTATGAGTTAATTTTTCCATTAATTATAGTAACAGTAATAATATCATTAATAATATCCAGTGATTATTTAATTTGGTTCATTTGGAAAAATAATTTTTTTCGTTGAAAAAGACATGAAAAATTTTCAGAGTTACTGCTTTCCTGGAAAGTTCTGGAATCAAGTCTTGCTTATGTATTTCACTTTTTTCTGTATAGTTTCTATGACAGGATGTCTTTCCTATTGCCAACCACTCTACAATGTGTACTGGGTACATTTTATTGCGATACCAGCACAGAAAGTTTGGTATGTCCTCAGGAAGACTGAAGTCTCTTCTCCACCCTGCATTATTTCTGTTCATTTGCCAACTACGTTACTGAATGTACTGGATGCATTTCATTGAGGCAAGAAAGTAAGTGAGTTGGTAGTAAAGGAAGCTATATAATAATTCTTGATAGGGAGATTGAACAGAAATAGCATGCATGGCGTGATGGGGGAAGAGTCAGAAATAAGAGGAGGATAGAAGAGGGAGTGAGAGAGAGTGACAGGAGAGAGGCAGTGATAGAAAAGTGAATTATGTAAGTTTGAGAGAATGTTGGAGTTGAGGGAGAGAGAGAGTGATGGATGTCAACAATGCGTGATAGAGAAAGGTGTAGTGTGTGTGTGTGTGTGTGTGAGAGAGAGAGAGAGAGAGAGAGGTGGGGAGTAGATGTTTTTGTATGTTGATTATGAGTTAATTTTTCCATTAATTATAGTAACAGTAATAATATCATTAATAATATCCAGTGATTATTTAATTTGGTTCATTTGGAAAAATAATTTTTTTCGTTGAAAAAGACATGAAAAATTTTCAGAGTTACTGCTTTCCTGGAAAGTTCTGGAATCAAGTCTTGCTTATGTATTTCACTTTTTTCTGTATAGTTTCTATGACAGGATGTCTTTCCTATTGCCAACCACTCTACAATGTGTACTGGGTACATTTTATTGCGATACCAGCACAGAAAGTTTGGTATGTCCTCAGGAAGACTGAAGTCTCTTCTCCACCCTGCATTATTTCTGTTCATTTGCCAACTACGTTACTGAATGTACTGGATGCATTTCATTGAGGCAAGAAAGTAAGTGAGTTGGTAGTAAAGGAAGCTATATAATAATTCTTGATAGGGAGATTGAACAGAAATAGCATGCATGGCGTGATGGGGGAAGAGTCAGAAATAAGAGGAGGATAGAAGAGGGAGTGAGAGAGAGAGAGAGTGATGGATGTCAACAATGCGTGATAGAGAAAGGTGTAGTGTGTGTGTGTGTGTGTGAGTGAGAGACAGCTTTGAAGATGGTTAATAGTGAGAGTATAAGATGATGAGTTAGGTAAGTTTGAGAGAATGTTGGAGGGGAGGGAGAGAGAGTGGATGTCAACAATGAGTGATAGAGAAAGGTGTAGTGTGTGTGTGTGAGGGACAGCTTTGAAGATGGTTAATGGTAAGAGAGTAAGATGATGGTTGTCAACAATGAACAATAGGGGAAGAAGTAAAGAGAGAGAGAGAAAGTGATAGTTACCAATAAAGAATGGGTAATGGTATGGAGGATTGTGTAAAGACAAATCTAATATGATGCAATCCTTTGGTACACACACTGCATGGTGGGAGAGAAATATTAATAGTAAGGAGGAATATGGGTAGGAGTGGTGAGTAAGTGATTGATGTTAGAGGAGTAGAGTGGTATATGGAGATTTAGCATGAATATATGAAAGTGGGCTAAAAAGTGATACTACACCTGTGACAGGTTACTTGCATTAATTTCAGCTCTTCTTATTAGTAACTGCATTGTTTTGTTCCAGGTAAACTGACATCTGACTGTTCAAAGAAAACTTCAGATCTAACTTAGTAGTGACTTTTCTGGAAAATAGATGAAATTTGGCATCATGGTGTTATCAAGTACCTGCAGAAAAAAGGTTTACCCCCCCCCCCCCCAAGGACATCCATGATGACATGCATGCTACATTAGGGGATGATGGTTCACCTTTATCAACAGTGCAAAAGAGGGCAGCTGAACTTAGGAGGGGAAGAGAGAGTCTTGAATATGACCCAAGGTTATAAATCAAATAGCCAATGCTATTAATATATCCCATGGAAGAGATGAGAATATTCTGAACAATGAACTTGGTATGATGAAGGTTTTTTGCTCAGTAGATGCCACATTTTCTGACACCTGATCACAAGCACACTAGCCTGATCACATCACAGGAAAATCTGACATTGTTTAAGGTAGTTCCAGTTGCTTTCCTCGGCCATTTCCTAACCCAGGGTAAGTGTTGAGGCCATTGCTTTGAGCCAGAGACAAAATGACAATCCATGCAGTGGAAACACTTTTCTTCACCTGCTCCGAACAAGGCCAAGGTTGTGTCATCTGCAGAGAAGGTGATGGCCTCAGTTTTTTGGGATGCAAAAAGCATTGTGTTTATTGATTATCATCAAAAGGACCACACCATCAATGGAGAGTAGTATGCTAACTTGCTGAGGTAGTCATGAAAGGCTATCAAGACCCAAGAAAACTGATGAAAGGGGGCTTCTTTCATCAGGACAATGCTCATGGCTGCTGTATGTGACTGTGGATTTGAACTGATTGATCCATATTCTTCTGATTTAGCCCCATCTGATTGTCATCTATTCCCCAACATGAAAAAACACTTGGATGTGAACCAGTATTGCTGTGATGATGATGTCATGTCTACTGTTGATGACTTTCATGACTAACAGGATGAAAGCTTCTTTGCCAATAGGATCCAAGCACTGCAGCACTTGTGGAAGAAAGGGGTCTGTTTTGGAAAATAAATCTCATTTTGTCACATTCCGTGAGAGTGTCTTGGACAGCGTACAAACATTTCAGCTAAAGTTCATAATAGTTGGGAGATATCCAAATGTAGACAATATTGATTCCAGCCACCACTGTCATTACTAGTACCATCACCATTTTATAGCCATTTTTTTAATGCTTTCATAAGTTGGACAGACTTTCTTCACCAAAAACTGCACTCCTTTGTCATACATTATATGTGTACTTATTGTTAGGTATGTTTGAGTATGAGAAAACTACATTAAAGCTTTTGATATTTCACTGAGTTTCAGAAGAACTTAGTATGTTGTATTTTGTAATTAAATTTATTAGCCTGAGGTTAATGGGCTACTTCATATTAAATTTCTGCTTTTTTAAATTGTACCCACAGATCATACAAATATAAATGTCTAAAGCTAACCATAAGGTAGTTGGTGGGAAACAACTGGGTTTCTAAACATTAGTCAGTTTGTACAGAGAGAAACTACTAGGGACATAAATGCATTTGAATGTTGTGTATTTGATAAGGTAGTCCCACAAGTTATTAGTACAGAGTAGATGGAAAAGAACTAAACCAAGGAATATTTGGAATGACAGATTAGGTTTAAAAAATTTGGGCCTCACAAGCTAGACACAGTTGGGGTTGCACTTTCATATTGGCCAGTTTGATTCCTTATAGACTAGAAAATGATGATGTATCTGTCAAATATATTTATAAAGGTTTCTTTCTGTACTTACTTATCTTTATATATAAAAGTGAAGTTGTGTGTCTGTCTCCTACAATTTAGATTCCTAACTACTCCCACATTTTGCGGTGCAGTTTAACCAAAACCGGGTATCTTATAGTCGTGATTCATATCGAGCCCTTCTGGGTATTAGCGCGTGTCTATGATGAGTCTACGATTTTAAAAAAAATTTACCATCATTTTTTTTCCATTTTAATGCATTTTTTCGCTATTATATAAGGGAAGTAACTCTCTAAAAATGTCTACGATGAGTCAACGATTTAAAAAAAAATTTGCCATAATTTTTTTCCATTTTTAATGCATTTTTTTGCTATTTTTTTGGCTATAACTCTCTAAAAATGCTTATATAGTTATTTCCCTTACAAACCCGAGCAACGCCGGGCGATACTGCTAGTTTCTTATATAACTGTGAATGGTATCAAAAATATATATGGTTTTACTAATAAAGATGTACATTTGTTAAAACATGTATGTGGATGATCTCTTTTATAAGTATATCTTAACATTTTGCTGCTTTCAGTTTGTTAAGGAAATTGCTTTCATGAACTTCAAAATCAATTTTTATAATATTGTATATGGATCTAAACCCCTTTGTTTCTCTTTGAATTCATCTCTAGAGGTGTTGGATTTATTATCTTTAAACCTTTTTGCTTGTAAACACGGAATGCATTTTTTGTTAAAGAAGGTAAAGGCAATGTGACAAAACCTTTGTGAGGGTTCTTGTCAGAGTAGGCTTTTTTAAAAATTATTTCTTTACATTATTTTTCTTTAATGAAAGTTCTTTGAAGAACCTAATCTGCACAAAATACAATGAAATTTATTTCAGTGTGTTTCTATTTCTCTAAGATAAGTTTACATTACACATCTTTTCTGTTGTTAATTTAACATTTTCTTTTAAATAAGCATTATATTTTTGCCAAATTTTTGATTTTCCTTTCTCTAGTTCTGTGTGTGAACCATTACTGATAGTGACACCACCCACACCATGGTAAGTTTGCTGAAGTTGGCGTCCTCCCTGCTCCCTGTTTCCAAACATTTTTGCAGTGGTATTCTGTTCAATAGGCTTTCACTCTTTGTAGTCCTTCATTGACCCTTCTAGGAGTGCATCCAAACCAAATTCCCCCCTTACTTGTTTGATTTCAGTTTGATTAATAGAATATAAAACTATTCTCTTCATTGAAATGCATGATTTATCTTGTTCTCTTGTCCAGTGTTTTTCTGGTAAGTCCCCTTGTGTGGTACATTCCTCTAATTAATCTTTTTAACTCTGATATTTATTGTTATTTTATGTATTTTGCCATTCATTGAAGAAATGTTTATACCCAAATACATGCTTAGAAACTGCATGTCTTTTGACATGTATTAAATGCATGTGAGCCTAAAACATGTATATTCAGTGGTCAAGAAACAAAAAATCTTCTAAAATTTTATATTCAGATGATTTATTTTGGAAAAATATTTTAAACTGATGCATAGCTATTTACACCATCAATACAGTTTATTTATAAATAACAAATTTTTAGTTTAATTTTAAAGGTTGCAAATACTTCTTAAAATATTTTTAACATTTCTTAAATATCATGTTTTTTAAAATATATTTTAAATTTTTGAGAAAAATTTTTTATTCTAAAGCAGAAAAACATCTAATATTTATATATTTTAATGAAATTAGAATTTTGAATTATGTATCTTAAGTAGCTTTACTAAAGACTTGTATTAATTTAAAAAAAAAATAAAACATAATACTATTATTATTGAATATGAAAATAGGGGAAAAATTGCTGTTGTGTCTTTCTAACTAGTCAGCATTCTATTGCATAATGAGCATTTTCATTTCTCTTAAGATTGAAAAGAAAATCAGTTTGTTTTACTTCAAAACTTGCTTTTATTGCAAATCTGCTTTATAACTGCATGTTTAATTTTCCATACTGATATAAACTTTGATCGATTGACACAAATTCACATATTCATGTGTATTTTTATGGCAAGAGGACCATAGAAGAAATAATCATTTTGTTATGGTGTAGGATTGGTACCTAGTTTTTCAGCTAGATAAACTAAAATAATTAAAATAAGTACTGCATGTGGTTAGATTCGAAATCATGATTATAAATCTGGCTGATTAATTATTCAGCCATTCCTCTGTTAAAGTTGCTTTTTTAATTGCTTATTGGTAAAACATAATGAAGCATAAATGCTTTTTTTAAAATGTTTTAATATATATCTCCCATTCTAGTATAG
This sequence comes from Octopus sinensis, assembly GCF_006345805.1. NCBI lineage: Eukaryota > Metazoa > Mollusca > Cephalopoda > Octopoda > Octopodidae > Octopus > Octopus sinensis. Next base: position 33,894,698 of record NC_043001.1, on the reverse strand, counting down.
AATGAATGCCGTTCGCATTTCTGGTTAACCTTTAATTGACAGCAAGTTTCTAGTTGGCTAAGGCAAGTAGTTTTTTGAATAACATGAAATGATGGCTATGACTTTTCAAGGTCTTTAATTCAACACTTCTACCATTTAGTCATATGTAAAGTAGATAAATCTTAAGAGATGGACAGCTACTTTCATCAACAGATATGCAGGGAAAATAATATGTCATAAAATACATCTGATTTATTAACAGTAGTTTATAAACTCAACAACTAAATAATTACTTCCTTTGAAAAAGTTTTCCAAGCCAGCAACAAATGTTAATATGGTTTTAAAAAAACTTCGGCATTTTGCTTCTCACTGAGAATTATCACAACAAAAATAAAAAGACTAATTTAAAATTTTGTATTTAACAAGTTCTTGCATCAAATATTTGATTTACATAAATACATAAAAATAATTTGGATGTGGTAATTTAGATGATATTTTGTTGAGCATTTTCTGCAGCAATTCCCAAAATGTACAAATTGAAATCTTTGCAAATATCTGATTAATTTGGCAATCTTTTTCTTTTTTTTTTTCACCTGCCCATTTAACAGTTTAATAGAAAATAGGTGAATCATAAGGTCTTAAAATTATAAGCATTTTCAAAATGTAAATGATTCACTTTAGCATTTTTACCCAGAATGGCATTCAGTGACTTAAAAAATTACCATCTACTAAAAACTGCTTAAGACAGACTATAATTACAAGTATTTGAATGTAAAGTACTTCAATAAGAAAATTCAACTTTTATATCTTTAAAAATCCTTAATATTTGTTGTGTTGGTAAAATTAAATCTGCTTTTGTTGAGCTGAAATATTTTAGTAATTGGTGGTCTGGAAATTATTGACTCTTCTTTTATTCTGGAGTTGCTAACTATAAATAAATAAATAAAGTTACAGTGTTGAGTATGAATATATGGCTTATGCATTCTGCTATTCTCATCTCAAGTACTAACAGATTTTTTTTTTTAATAATGAAGTGGCCTCTCTGGTTTAGAAATTAATCATGACAATAATTTTTGTTCATCTGTACAAGTGAATGTATCTGATTCTCATATTCAGCCACTCTCTTCGGGTTTACTTCTATTAATTATGTAATCCTAGTCTTTCTTTTATGACATATCACCACTCAGTATTCATTCACAATCATCCTGTATGGTTCTCTAATCATTCTAAGATCTACAGTAGTGGTTAGACTATGCTTCACTAAACAGGTCAAATGAAACCAAAACATATCTAGAGTTGTCATTATAGAGCTAAAGATTGATTATCTCCTCTCTACCCTTCATATTTATCTAGTTTTAATTAATTAAAATTTTGAAGTTGTCTCTTTCTCCTATGTTATTTTTTTTTATATAACCCATTTGTCATTTAGAAAATGATTGTTTTCATCATTATGGATGTAATTTTAATTCATTAAAGTTTTTTTTTTATTTACTAATTATATTTAATTCTGATGATTTGAAAAACATTGCCATATCATACCTGTTCATATTTCCTCTTTTGATTTTTCTAACTTTAGTGTGCTGTTCATTTAAATATTTTTTGGATGTTCATAATTAAAAGTTGAATATTCAAGGAAATATGGTTTTAAACACACCAATAAAACACAAAATTATATTCATTTATTTAATGTTAAATACTACAAATAACATGCAGAAGGAAAATCTTTTTATATCCTCTGTGCATCCTTGCTTCTTTTATGACTGGATTAAAACAACCTTCTAAAATCTACTAAATCTGTTTCTCTTTCTATATCAATTTGCAGAACTTTTCAAAAGCTCTATTGCCCCCTTTTAAAAATTTCTGCTAATGCTTGTTCTTTTATAATTTCTTTGATATCTTAAATGCCTTTTACTTAACATAACACTTATGAAATTTCACATATTTGTGTGAATTACTCAACAAAATGGTTTTGGTGAAGTTGTTTATGTTTTAAATACATTATCATTCAAATAATTATGTTGTGTTAATTATGCTTTAGATTTCATAATTAATGTATTTTACATGTTTTGTTATTGTTCCGTCATACTGGTACTGGAATTTATTTTGAATCATTTCACAACCATCATTAGTCTTATTTTTTATTGATTAAATAAGCTAGCTGACCATATTTTATAGCAAGCAACTATTACTGAAACACATCTTAATTATTAGATTAGCTCATTGAAATATTCATTATATGTAGAAACAACACTAATTAGAATTTAACGGTTATTTACAGTATTATCTTAGGAAAAATTAATACAAAAAATTTTACTTGCAAATTTGTTTTTACAGTTGTCTATATTGTAACTTGAAGTTATTTTTAACATGTATTTAAAATGTTAACAATCTTCCTTCTGGTTAAATAAAGAACAAATTTTTAATTAAAAATGTTGATGATTATTTTCTTCTTAATTACCAATTTTCCATTTATTTACAAGATCATCCCATTAATAATGTATCTTTCCTTGATAGAGAAAGTTTAATAGCTTCCATTCTTTTTGAAGGTTAAGTTTTCTGAAAGTATATCTAAAGGATCTAAAAAACTTTGTTATATTGATTGTAATAAATGATAACAAAACCAATCCAAATACTAGCTTTTTTTTTTTTAACAAATACTTCTATTGGTGTGGTAATATTAGAATATCAGTTCAGTTCTTCACAAGTTAAAATGTGCAAAATGAATGCTATTATAGTTTTGTTATAACATTAAGATTGTGAATATGAAAATCTCTCAATGATAGTATTGTTTCAACTGTTTGGGTATTCCAAACTATTAATCGCTTGTATTTCTACCTATGCTATGTTTCAATCAATATAGCCTTGTAAGAGGCTATAGTTAATAGAGTAGAAAACTCGCATTTGTTTGAAAAATAACTCATCTATAAATTATTGATATGCAATTAGTTAATAACAGTTCATAGAGTTTCTCATTGATGATTGGTGTTTGGCAATACAATGCAATCTCAATGCCCTGTTTTGTTTGATATTGACCACTTACTTTGAAACAGTTGAAGATTATTCTATAAATTATAAAGAAGTGGCATAGAAAGTCTATTCATCTCATATTGTTATTCATCTACATTCGTCAGACAGTTTAGCAAAGTATCTAAATCAGAAAAAGTGGGTGCCACATGAGATATCATTTGGCAATATGAGAAACATATTACAATAAATAATTACATAAATTATGTGATTATTCAGTGGTATTTCATGGATTGTTAATGGAAACTGAGTATTGATAAAAGGAGATATATTGTAGATATATATAAAGCAGCAGAATTGTCTAGCAGAATTGTCTGGCAGAATTGTTAGCATGGCAGACAAAATGTTTAGTACCATTTCATCTGTCTCTACATTATGAGTTCAGATTCCACTGACGTTGACTTTACCTTTCATCCTTTCAGGGTTGATAAAATAAGTACCAGTTAAGTACTGTAGTTGATGCAATCAACTAATTCTTTCTCCAAAAAATTTTCAGACCTTGTGGCTATAGTAGAAAGGATATTGTAGTTATATAAATAGTTGTAGTAGTATGAGGGCATACTCTGTAACACAGCTTGTCGCTGCATCCACCATTTGTTGGTGATTTCCTACTACTCCTGGTAGATGATTCCTCTGCACCACTCAGGTGACAACCCTCCAACCCATGAGTCTGTTTGGGTAGTCGTTGTTGGTGAGGGTTTTATGAGGTCAGAGTGCAGAGGAAACATTAGGTCTATTTTTTGACATGCTGGTCTCTACACAGCATATACTATCTAAAATTAAACCTCAACCCTAAGAAGATTTTACTTAAAGTTGGTAAGAAAAGGTTGGAAAATATATGCTACATTATATGAGAAAATAGTTACCATTAATAAAAAGACCAATGAAATGCTACACTCTCATTGTTCAACTGGGAAGTTATGTTTCCCCATGGCAATGGAAATCACAATGCCACTTGAATATTTTCTGCCAAAATCAAGAAGTTTGCTGAAAAAATAAAAAAAACATTCATGCTCTGATTTTTCTCCTTTTCAACATCCTTAAAATATTTTAATGAAAAACAATATACTTCTTTGACAAGAACAAAATCTGCATTTGTACATCTCTATATCCATAAAATACTTGAATTTGATAAAAATAGCTTTAAAAAGTTGAGCATTTGATGCACTATCATTAATAGCAATCAAAAATATATGCTATATTTAAAAAAAATTTAGTTCTTGGCCATTCGAAACTTTCATTTGAAAAGAAACATTAGTAGTTGAACGACATGTATGAATAATATTAAAATTAAAGCTTGTATTCTGTTTCTTTTTAATTTTGTGTTTTTCTTGTAAATCGATAAATCTATTCAACATTTGAAAAATATACTTATATCTAGCATTTATAAATTTAAAACTTTCTTACAAGATAAAGTTTTATTTTGATTTAGATGTATCTCTTTTGAAATTTGCATGTTTTTCATTTTTGTTTTGTTTTTACTTACATTTGGAAAATATATTGACTGTTAGATAATTCTAATGCATAAGAGATAAATGTAAGAGAAATTAAAATTTATTAAAATATTTAAATAATCAAACTATAACTTAATATCAAGATTATAAGTTAATTTTCCCTATTAGTTGACTTGATGGTTTATTCATATCAATAAATACATGAATCTGTGAATATTATACAAGTTATTTCAACTGAACCAGTCAGCTGTTTGTTAGTTAAGAGTTTCCTCATTTGATTTGTTTATTGAGCAGCTGTTTGATATACTGGTCATCTTGGGAAACTCTAGAGAGGCTATCAACAGATTTAGCTAAAATAAATGATAATACTATATCAGTATTTTCCCTCACCTACATATGTATATGTTGTAACCTACATATGTATATTCAAATTTGTGTATTTGTATGTATGTGTGTATGTCATCACTATCATTTTTATGCCTGCATATTTCATGTTGGTATGAACTGGACAAAATGTTTTGAGGCAGTATTCTTTAGCCATATACTTTCTTGACACAATACTTAACACACACATATGCTCAGTTCATTGCTGGTAACCAATAAAACATTTATAATAAAAAGAAAAGTCATTTAAATTAGAATATAGTTCTTGAAATAAAATAGCTATGATGGTTTTATTTCTGCATCAGTTTGTTTTCAAATTTTATGTACAACGTTTTACATTAGCATTGAGAAATATGTAACCATGTCTTTATTAACAATATATCTCAAAGCAAACTCAGCTATAAATAATAACTTATAGTATGTTAGGTTTCAGAAGTTGTAGGATCTGAGTCCTGCAGGCAGCTTTCTGCTTCTTTGCCATTCAAGAAGTCTGTAACTCATTCATTTGTTTTTATGTCTGTTTTTCCGTGGGTTAGATGAATATATTATTGATGCATTGTTTTTACAGCTGGTTGCTCTTCCTGTTGTTATTCACCCTTGCCATGCATCTTCTGTAATTCAGTGTATTATAAGCTCATTTTTACAGCTGAATTTGCTCTGAGATGCATCACTAATGAAGACTATTCCTTTTCTATTAAGTGATGAAATTTTTTTAATCTTTTGTTATATCTGTATAACTGCAACCTTTACATTGTGAATGTCTCTATGCTTTTGTATATATATATATATATACAACATAAACTTTTGTATGCCCAAATATTTTCCAGTTTTTTTTGTGATTATGATTTAGTAATGGTTATTACAATAAGTAATTAAAAGTAATTGTACATTATTATTAAATAAGATGTCTTTGTCTTTCCTACTAAAGACAGTGTTCCTCTTTATGGCTTTCTGTAAGGATTTTAGTATTAATAGAATTCAACAGTAACTTTTTGTTATCAACCTTTTACACACACACACACATAGGCATGGCTGTGTGGTAAGAAGTTTGGTTCCTAACCACATGGTTCTAGGTTCAGTCCCACTGCTTGGCACCTTAGGCATGCGTCTCCTACCATAGCCTCGGGCTGGCCAAAGCCTTCTGAGTTGATTTGGTAGATGGAAACTGAAAGAATCCCATTGTATGCGTGTGTGTATATATATATATCTGTGTGTATCTTTGTGTCTGTGTTTGTCCTCCATCACCACTTGGCAACCAGTGCTTGTGTGTATATGTCCCCGTAACTTAGCAGTTTGGCAAAAAAGACCAACAGAATAAGTACCAGCTTTAAAGACAAAAAGTACTGAGGTTGATTTGTTTGACAAAAATCCTTCAAGGTGGTGCTCCAGCATGGCCACAGTCTAATGACCGAAACAAGTAAAAGATAAAAGAGATATATATATATATAAAGATTGAAAAAGTAGCATGGGTTTCCTCTAGAGAAAACAAGTCCAACCCATGTAAGGAGGGAAAATGGGTCATAAAATAGAGATAGATACATAGACAGATAGAGAAATCTATGCACAGAACCATAGAAACTAGAGCTATTTGACATTCATACATTGTTTGTTTATATCCTCGTCATCATCTCATCATTTTGCATCTCCTTTTCATGCTGGTATGGGTTGGATGGCTTGACAGGGTCCAAAAAGCTGGAGGATTGTGTTGAGCTCTAATGTCTGCTTTAGTAGAAGCCCTTTCTATTGCCAACCACTTTACAGAATATATTAGGTGTTTTTTTTTCATGATACCCAAATGAGTGAAGTTGCCATGTAATTTGTAAGACAAATGAAAAGAAGAAACTGTGAATAAAATCCATACACCAGAGTACCTATGTACTGATTTATAACATCTACTAATACTTAACAATTAATTGAATAGTTTATCATTAGGAAAGGCATCTGCCGAAGCAGACATTGTAACTTGATACAATCTTCCAGCTTTTTCAATCATGTCAAACCATCCTGTCCATATCAACATGGCATGTGGGTGTTAAATGATGAGGACGTAAACAAGCAGTGTATGAATGCACAATGACTCCAGTTGCTATGGTTCTCTGCATAAATATTTATTCATCATTTATCTATCTACTTATTTACTTATTTTATGCTAAATGTTCCTTCCTTGCATGTGATGGACTTGTTTTCTCCGGAGAAGTCCCTTACCACTTGTTACAGTCTTTCGTTTACCATCTTGAGATTTATTCTTCTGAAGTCAACACTGACCACTTCCTCTCATGTCTGCTTCTTCCATAGATTCCTACCACTTGTTGCTTGGCATTTCTTTACCTAGCTGTTATCTTCCACATGCATCACATTCCCATACCTTCACAGTCTCCTCTCTTGAAAACTACAACTGATTTGTTTTACACCCAGTTTTTCTCTCAGTTTGTTTGTGCTCCATTAGTCATATATACTAACATTACATGCCCAGCAGAGTGTATTTACCTGTTTTATTTTTTGCAGCCTCCATGCAGTTTCCACAGTCAGTGGTCATGTTTTGCTACCATGCAGCATTACATTTCATACTCAAGTATCATACAATCTACTACTCATCCTTTGTCACCATTTAATAACTCCCGGAATATTTTCCATCCAGTTTTTACTCTGGCTATAAAGTCTTTAGAATACCCATCTCCATATCTGATTATTTAATTTTGGTAACAGAAGTTAGGATTAGTACTTTAAATGAATTTATTTCACAGACACCCTTACTGCTAACTGCAATTGTGCATCTACTACATATGCAATCTTGCTTTCTTGTCAGCTTGCCTGGGATTCCGCTACACCTCTCGTGCATCTATAGTTTACATTGTGTACATCATGTGAAATTCACACTTCTTTTCTTCATTTCAAACCTTACCCTTTCCCACATAGCAGTAAAGTTTTGTTTTCTTTCCTGCTAAAACTTGTTATTTAAAAGTTGTACAAACCAAGAAGTTTAATCTTTTTCAGAAAAAAAACTCTTTCTTTACTTCTCTATTCAAATGAAAATTATGTGTGTGTGTGTGTGAGAGAGAGAGAGAGAGGTGGGGGAGAAAAAAGGAAAGAGAAAGAAAAGGTGAGAAAAGGAGGGAGAGAAAGTGAGTGTGAGTGTGTGTACGTACTAGCAGACAGGTGATGTTCTGCACACAAATGCAAACCTGCTATTATTTATTTCACTTTTAATAACGCTAGCATACATAGTCTCAAGGTCTCCATAAGCATACTAAAAACTCTGTATAATAGTTTCTCGGTCACTCTTGGTTAAAGCTCTAATGTTTGTTATTATTTTCCTTTTATCAGTGCTATACACACGTTATTAAGCAGATGGTTTTGATGTCTAAGTGTCTAGTATTTTCATTCTTTCTTTATTCTCCTCCTTATATGTGTGCGTGAGTGTATGTATATGCATATATACAGAGTGCGATGAGTAAATTGTAGCCATTTCATATTTTTTATTTTGTGCATGCACATTGTTTGTTTTTGATTTTGTCGACTATTCAATATAGTTGGGTCAGTTGGGCACTGTCTGTGAGAAAAACAGCACCATGATGCAATTTCCTCTGCCAGAAATTTGGAAATTACATGCTGTACTGCTTGGTATTTTCACTGGAAGCTCCAATACAAACATTTCTGAGTGTTTGGATGTCAATCTGAAGACAGTGCAACCTGAGGATATGTACCAAGAGTGATAAAAATCAGACATCCAGTCAACATCATGGTGTTTAGAGTGATCACTAATGATGGCAACATTATGCCTCTAGTTATCTTCCCACACAGCCTCAGACTCAACACGGAGGCCTACATCAAGTGCCTGGAGGAGGTAGTGCTGTCCTGGGTCAAGAGGGTGGCTGCTGGAATACCCTATGTCTGGTAACAGGACTCTGTACCATGCCACACAAGTAGGAGAACCCAGTCATGGCTGTCAGACAATTTCTGTAACTACATCACTCCTAACATCTGGCCACCTAACTCCCCAGACTGCAACCCTCTTGATTATTATTTGTGGGGCACAGTTGAGTGAGAGACCAACAAAGCCCCTTGTAACACCAAAGATGAACTGAAGGCAAAGATTATGGCAGCATTTACCAACTTAAACGAGGAGAATGTCCAGAAGAGCTGCAGGAGATTCTAAAGTTGTCTGGAGGCCGTAGTTGAAGCCAATGGCGATTTTATTGAATAAATTTACTCTTTAATATTTCAAGATATTTTAAAGTAGTTTTGGTAAATATATTTGTTAAAATGAGATGTCAGTGTTATTTTCATTTTTGTGTAATTTAGACAACAGTTTATTCACCTCACCCTTTATATATATGTATATATATATGTGCATGTATGTATACACACACACACACACAAGCACACACAGACATGGAATTCTGTGAGAGAATACAAAGATGAATTTCCTATTGCTTACATTTAGTTAGTTTTCAAGATACCTTCTTGTCAATGAGACACAGACAAGTTCCATTAACCTTTGCCTGGGTATTCAGAAAATAGAAAAGCCTGAATGCCTACCCCAAGACATTTTGTCCAGTACTCCTAATAATTTCGCTAATCCACTCCACTGGGAAGGTGCTTCATTTTATTGATCCCAGAAAGATAAAGGCCAACTTGATCCGAATGAGATTTGAAAGCCAGAACAAATTCTGGAAAGTATTATATCCATTGTTTTAACAATTCTGCTGATGCTTTTATTCCCCATAGATCACTAAAAAAGGGATGATCCTATTGTACTTTGTAGGTGAAAGAAAAAAATGCATTTTCTGTTTTTTAGAAATGAATTATCATGCTTAGATGTGAGGTTTCTTTATCTCTTACTTTTTGAACAAACCAACTCCAGTCCTATATTTAAGAGATGAGGAATTATGTTCATTATTTACATTATTTACATTTGACGAATATTTGTCCTCATCTTGTGTGTTGTTCACATGTTTCGGCTGATATACCTTCCAGCCTTCTTCAGGTGTCTTGGGGAAATTTCGAACCTGGGTTCTCATTCCTAAGGTATTCTTCAATGTTATTATTATTATTATTATTATTATTATTATTATTATTATTGTTGTTGTTCAGGTCAATGCTTGGAATCGAACTCGGAACCTTGGGGTTAGTAGCCCACGCTTTTAACCATTATGCCAAAAATACCTTAGGAATGAGAAATCAGGTTCAAAATTTCCCCAAGACACCTGAAGAAGGTTGGAGGGTGTATCAGCCGAAACATTGTGTTGACAACAAACAAGATGAGGACAAATATCAGTCAAATGTAAATAATGTAAATAATGTAAGCCAACTCCAGTACTTATTTTTTAAGTCTGGTACTTATTCTGTTGATCTCTTTTGCTGAAACTCCAAATTATGAAGCCACAAACAAACCAATATCAGTTGCCAAACAGTGTAAGTGGCAGGGACAGACAGACAAAGACCTACACACACTTATTACGTATGTGTGTGCATGATGGGCTTCCACATAGTTTCCTTCTACCAGATTCAGTCATAAGGCATTGGTTGACACAGGGCTACAGTAGAAGACACTTGCCCAAAGTTCCACACTGTGGGATTGAACCCAGAGCTACATGGTTGTAAAGCAAACTCCTTAAGCACACAACCATACCTTTGCCTACAAATGTTTGTTTAAAATATATATGGTAATTTCTAATGATTTTTTTGCATTCAGGAGCTAACTAGCAAATAGAACATGTATTTGAATGTATAAAGGAAACTAAGATTGTAATGTTAGAAGAATCGTTGTCATAGAAGTTGCTGCTAGACTTGCTAAGTGAAAGACAGATTTCATATATTCAGGCTTAACAAAGATAAGATTTTAATTGTCTACTTGCAATAAGCAACTTTTGAGCTTTGTTGATGAGAGTTCTTGTTAGAATCTTTAACATACCAGGAAAAAGTGCTTTCAGTTGTCTCAGTTTAATTATATTCCGAATTATTTTCTAGGAGTAGTAAAGTTAGATAATCATATTCTAAAAGTCTAACTGGAATTGTGATTCTTATATCTGCCTTCCATGTGTGTGTGTACATATGTTTGTATGGATGTATGTATGTATCTTTCTAAATATGTACATGTGTGTGTGTATATATATATATATATATATAGATAGATAGATATAGTTATGTATATATGTATAAATATATATGTATATGTATATAGATATGTATATATATATGTATATATGTATAAGTATATATATGTGTATGTATATATGTGTATATGTGTATGTATATATATACACATATATATATATATATATATATATATATGAGAGAGAGAGAGACATATAGGCTATTTAGTGAATTGATTGGAAGATTAAATATATTCTAGAAATGCATTTTTAGATAAATATTAAACTGTCAAAAAGACAGAATAGTTTTGATCGATTGCTTACTACCTATTTACAGATGCCACTGAAATTTACTGTTTGAATATCCGACAGTGAATGATCAGGACATGGAAATTTGTGATTTAAGATGGTAATCTACTTTGTCTGTGGCAACATATGTATATGATTGTACATTTAGATACATATTCACATTTATTTTGCTAATGTATATGAAGCAAGATATGTGCTTATAGTAAAGCCTGCAAACATTTAAAAATATCAAGACTTTTCTGCAAGTACATTTTTTAAAAATTTTTAATAAAAATGTTGAGTATTTTTGGCTTATGTTCTTTGCAATGTTATATATTTGATATGTATTTCTTTAAAAATTTTACGAAATGCATATTGTATGTTTGTCAATATCTGTGTGCGTGTGTGTGTGTGTGAGAGAGAGAGAGAGAGAGAGAGAGAAAGAGCATCTGTATTTTTGCCTTCATTTATCTTTATGTGAATACATAATAGTGTGTTAAATAAACTTTGGTCTTATGACTTCAACCTAATTAGCCAAAATAAATTTTCTGAATATAGTTTTGTTTCTTCTATTTGCATCTTCTCTATTTATCATATAATAAATATGGAAATTGGATAAAGAAATTAAGCAGTAACATTTCTGAGTAGCAAATGTTTAATGGTTATATTATAGTTTCACTACCATTAGAAGACTGTTGAAGCATTTAAGAAACTAACAAAAACTTTTTAAAGTTGGACAAACTTTGTTCAGCGTAAACTAAGAATAAACATAATCCTTCAAAAATAAATGAGTCGATGGATCTCCATGAATTTGATAATGAATATTTAGTTGTTTGATGGAATTACAGTGTAAGTGGGTGTGTACCCTTCATGTAATTTTCAGGTAGTATAACAGTTTGTGCCAATGTTGGCTCTTTGAATTACAAGTACACACCATTTGACAGCCTTCCACACAGTTTCCATCTATCTAATTTCACTCACAAGAAGGTTGACTGAAGGCTTAGGTAAAAGGTACCATACTCAAAATGCCGCATGATAGGATTGAACCTGGGATCCCTTAATTGCAAAGCATCTTTGAACTTATATCTTTAAAAATGAGTTTAAATTGGTTGCATACTACAACCTTAAAATTTTTTTTTTTTGTTTTAGTTCATTATCCGTAATTTATTAATATAAAATGGCAAGCATTACTCTAATACCAGTATCACCAAATGCTTGGTGATACTCAAGCTCAAACCATACAGAAGATTCTGTAGGCCTCTGGTGAGGATGCAATGGGCAAAACTCAGATCAATGAGTGACAGAACCACTTCAGACATGGCTGCACTTCAGTGGAGAGCGAGGCATGCTCAGACAGGCCATCCACAAACCAAAACGAGGAGCCAATTGAGGTTTGGCAAATTGTCATGGAAGACTGATGTGTAACAATCCAGGAAATTGCTTATCAAATGGAATAAGCATAGGTTCAGTGCATTCTATTTTTAATGGAGGATTTCTGAGTTCAAATTCCACCGAGGTTGATGTTGCCTTTCACCTTTTCGGGGTTCATGAAATAAGTATCAGTTACACACTGGGGGTCGATGTAATTGACTAGCCCCCTTCCCTAAAATTCCAGGCCTTGTGTCTATAGTAGAAAAGATTACTCTAATACCAGATATGGTGGCAAGCTGGCAGAATTGTTAACACGCTGGAAAAAGTGTTTAGTGACATTTCTTCTAGCTTTACATTCTGAGTTCAGATGCTGCCAAGTTTGACTTTGCTTTACATCCTTTCATGGTCAATAAAATAAGTACCTGTTGAGCATCAGGGCTGATGTGGTTGACAAATCCTCTCCTTCAAAATCCTTGGCCTTGTACCAAAATTTGAAGCCATTACTCTAATAGCAGATTAGGTTTGCATTGATTTTGCTTTCTTTCATCTGAAGTAAATAAAAATTAGTACCAATAAGATTATGTATTTCTTTCCTACAAACTTTGGTTTCATGCTCAACTTAAAGTAAGCATGAATTTTTCTTTTATTTATATTATGAATGCATTCTAGTATAGTATAGTCAAAGTTCTAGTTGTAAATGAGAGCATAATCTTCAGCTAATGTTTTGAAATTTGATGTATTGTTAACTAGTAGTATACGAAATCTGTTGTGAATCCTATTCTTGGTCAATTTCAAAAATGTTTGAGTTATAGGCTGAGTTATATACACACCTCTGTTGACAATGGCTACACAGTTCTGTTTCTTTTCCATAGTTATTAATTAAAAAAAAGAATCATATTACAGATACATAATTAGAAGACTGAGGACATGTATCCTTTTCTCATGTTGTTCAGTTAAAGCAGGGCTCGGCGAACAAAGGTAAATTTCCCCAAGTGGGGTAAAAATGAAGTTCTTGTGGGTAATGAGAATTCCTCAGACATTTTTTTTTACTTGTTTCAGTCATTTGACTGCAGCCATGCTGGAGCACTGCCTTTAGTCGAACAAATTGACCCCCAGGACTTATTCTTTGTGAGCCTAGTACTTATTCTATCAGTCTCTTTTGCCGAATCGCTAAGTTACGGGGATGTAAACACACCAGCATCGGTTGTCAAGCGATGCTGGGGGGACAAACACAGACACACAAACATATACACACACACATATATATATATACATATATACGACGGGCTTCTTTCAGTTTCCGTCTACCAAATCCACTCACAAGGCTTTGGTTGGCCCGAGGCTACAGTAGAAGACACTTGCACAAGGTGTCACGCAGTGGGACTGAATCCAGAACCATGTGGTTGGTAAGCAAGCTACTTACCACACAGCCACCCCTGCACCTATAAGTAAAATTATGTATATAAAATTATATAAAAAAAACATGTTCCTTGTTACGATGGAATTTTTTCTTCTGGCATGAGGAGATAGTCAAAATGTTGCTGCCTTTTGCAACAACCTACCTTTGTGAACAAGATTTTCCACTCTAATGAACATTAAAACAAAACAGAGAAATTGATTGGATCCGGAAGACTGTATCCAAATTGATCTGGCATCAAAATGCTCCAATTTTAATGTAATTGTAATAAAACTGAGACAGCATCATTTCTCCAAAACCTGAAATAAAAAAGTTTCTAGAAAAATCCTTTCATTTCATAATAATGATATTAAATTATCTTATCGCATTTGTTTTATACTTGTTATATTTATAATTGTATTCTCCATATAAATAGATTCAATAAACCTTTTGAAATTAAAGGATCTATGATTTCCATCTTTTCAAATCAAGGGGGTAATGTCTGCATAAATAAATATATTTGTGGGTAATTGGTTAAAAAAGTTCCCTGACACCTGAGTTAAAGTTTCAATGATATGATGGTTGTCACTTTCTTACTCTTTAGGTGAGTCATCCCACTTCTCTCTCTCTCTCTCTCTCTCTTCTTCCCCCCTCCCTCCACATCAACCTATACATTCTAGCTGTCTGTATACCACATGTTCGTTCCTTTCTCATTTCGTCTTGCACTCATATTTTTCTCTCTTTATAATGGCTGTTTGTTCTGACCTCATAGGCATACATACGGATATACTTGCTCCCTCCAAAATGATCTCGTCAATGGGATTGACATTTAGCTTGAATTTCTGCAGTTTGGTGTCTCTAGAGATGCAAGAAAATGGGAGTTTCAGAATTTGTAGTTCTAGGAATAAAGATTTAGGTGGAATATCTAGTGAATGGTTTGAAGGTGAGACACAGTGGGATCGGCAGGTCCATTTTAGCTGGAATCATTATAGTGATAATACAAGAAATGAAAGCTTATCAATTGGTTGATTCATTGTTTGGGGGATGCAGTCTGAAATATTTGAGTATGGTATAGTATAGTCGCTTTTTTTTGCTCTTCATCAATGAGACATAATTAGAGATTATGAACATATAGAG
This sequence comes from Octopus sinensis, assembly GCF_006345805.1. NCBI lineage: Eukaryota > Metazoa > Mollusca > Cephalopoda > Octopoda > Octopodidae > Octopus > Octopus sinensis. Next base: position 33,879,570 of record NC_043001.1, on the reverse strand, counting down.
AGTTTATAATGATTTTAGGAGATCTTGTTTTGTTTATTGCTGTAATTAATGGTTTCTAATTTAGATACAAGGCCTCAATTATGAAGGGAGAGTATAAATCAGTACAATTGATCTTAGTACTTGACTGATACTTTATTTTATCGACCCTAGAAGGCTGAAAGGCAAAGTTGACTTCAGTGGGATTTGAACTCAAAACAAATATTGCAAAGCAGTTTTTCTGATGCTCTAATGGTTTTACCAGCTTGCTGTCTTACTGTAATTAATTTAAGTTTCATTTTACATTAGTGATCTTGTCTTTCTGAATCCTAATAGTTTTGTTTTTGTCATTCACTAGCTGTTAATTTTGCAATACAAAATATTTATCTATAATTTATCTATATTTATCTTTATCTATAATTACAAACATCTCATTACCTTTTACATATTATAATGTTGTTATTTTTTGGGGTTATACAAGGCTTGTTTGAATGTTGTTTAAATATATATTATTTTTGTGCAGATATAACAATGTTCATTACATCTGTCTAGTGGTACATTTTGAAATTTATCATCTATGTTTACAATGTTTTTATCTTAGGTTCTCTTGAAATTGGTTATGTAGTCTGAGTTTAACTGTACTTTATGTATAGAAAAAAACATTAGTAAACAATACATCTTTCATATATAGAACTCTTTACAAGTATAGACAATTAATTATAGAAGCAAAACTTGTGTGCCATTCAAAATTAAAATAAGCTTGTGTGTGTGTGTGTGTATGTGTGTATGTCTGTGAATGTTTATATACTTATTTTATCAACCTCGAAAGAATGAAAGGCAAAGTTGATCTCAGCAGAATTTGAACTCAGAACGTAGCGACGGGCGAAATACCACTAAGCATTTCGCCCAGTGTGCTAACGATTCTGCCAGCTCACTGCCTTCATTTGATTATACTGGAAAACAACACACTCTATACTTCTAGATCTTCATTGTTGTTAATGTCACCGTCATTATCATCATTTTCATGTCTATTTTCTCATGCTTACATGGGTTGAATAGGTCTTCTCCAGCATACTGTTTGTCTCACTGCTGATTACAATTCCTCATCATCTCCTTTATAAAGTTCAACATTCTTATATTAGTCTCATCACTTCTTCCCATGTCTTCATTTGTTTTCCTCTTCCTCATTGTCCTTCTGCTTGGATTGCTTGGTATTTCTTTTCTCAAATGTCATCCTTCATAGACTGTAACCAGCACAGTCTTCTCTCTTGCACACCACATCTGATTTCTCCATATACCTAGATTTTCTAGAACACTTTTAACGAAATATGCGGACCTGGTTTCTTTCCAGCCTTTACGCATCCTTTGTATTTAACACTAATGTTTCAGTACCATGCAACATTGTACTCTGTAAGTTTCATACTGTCTACTGTTAACTTAGAGAAGCTCTTTGTTGTTAGCAGAATAGCTCCATGTACTTTTCTTACCTTGTTCTTATTTAGGCTGCTATGCTTTTAAATGCCCATCACCACTACTAATTATGTCACTTAGGTAAGAGAAACTATCAACAGTTTCTATATATCCTTCCAAACATTTGAAAGAATGTTTTTCATTGGTACTTTTGCAGGTAATTATGTCTGTGCCACAAATGAAATCACCCTTCTCTGTCAATCTGCCAGTGATATCACTACACCTCTTGCACAGACATATTTTACATTGGGTGCACTTTATGGGATTCCAACTTACTATTTTTCTGTATATCAGTAGCTTCCTACAAGGCTGTTGAATCCTATCTCCTTTCCTGCTAACTAAATCTTTTGTTACTTAAAAGTTATATAAACCAGAAGTTTTTCTGAAAATAGTAGATTTTTTTTTTTCATAGAAACAGTTTCTCTATGTATTTAAAGAGAAATTAAGTGTGTGGTGTGTGTGTGTGTGCCCATTACTTGGTGCAATCAGCATATATTGTTTTGACTTTGGTTGATTAAAAATCCTTCTAGTCAAATGCAGTTATGTTTACTTAGCATTTACTACACAGGGTTTAATCTTACCAATATATAAATAATTTGAGTCCTTACCTGTGTATAGTGTTACCTTCTTTAATATAAAGAAAGTTATAAAGTTGAACAAAACTGTCTTTTAGTTTGTTTATTTTTATATTTCATCTTTATCCTTCTCTTTTACATTGAACTCTTATTCTGGTTTCTATGTTACAGAACCATTGTTTTATTAAATTATTAATTTATTCTTTTTCTTGAATTTCCTTTGTTTACTGCTTGAAACAATAGTTAAACAACAAAGCTCTTACATCAGCCTGAGATTTAAACATTATCTTCAGAGCATTATAGAATAATAATTTAATATTAAAAGTATGGCAATGATTTTTCTGACCAATCGTTTTGATTTGTTTTGATTATGTCAATAAGTGAAATGAATGTAAAATACTTCATTTACTATGCTTCTTTCTGTGATATGTTTATTTCATTGTTTTTTTTTTAAACAAAACATTTAGGATTGGCATGAATTTATGCAAGCTTGAGAATTTGCCTTTTTCATGTTAATTTATAACTATTTTTCATTGTTTTACTTTTGATTGAATAACATTATTGCTCTTTTGTATCTAAATTATATATTAAAAAAATTATGAATTGTAATTGTATTTTTTTGTGTCCTTTTCTCTCATATATTTAAATTTGTCTTCTTTCAAAAACAACTTGTACTAATGACATTTTGCATATTGTATTATGTTCTATGCATAAAAGCAGTTTTTTTTTTCTTAATTTCAGAGCAATTAAAATTTTGTTGACTTTGCACATTACTTTACAGTAGATTGATTTAAATTTACTTGGCTTCATCAGAAATTTATGAAGATAGTAATTTTTAGTGACAGAAGCAGTATTAGTATCAAAAAACAATCTTTATATCCAACTTAATGTGCATTAATAGCCTTGAGAGACACTCTCATAAGAAGATATATTTTGTAATTGTAGCATCAGTTGATGTATAAGGAAGTCTCACACTAAGGATAATTTTGTATACTTGGTTAATGGAGATAAAGTTATGATGAAATAATTTGGATTGATAGAAACTCAAAATTTTACATATTTTCTTGAAATACGTGAATTCAAAGAAACCGAAAAATTATTTTCATATTAGACACAAATTTTTTCAAATTTTAAATCAATAAAAATTTCTATGTGTGTAATCCTACTGCTCTTATAGTTGCCAAATTTCTAAAAAAAAAAATGTTACCAACTTTAAGTACAGAAAGACCCTTTAATAAAAGTAAACCATTGGTAACCTTTATTTTGAAGAATTTTAAGTAACAGTTTAGAAATTATGTGATATAATGTAAATTTGATTTTAAATTCTCTTAAAACTAAGCTACATTGCCATTGATGGAAATGATATAATGGAATAAATATAGAGAAATGGGAGTATATTTGGCATATTTAGCTTGTGGGTTTATCAATAAGTGTCAGTCTAGTTTAATATTGTAGTTCTTATAATCAATCAGAGCTGTTATGAACAATACTGGAACAAGCATGTTCATACTGAGATAAATTACAAATTGAAAACATTTTGAATTTAACTCATTACAGCCAAATTAATATGATTTACTTCCATATTTTGTAAATAAATGCAGCTGTAATTACAATTTTATTAGATTTTTGTATATAAAACATAACTATTTGATATGAATATCTTTTGTTAAATACTTTGAATCAAACAAAAAAAAATCAGTATAAATTTCTGAAATTATACCTGATAGAAATTGGAAATATTCTCTTATCGAACACAAAGTAGATAAATAGTTAGTACTATCTATCAATGGGACATTAGTAATGATGTCAACCATTGAAACAATTATGTAAATTGTATTTTTACTGCTATAGTAAAATTTCTCATTTTTAAACAGCTTTCAAAATTGCATTTAGTTTTAGATTGGCAATTTCATTTTGTGAACTAGTGGCTCTTGTGCCCATGTATTTATTGCATGCTGTTTTAATTTGGAATTAATATGCTTTCTTATTTTTCTTATTGTATCCCTAGGAAGCGTTCTTCAGAATCCCTAAGGACTGCAAGTCTGGAGTCTCTGATTATGTCCAGTTGTGGAATGACCAAAGAAACTTTAAAAGATGAATGTTCTACCGATGACAGCAGAGATGAAAGGTAAAGCTCTTTATTGTTATTCTTTTGGGGAAATGGAGTTCAATAACAAAATCAGAAAGCAAATTATATAATCTTCTTAAACTTTTTAAATATGTTTTCCTTCAATATTGTAGCAAATGAAATCTATGTTTATATAGTTGTTTGGAAATGTTATTGATATTTCCTGTTCAACAAATTTTTTTTTATGTAATAAACATCTTGTCTGAGGATATTATCACAGTTTCAGCCTATTTTATTGAAGTTCTTCTGTTTAGACAACACAATATTTTGTTATTCTATAAGTTTGTCAAGAGAGGTGGATAAATGCGAGTGACCTTTGTAGTCTATCACTCATTGTTTGTATTGATACTGTTGATGTTCCACTTGAACATCTGTAGGTTGATATCTGTAACAAAAGCATAGCAGGTGTTGGGTAGAGAAAATCCAGAGCACTATCACTTCGATGATGAAGGACTAGGGAAAGTGTTACTACTGTTGTTGTTTAACCCAAGTCAGATCTGCTCCAGTAGATTTTATGACCGTTCCATTATTGTGTGTAGCAATTACTATACTGTGCAACATGTCCTTTCTTTAAAACATTAGAATGGGATTTAGGAGAGATTTGACTGTTATTTCTTGAGGCTCCTACAATCATATAGAAGCCCCCTTGTTTACTTTTGGAAATGTGTTTTGTGGAGTTTCCCTGTGGCGAGAGACAAGGTAGTGGGAAGAAGAAGAAGAAGAGAGAGAGAGAGATAAACTTTAATGGAGCTAGTTCAGAAAAACAAAAGCCATTGTATTGCCGGTAGAAGAGAGTAGAAACCAGGCTGGTGGTTGTAATCCTTTGGTTGCAATCTAGGCTATCTATGGTTGCAACAGAAACACTGTTTCATATTCAGATTTTAATTGATTTTTGTTTTTACATGCCATTAGTCTATTTTACTGATAAATATTTTATCATTAAAGATGCTTAAATATTAAACCATGTTACAATGTGCTAGTCACTTACCTGATTTTGTGTAAACAGAGTTATTCATACATAAAAGATTGATTCTGTTAGCTTCAGAAATAGAGAAATTAGGAATTATGATTGTCGTTATTTCTCCAAGCATATTAGTACTGGTCTGTGTAAAAGGTAAATATTAATACCAGCTATCAAACCAAGGTTTGATATCTGGTTATCCTTGATTTATAGGGAGCTTGATTCATCAGCTGCTTATCCCTTAATCTTTAGGATATGCCAAAAATAATTTTAATAAATGAATAACGACTTTACTATCAAACTGTGTGGATATTATTTAGAGTTACAATCATCATCATCATCATCATCGTTTAACGTCCGCTTTCCGCGCTAGCACGGGTTGGACGGTTCGACCGGGTCTGGAAGCCAGGGGCAGCTCCAGCTCCAGTCTGAATCTGGCAGAGTTTCTACGGCTGGATGCCCTTCCTAACGCCAAACTCCGTGAGTGGATTGGGTGCTTTTACGTGCCACCTGCACAGGGGCCGGAGGGTCCGGCAGAAGAGATGTGGGGGGGACGGGGGGATTCGGCGCCTGAGAAGAGGAGGGTTGTTGTGGTGGTGATAGTTTTCGTGGTATTTTTCTTTTGATCTCTCTACCAACCTGACCACGCCGTGGGCAGGAGCTGGTGTTAGCAGTGGACATTCGTTGTTGTAAAAAAATCATTTTGGTGGTGTGCAATGTGATTTTAGACTTCATCAAAAATACTTAGATTAATTGTGGGGGAATGTGTAGTTCTGAAGAAAATTAGTCTGATTCATAACTGATCTTCCATTTTGTCTAATTATTTACTATTCATTTCTTTTCTTTTTATCATTGGCATGAAATGAAATGAAGTGTGCAAAATCTATTTGTTATGTAGAAACAGATTGGCTTGCTCCCACTAATCCAACAGATTGATGTACTAAATATGAACTGACTTTTGTTACATTTTGTATGCCTATGTAGTCTGCAGAATTAAGTTGATTTTTGTTGCCAAAAGAATCTATATTATTAATTTCCTTTTGAATTTCTCCGTGTTTTTGTGATTTTATCTTTGCTTTATATTCTGGGTCTACAAAATTGACTTCACATTATAGTTTCAAAATAACTTGAATCAGTTTTATTCAGGTCAGGAAAAGTAAATAACAGAACATTGAAGAAGTAAATAAAACAAAGTAAAAAGGAGTGAATTCTAAAGCAATCTAGGATTACTAACTGTGGTGTTAAATAACATAAGTTTTTTGATATAAACAATTGTGCTATTCTACCACAATTTTCTCCATAACATCTCTAAGTAATACAGCTAATTATATTTACATTCGTTTTTCAACTTACCATTGTTTATCTTAATAGTAATGTTACTTGGTAGATCACTGTTCCAGAGACTTCATAATTTATATACATACATTTTTATCATTTCTTAATGTTTAAAATTAATGATTATTTTTTTAGTTCATCATTTTACTGCTTAACAATTTATTATTGATGCTTAAACATCAGTTTCTTACAACCCTTACGAGCTCCTATATGATACATAGCTGCTGTGAATTTGTCAGTGGGGCACTTTATGCTGTAGATCTGTGGGTCTCTATCGGGCTCCACATGACCCTTGAGGATCCATATAAGATTTTGTTTTAAAGTTTATCTGCAATAAATTGGTTATACTTCTACAATACACAAAATATTTTAACAATTTTTTTTTATACAATTCCTAATAATATTTAATATAAGATTTTTTAATCATTGAATGACTAGAGAATCTAGCCGAGTAAAACTGGAATCAAATGGGGTCCACAGACAAAAAAAAAAAAAAGAAAAAATGGTCAAGAATCACTAGTTTAGATGGGCAGTAGCACTCTTGCATCTTAGTTGATTAGTTAGTAGTTTTCATTTACAATTTTTGCTTGTACTGACTTCATAATTCAACATAAATAAAAGAAATTATTTTTTACCCACAATATTTACTTTATCTGTGCTATTAGAGGGGGAAATATGGAGGGAAATAAAAGATATTATTGCCAAATATTCATTATCGTCAAAATCATTTTAAATCCACTTTCTATGTTGGTGTGCATTAGATAAGTTGTCAACAGTTCATCTAAATTGGTGCTATTCATTTAGGTAAAAATGCAGTGACATATGTATGGGTTAAAACTACAGAAAATGAAAGATAAATGTTGGCCTATAATATATATTGCAAGTATGTAAGAATGGGATATCTGGGAGTATGACCTTGCTGATAAAGGAGTTCTTTAAAGCTATTTCCAAACTGAGGTTGCTGACCCCATGGCAGTAATTTCCAAGGAAGCACATCATAAAAAGCTTTCCAGAACTTGTGGTGAGAATAGAGCAGGTGACTGCATTAGGGAGCAGAAGCAATCTCCTTTTTAAAACTTCCTGACTGTAGAAGGAATTTTTGGAAAACCATAGAACATACAGAATTGTTTATGAGTAGATATATGTTAAATAGACAAAGAGAGGTAAAAGGTTTAATTGAGGCCTTCAGCAGAGAAATTTTTAATGACTGCTAAATGGTAGAGCACAATTAAGCTATGAGGGGAAAAGATTTTTAAATCAGAAAATTGTATATAATATGAAAAATCATCCACTAGCACATGTATTCTGAACAAGTAAATTCAAGAAACCAAATTGTACTTTCTCTTACTGTGTATTAATATGCAAATACTATTACTCATTTTAGAATTACCTGAAAGTATAAAATCCTACACTGCATGTTGCTTGTGCTGTATGTTCTTGTTCAGAACATGTTGTTCTATGAAGGGCTTGGAACATTTCTGAACTAAGTGTAGATAGTATCTTTGTGGTATCTAATACATGCAAAGGATTCTTGAAAGCCAATGTTATGTTATAAATTACGTAGAAAGCTTCAATTCTACTTTGTTGTTGCTGACATAGAAGATATCATACCACAGAAATTCATTATTTTATAGCTGAGAGTGATCACACTCAGGAGTATGAAAGGTCAATGTATTGTGACTTCTTTTATGCTGCGCAGTAAGTGAAGAAAGAAATTTTATTACTTTCACAGAATGATGATGCAGCTGATCACTTATCTTTTATTTAGAATTGTGCAGAATGAAAATTGATGTGTTTGCAATCCTTTGTTTTTTTTTTTTTGTAGTAAGGAGTGAAAAAAGATCGTCATTTCTACATCCACCCTCCATGCTGGCATATGGTTGGTCTGGTCATCAAGTGCTCTGAGTCATTTGCTTTTGGGAGCCACTGCTCATAGACTGGTGTTCATTTATGACATTTTCACTCAGTTTCACGATTGGATGTCCTTCCCAATGCCAGCCATTTTACAGAGAATGCTAGATGCATTTTCTCTGGTACTAGCATGAGAGAGACTTAAATCTTCAAGAAGACAGGACCAAAGGAGATCTCACAACCCTCTGCATTCTCCATTTGTTTGCCATATTTGATGGCAAATGAGCAGAGAAAACATATAAAACATAACCTACAGTAGATTTTCTTACTACTCTGCTTTTATACCTGTGAATAGTGAAGTTTTAAGAAGAAAGTAAGATAATGTTACTTAAAATACAAAATAAGGTGGTAATCTTATAGTATTTAGGAATGGATTTAATGCTTAAAAGTTGTTCATACAGGATTTAGATACATTGAATGAGTAATTAAAAAAGATATTTTAGTGCCTCTGCACGGTGTAATGTTTCAGAGTAAATGCAGATGACACTGTGTTGTAAAACATGGTGCAGGGAAAAAGATTTAAAACAAATAATATATACTATATTTTAACATGTGTAAGGAACCCTTTTTAGTCAAAGATTAGGTTAAAAGGTGTGAGAATTTCTTATACATAGATAGTATTATAATCCCTTATAAAACTTTTTTTCTAAATTTTAAGCCCCAAAAATTAAAGGGTTCCTTATACACATTAAAATACGGTATATCACAGTAATTTTAAATAGAAAAATACTGAATAAAAAAGAAGGTATAAAAGCAAGATGATATCACTGTACTACAATTAAACAAACAAGCCATGAATTCTTGTATAGTTAGGAAGCCGATACAGATAAAATATGAAATAGTTTCATTGCATAATCCAGTTAATGTTTCAATTTGGCTGTAATGCTTTCAACTGTATAAATATATAACGATTTAGTTTCAGATCCAAAGTTAGTGCAAATTACATTCTTTTACTGGTTTCAGCCATCAGACTGTGACCATGCTGGGGCACTTCAGGGGGTTTCATAAATTACGTTGAACTCTAGTCTGGTACTTATTACATCAGCCTCATGAGGTGAAAAAAGAAAGCTGATTACGGTTGGAACAGAAATGAAACCAAATACTACATTTAGTTTTACTTGGCTGTACTTGTATGTGCATGGTATGTGTGTGCACATGTATCTGTGTATACAGTGTAGACCGAAAGTCATGCACAAAATAAGTTCAGTATACTCTGGAATTTTCAAAAACATGATTCAATTTTCCTAAAATTGAATACAATAACTAAGATAATGATGAATATGTATACGATGAACAAAATAAATAACAACAACATAATATAAATAACATGTCAAATGTTTTGGTGCATGACATTTGGCCCTCACTATACACACACACACACACACTCGCCCTCTACTTTTCCAACACATCTAATGAGGTTCCACACAGATATCTGTTCACTAAATTTCTCTCAGAAGTCTTTGGTTGATCTGAGACTAGTGTAGAAGAAACTTGCCCTAGGTGACATTCAGAAGGATTGAACCTGGAAGTGTTGTGATTACAACACTTACCTATACTGCAATGGCTACACCAACATAGCAACATTTGTGTATTTGAAATTCATAAAGTTTATGAAGAAGAACTCATTTGAATATTTTATAATGCTCAATGTAGAATCATGCTTAGGATATAAATTTTTAGCTTTGAAACTTTAATCACTGACCTATGAAACGAAGGCTATTTTACTTGTAACATATATCATTAAGTAGTTACATAAATAGAGAACCAAAGAAAAAAAGAACTTTTGGAAGTCATATCTTGCTAGAGTAACCCATTCTCATATCTCTTAATAGATATATAAAACAAGTCTTTGTTGATTTGAAAACTTGAGTATTTAAATTTTGAACATATATCTTCTCCCCCATCCCACACATGTATGCTAGCATGGGCTGAATGGTTTGACAAGATCTGATGAGGTGCAGGCCTATGTCACTCTAATGTCAGCTTTGGGATGGTTTCAATAGCTGGATGACCTTTCTAATGTAAACCACATTACAGTGTGTACTCAATACTTTTTTCATAACACTGACATGATACTTGATTATTTCACTAACAGCAGTGTCACAAAAAAAAAGCAGGTAGTATACACTGTAAAGTGGTTGGTGTTAGAAAGGACATCCAGCTGTAGTAATGATATGAAACCTGAGACTGGTGTTTGATGCAGTCCTGTGGTTTGTCAGATCCCCTAAAATCATCCAACCCATGCCAGCATGGAAAAGAGGTATGAAATGATTATGAAAAACTATTATATTATATATTTTCTTCATACTTGAATGATTAGTGTTAAGAGGTGTATGAAGTTATAAAATACCTGCTCCAAAAATGCATGCAATATTCTGATTTATAAGAACCATACATGCAACATTAGAAATAAAACCTGTAAGAAATTAGAAACGAGTCTTTGT